>NC_090443.1:901945257-902270796 GCF_031143425.1 Pleurodeles waltl | reverse complement strand
TTCCCTAGCTAGTTTCAGAATGCACAGGTTTGGTAGGTTTCCCTAGGTGCCGGCTGAGCTAGAGGCCAAAATCTACACGGTAGGCACTTTGCAAAAAACACCTCTGTTTTCTTTCAAAAAATGTGATGTGTGCATGTTGCGTTATGGGGCATTTCCTGTCGTGGGCGCTAGGCCCTACCCACACAAGTGAGGTATCATTTTTATCGGGAGACTTGGAGGAACGCTGGGTGGAAGGAAATTTGTGGCTCCTCTCTGATTCCAGAACTTTCTGTCACCAAAATGTGTGGAAAATGTGTTTTTTTTAGCCACATTTTGAGGTTTGCAAAGGACTTCTGGGTAACAGAAACTGGTCAGAGACCCGCAAGTCACCCCATCTTCGATTCCCCTAGGTCTCTAGTTTTCAGAAATGCACAGGTTTGGTAGGTTTACCGTGGTGCCGGCTGAGCTAGAGGCCAAAATCTACATGTAAGGCACTTTGCAAAAACACCTCTGTTTTCTTTCAAAAAATGTGATGTGTCCACGTTGCGTTTTTGGGGCATTTCCTGTCGCGGGTGCTAGGCCTACTCACACAAGTGAGGTATCATTTTTATCGGGAGACTTGGGGGAACGCTGGGTGGAAGGAAATTTGTGGCTCCTCTCTGATCCAGAACTTTCTGCCACCAAAATGTGAGGAAAATGTGTTTTTTTAGCCACATTTTGAGGTTTGCAAAGGATTCTGGGTAACAGAACCTGGTCAGAGCCCCACAAGTCACCCCATCTTGGATTTCCCTAGTCTCTAGTTTTCAAAAATGCATAGGTTTGGTGGGTTTACCTAGGTGCAGCTGAGCTAGAGGCCAAAATCTACAGGTAGGTACTTTGCAAAAAACACCTTTGTTTTTCTTTCAAAAAAATGTGATGTGTGCACGTTGCGTTTTGGGGCATTTCCTGTCGCAGTGCTAGGCCTACTCACACAAGTGAGGTATCATTTTTATCAGCAGACTTGGGGGAACGCTAGTTGGAAGGACATTTGTGGCTCCTCTCTGATTCCAGAACTTTCTGTCACCAAAATGTGAGGAAAATGTGTTTTTTTAGCCACATTTAGAGGTTTGCAAAGGATTCTGGGTAACAGAACCTGGTCACAGCCCCACAAGTCACCCCATCTTGGATTCCCCTAGCTCTCTAGTTTTCAGAAATGCACAGGTTTTTTAGGTTTCCCTAGGTGCCGGCTGAGCTAGAGGCCAAAATCTACAGGTAGGCAGTTTGCAAAAAACACCTCTGGTTTCTTTGAAAAAATGTGATGTGTCCACGTTGTGTTTTGGGGCATTTCCTGTCACGGGCGCTAGGCCCTACACCCCACACAAGTGAGGTATCATTTTTATCGGGAGACTTGGGGGAACGCTAGATGGAAGGAAATTTGTGGCTCCTCTCTGATTCCAGAACTTTCTGTCACCAAAATGTGAGGAAAATGTGTTTTTTTTAGCCAAATTTTGAGGTTTGCAAAGGATTCTGGGTAAACAGAAACTGGTCAGAGCCCCACAAGTCACCCCATCTTGGATTCCCCAGGTCTCTAGTTTTCAGAAATGCACAGGTTTGGTAGGTTTCCCTAGGTGCTGGCTGAGCTAGAGGCCAAAATCTACACGTTGGCACTTTGCAAAAACACCTCTGTTTTCTTTAAAAAAATGTGATGTGTGGCACGTTGCGTTTTGGGGCATTTCCTGTCGTGGGCGCTAGGCCTACCCCACACAAGTGAGGTATAATTTTTATCGGGAGACTTGAGGGAATGCTGGGTGGAAGGAAATTTGTGGCTCCTCTCTGATTCCAGAACTCTCTGTCACCAAAATGTGAGGAAATGTGTTTTTTTAGCCATATTTTGATGTTTGCAAAGGATTCTGGGTAACAAAACCTGGTCAGAGCCCCACATGTCACCCCATCTTGGATTCCCTTAGGTCTCTAGTTTTCAGAAATGCACAGGTTTGGTAGGTTTCCCTAGGTGCCAGCTGAGCTAGAGGCCAAAATCTACAGGTAGGCACTTTGCAAAAAACACCTCTGTTTTCTTTAAAAAAATGTGATGTGTGCACGTTGCGTTTTGGGGCAGTTCCTGTCGCGGGCGCTAGGCCTACCCACACAAGTGAGGTATCATTTTTATCGGGAGACTTGGGGGAACGCTGGGTGGAAGGTAATTTGTGGCTCCTCTCTGATTCCAGAACTTTCTGTCACCAAAAAGTGAGGAAAATGTGTTTTTTAGCCAAATTGTGAGGTTTGCAAAGGATTCTGGGTAACAAAACCTGGTCAGAGCCCCACAAGTCACCCTATCTTGGATTCCCCTAGGTTTCTAGTTTTCAAAAATGCAGAGGTTTGGTAGGTTTCCCTAGGTGCCGGCTGAGCTAGAGGCCAAAATCTACAGGTAGGCACTTTGCAAAAAACACCTCTGTTTTCTTTAAAAAAATGTGATGTGTCCACGTTGCATTTCGGGGCATTTCCTGTCGCGGGCGCTAGGCCTACCCACACAAGTGAGGTATAATTTGTATCGTGAGACTTGGTGGAACGCTGGGTGGAAGGAAATTTGTTGCACCTCTCTGATTCCAGAACTTTCTGCCACCAAAATGTGAGGAAAATGTGTTTTTTTAGCCAAATTTTGAGGTTTGCAAAGGATTCTGGGTAATAAAACCTGGTCAGAGCCCCACAGGTCACCCCTTCTTGGATTCCCCATAGGTCTCTAGTTTTCAAAAATGCATAGGTTTGGTAGGTTTCCCTAGGTGCCGGCTGAGCTAGAGGCCAAAATCTACAGGTAGGCACTTTGCAAAAAACACCTCTGTTTTCTTTCAAAAAATGTGATGTGTCCACGTTGCGTTTTGGGGCATTTCCTGTCGCGGGTGCTAGGCCTACTCACACAAGTGAGGTATCATTTTTATCGGCAGACTTGGGGGAACGCTGGGTGGAAGGAAAATTGTGTCTCCTCTCTGATTCCAGAACTTTCTGTCACCAAAATGTGTAGAAAATGTGTTTTTTTAGCCAAATTTTGAGGTTTGCAAAGGATTCTGGGTAACAGAACCTGGTCAGAGCCCCACAAGTCACCCCATCTTGGATTCCCCTAGGTGTCTAGTATTAAAAAATGCACAGGTTTGGTAGGTTTCCCTAGGTGCCGGCTGAGCTAGAGGCCAAAATCTACAGGTAGGCACTTTGCAAAAAACACCTCTGTTTTCTTTCAAAAAATGTGATGTGTCCACGTTGCGTTTTGGGGCATTTCCTGTCGCGGGTGCTAGGCCTACTCACACAAGTGAGGTATCATTTTTATCGGCAGACTTGGGGGAACGCTCGGTGGAAGGACATTTGTGGCTCCTCTCTGATTCCAGAACTTTCTGTCACCAAAATGTGAGGAAAATGTGTTTTTTTAGCCACATTTGGAGGTTTGCAAAGGATTCTGGGTAACAGAACCTGGTCAGAGCCCCACAAGTCACCCCATCTTGGATTCCCCTAGCTCTCTAGTTTTCAGAAATGCACAGGTTTGGTAGGTTTACTTAGGTGCCAGCTGAGCTAGAGGCCAAAATCTACAGGTAGGCACTTTGCAAAAAACACCTTTGTTTTCTTTCAAAAAATGTGATGTGTGCACGTTGCGTTTTGGGGCATTTCCTGTCGCGGTGCTAGGCCTACTCACACAAGTGAGGTATCATTTTTATCAGCAGACTTGTGGGAACGCTAGTTGGAAGGACATTTGTGGCTCCTCTCTGATTCCAGAACTTTCTGTCACCAAAATGTGAGGAAAATGTGTTTTTTTAGCCAAATTTTGAGGTTTGCAAAGGATTCTGGGTAACAGAAACTGGTCAGAGCCCCACAAGTCACCCCATCTTGGATTCCCCAGGTCTCTAGTTTTCAGAAATGCACAGGTTTGGTAGGTTTCCCTAGGTGCTGGCTGAGCTAGAGGCCAAAATCTACACGTTGGCACTTTGCAAAAAACACCTCTGTTTTCTTTAAAAAAATGTGATGTGTGCACGTTGCGTTTTGGGGCATTTCCTGTCGTGGGCGCTAGGCCTACCCACACAAGTGAGGTATAATTTTTATCGGGAGACTTGAGGGAACGCTGGGTGGAAGGAAATTTGTGGCTACTCTCTGATTCCAGAACTTTCTGTCACCAAAATGTGAGGAAAATGTGTTTTTTTAGCCAAATTTTTGATGTTTGCAAAGGATTCTGGGTAACAAAACCTGGTCAGAGCCCACATGTCACCCCATCTTGGATTCCCTTAGCTCTCTAGTTTTCAGAAATGCACAGGTTTTTTAGGTTTCCCTAGGTGCCGGCTGAGCTAGAGGCCAAAATCTACAGGTAGGCAGTTTGCAAAAAACACCTCTGGTTTCTTTGAAAAAATGTGATGTGTCCACGTTGTGTTTTGGGGCATTTCCTGTCACGGGCGCTAGGCCTACACCCCACACAAGTGAGGTATCATTTTTAATCGGGAGACTTGGGGGAACGCTAGATGGAAGGAAATTTGTGGCTCCTCTCTGATTCCAGAACTTTCTGTCACCAAAATGTGAGGAAAATGTGTTTTTTTAGCCAAATTTTGAGGTTTGCAAAGGATTCTGGGTAACAGAAACTGGTCAGAGCCCCAGAAGTCACCTATCTTGGATTCCCCTAGGTTTCTAGTTTTCAAAAATGCAGAGGTTTGGTAGTTTCCCTAGGTGCCGGCTGAGCTAGAGGCCAAAATCTACAGGTAGGCACTTTGCAAAAAACACCTCTGTTTTCTTTAAAAAAATGTGATGTGTCCATGTTGCATTTCGGGGCATTTCCTGTCGCGGGCGCTAGGCCTACCCACACAAGTGAGGTATAATTTGTATCGTGAGACTTGGTGGAATGCTGGGTGGAAGGAAATTTGTTGCACCTCTCTGATTCCAGAACTTTCTGCCACCAAAATGTGAGGAAAATGTGTTTTTTTAGCCAAATTTTGCGGTTTGCAAAGGATTCTGGGTAATAAAACCTGGTCAGAGCCCCACAGGTCACCCCTTCTTGGATTCCCCATAGGTCTCTAGTTTTCAAAAAATGCATAGGTTTGGTAGGTTTCCCTAGGTGCCGGCTGAGCTAGAGGCCAAAATCTACAGGTAGGCACTTTGCAAAAAAACACCTCTGTTTTCTTTCAAAAAATGTGATGTGTCCACGTTGCGTTTTGGGGCATTTCCTGTCGCGGGTGCTAGGCCTACTCACACAAGTGAGGTATCATTTTTATCGGCAGACTTGGAGGAACGCTGGGTGGAAGGAAAATTGTGTCTCCTCTCTGATTCCAGAACTTTCTGTCACCAAAATGTGTAGAAAATGTGTTTTTTTAGCCACATTTTGAGGTTTGCAAAGGATTCTGGGTAACAGAACCTGGTCAGAGCCCCACAAGTCACCCCATCTTGGATTCCCCTAGGTGTCTAGTATTAAAAAATGCACAGGTCTGGTAGGTTTCCCTAGGTGCCCAGGCTGAGCTAGAGGCCAAAATCTACAGGTAGGCACTTTGCAAAAAACACCTCTGTTTTCTTTCAAAAAATGTGATGTGTCCACGTTGCGTTTTGGGGCATTTCCTGTCGCGGGTGCTAGGCCTACTCACACAAGTGAGGTATCATTTTTATCGGCAGACTTGGGGGAACGCTCGGTGGAAGGACATTGTGGCTCCTCTCTGATTCCAGAACTTTCTGTCACCAAAATGTGAGGAAAATGTGTTTTTTTAGCCACATTTGGAGGTTTGCAAAGGATTCTGGGTAACAGAACCTGGTCAGAGCCCCACAAGTCACCCCATCTTGGATTCCCCTAGCTCTCTAGTTTTCAGAAATGCACAGGTTTGGTAGGTTTACTTAGGTGCCAGCTGAGCTAGAGGCCAAAATCTACAGGTAGGCACTTTGCAAAAAACACCTTTGTTTTCTTTCAAAAAATGTGATGTGTGCACGTTGCGTTTTGGGGCATTTCCTGTCGCGGTGCTAGGCCTACTCACACAAGTGAGGTATCATTTTTATCAGCAGACTTGTGGGAACGCTAGTTGGAAGGACATTTGTGGCTCCTCTCTGATTCCAGAACTTTCTGTCACCAAAATGTGAGGAAAATGTGTTTTTTTAGCCACATTTAGAGGTTTGCAAAGGATTCTGGGTAACAGAACCTGGTCACAGCCCCACAAGTCACCCCATCTTGGATTCCCCTAGCTCTCTAGTTTTCAGAAATGCACAGGTTTTTTAGGTTTCCCTAGGTGCCGGCTGAGCTAGAGGCCAAAATCTACAGGTAGGCAGTTTGCAAAAAACACCTCTGGTTTCTTTGAAAAAATGTGATGTGTCCACGTTGTGTTTTGGGGCATTTCCTGTCAAGGGCGCTAGGCCCTACACCCCCACACAAGTGAGGTATCATTTTTATCGGGAGACTTGGGGGAACGCTAGATGGAAGGAAATTTGTGGCTCCTCTCTGATTCCAGAACTTTCTGTCACCAAAATGTGAGGAAAATGTGTTTTTTTAGCCAAATTTTGAGGTTTGCAAAGGATTCTGGGTAACAGAAACTGGTCAGAGCCCAAAAGTCACCCCATCTTGGATTCCCCAGGTCTCTAGTTTTCAGAAATGCACAGTTTGGTAGGTTTCCCTAGGTGCTGGCTGAGCTAGAGGCCAAAATCTACAGGTAGGCACTTTGCAAAAAACACCTCTGTTTTCTTTCAAAAAATGTGATGTGTCCACGTTGCGTTTTGGGGCATTTAATGTCGCGGGCGCTAGGCCTACCCACACAAGTGAGGTATAATTTTTATCGGGAGACTTGGGGGAACGTTGGGTGGAAGGAAATTTGTGGCTCCTCTCTGATTCCAGAACTTTCTGTCACCAAAATGTGAAGAACAATGTGTTTTTTTAGCCACATTTTGAGGTTTGCCAAAGGATTCTGGGTAACAGAACCTGGTCAGTGCCCCACAAGTCACCCCATCTTGGATTCCCCTAGGTGTCTAGTTTTAAAAAATGCACAGGTTTGGTAGGTTTCCCTAGGTGCCCGGCTGAGCTAGAGGCCAAAATCTACAGGTAGGCACTTTGCAAAAAACACCTCTGTTTTCTTTCAAAAAATGTGATGTGTCCACGTTGCGTTTTGGGGCATTTCCTGTCGCGGGTGCTAGGCCTACTCACACAAGTGAGGTATCATTTTTATCGGCAGACTTGGGGGAACGCTCGGTGGAAGGACATTTGTGGCTCCTCTCTGATTCCAGAACTTTCTGTCACCAAAATGTGAGGAAAATGTGTTTTTTTAGCCACATTTGGAGGTTTGCAAAGGATTCTGGGTAACAGAACCTGGTCAGAACCCCACAAGTCACCCCATCTTGGATTCCCCTAGCTCTCTAGTTTTCAGAAATGCACAGGTTTGGTAGGTTTCCCTAGGTGCCGGCTGAGCTAGAGGGCCAAAATCTACAGGTAGGCACTTTGCAAAAAACACCTCTGTTTTCTTTCAAAAAATGTGATGTGTGCATGTTGCGTTATGGGGCATTTCCTGTCGTGGGCGCTAGGCCTACCCACACAAGTGAGGTATCATTTTTATCGGGAGACTTGGAGGAACGCTGGGTGGAAGGAAATTTGTGGCTCCTCTCTGATTCCAGAACTTTCTGTCACCAAAATGTGTGGAAAATGTGTTTTTTTAGCCACATTTTGAGGTTTGCAAAGGATTCTGGGTAACAGAAACCGGTCAGAGACCCGCAAGTCACCCCATCTTCGATTCCCCTAGGTCTCTAGTTTTCAGAAATGCACAGGTTTGGTAGGTTACCGTGGTGCCGGCTGAGCTAGAGGCCAAAATCTACATGTAGGCACTTTGCAAAAAACACCTCTGTTTTCTTTCAAAAAAATGTGATGTGTCCACGTTGCGTTTTGGGGGCATTTCCTGTCGCGGGTGCTAGGCCTACTCACACAAGTGAGATATCATTTTTATCGGGAGACTTGGGGGAACGCTGGGTGGAAGGAAATTTGTGGCTCCTCTCTGATTCCAGAACTTTCTGCCACCAAAATGTGAGGAAAATGTGTTTTTTTTAGCCACATTTTGAGGTTTGCAAAGGATTCTGGGTAACAGAACCTGGTCAGAGCCCCACAAGTCACCCCATCTTGGATTTCCCTAGGTCTCTAGTTTTCAAAAATGCATAGGTTTGGTGGGTTTACCTAGGTGCCAGCTGAGCTAGAGGCCAAAATCTACAGGTAGGTACTTTGCAAAAAACACCTTTGTTTTCTTTCAAAAAATGTGATGTGTGCACGTTGCGTTTTGGGGCATTTCCTGTCGCAGTGCTAGGCCTACTCACACAAGTGAGGTATCATTTTTATCAGCAGACTTGGGGGAACGCTAGTTGGAAGGACATTTGTGGGCTCCTCTCTGATTCCAGAACTTTCTGTCACCAAAATGTGAGGAAAATGTGTTTTTTTAGCCACATTTAGAGGTTTGCAAAGGATTCTGGGTAACAGAACCTGGTCACAGCCCACAAGTCACCCCATCTTGGATTCCCCTAGCTCTCTAGTTTTCAGAAATGCACAGGTTTTTTAGGTTTCCCTAGGTGCCGGCTGAGCTAGAGGCCAAAATCTACAGGTAGGCAGTTTGCAAAAAAACACCTCTGGTTTCTTTGAAAAAATGTGATGTGTCCACGTTGTGTTTTGGGGCATTTCCTGTCACGGGCGCTAGGCCTACACCCCACACAAGTGAGGTATCATTTTTATCGGGAGACTTGGGGGAACGCTAGATGGAAGGAAATCTTTGTGGCTCCTCTCTGATTCCAGAACTTTCTGTCACCAAAATGTGAGGAAAATGTGTTTTTTTAGCCAAATTTTGAGGTTTGCAAAGGATTCTGGGTAACAGAAACTGGTCAGAGCCCCACAAGTCACCCCATCTTGGATTCCCCAGGTCTCTAGTTTTCAGAAATGCACAGGTTTGGTAGGTTTCCCTAGGTGCTGGCTGAGCTAGAGGCCAAAATCTACACGTTGGCACTTTGCAAAAAACACCTCTGTTTTCTTTAAAAAAATGTGATGTGTGCACGTTGCGTTTTGGGGCATTTCCTGTCGTGGGCGCTAGGCCTACCCACACAAGTGAGGTATAATTTTTATCGGGAGACTTGAGGGAATGCTGGGTGGAAGGAAATTTGTGGCTCCTCTCTGATTCCAGAACTTTCTGTCACCAAAATGTGAGGAAAATGTGTTTTTTTAGCCAAATTTTGATGTTTGCAAAGGATTCTGGGTAACAAAACCTGGTCAGAGCCCCACATGTCACCCCATCTTGGATTCCCTTAGGTCTCTAGTTTTCAGAAATGCACAGGTTTGGTAGGTTTCCCTAGGTGCCAGCTGAGCTAGAGGCCAAAATCTACAGGTAGGCACTTTGCAAAAAACACCTCTGTTTTCTTTAAAAAAATGTGATGTGTGCACGTTGCGTTTTGGGGCAGTTCCTGTCGCGGGCGCTAGGCCTACCCACACAAGTGAGGTATCATTTTTATCGGGAGACTTGGGGGAACGCTGGGTGGAAGGTAATTTGTGGCTCCTCTCTGATTCCAGAACTTTCTGTCACCAAAAAGTGAGGAAAATGTGTTTTTTAGCCAAATTGTGAGGTTTGCAAAGGATTCTGGGTAACAAAACCTGGTCAGAGCCCCACAAGTCACCCTATCTTGGATTCCCCTAGGTTTCTAGTTTTCAAAAATGCAGAGGTTTGGTAGGTTTCCCTAGGTGCCGGCTGAGCTAGAGGCCAAAATCTACAGGTAGGCACTTTGCAAAAAACACCTCTGTTTTCTTTAAAAAAATGTGATGTGTCCACGTTGCATTTCGGGGCATTTCCTGTCGCGGGCGCTAGGCCTACCCACACAAGTGAGGTATAATTTGTATCGTGAGACTTGGTGGAACGCTGGGTGGAAGGAAATTTGTTGCACCTCTCTGATTCCAGAACTTTCTGCCACCAAAATGTGAGGAAAATGTGTTTTTTTAGCCAAATTTTGAGGTTTACAAAGGATTCTGGGTAATAAAACCTGGTCAGAGCCCCACAGGTCACCCCTTCTTGGATTCCCCATAGGTCTCTAGTTTTCAAAAATGCATAGGTTTGGTAGGTTTCCCTAGGTGCCGGCTGAGCTAGAGGCCAAAATCTACAGGTAGGCACTTTGCAAAAAACACCTCTGTTTTCTTTCAAAAAATGTGATGTGTCCACGTTGCGTTTTGGGGCATTTCCTGTCGCGGGTGCTAGGCCTACTCACACAAGTGAGGTATCATTTTTATCGGCAGACTTGGGGGAACGCTGGGTGGAAGGAAAATTGTGTCTCCTCTCTGATTCCAGAACTTTCTGTCACCAAAATGTGTAGAAAATGTGTTTTTTTTAGCCAAATTTTGAGGTTTGCAAAGGATTCTGGGTAACAGAACCTGGTCAGAGCCCCACAAGTCACCCCATCTTGGATTCCCCTAGGTGTCTAGTATTAAAAAATGCACAGGTTTGGTAGGTTTCCCTAGGTGCCGGCTGAGCTAGAGGCCAAAATCTACAGGTAGGCACTTTGCAAAAAACACCTCTGTTTTCTTTCAAAAAATGTGATGTGTCCACGTTGCGTTTTGGGGCATTTCCTGTCGCGGGTGCTAGGCCTACTCACACAAGTGAGGTATCATTTTTATCGGCAGACTTGGGGGAACGCTCGGTGGAAGGACATTTGTGGCTCCTCTCTGATTCCAGAACTTTCTGTCACCAAAATGTGAGGAAAATGTGTTTTTTTAGCCACATTTGGAGGTTTGCAAAGGATTCTGGGTAACAGAACCTGGTCAGAGCCCCACAAGTCACCCCATCTTGGATTCCCCTAGCTCTCTAGTTTTCAGAAATGCACAGGTTTGGTAGGTTTACTTAGGTGCCAGCTGAGCTAGAGGCCAAAATCTACAGGTAGGCACTTTGCAAAAAACACCTTTGTTTTCTTTCAAAAAATGTGATGTGTGCACGTTGCGTTTTGGGGCATTTCCTGTCGCGGTGCTAGGCCTACTCACACAAGTGAGGTATCATTTTTATCAGCAGACTTGTGGGAACGCTAGTTGGAAGGACATTTGTGGCTCCTCTCTGATTCCAGAACTTTCTGTCACCAAAATGTGAGGAAAATGTGTTTTTTTAGCCAAATTTTGAGGTTTGCAAAGGATTCTGGGTAACAGAAACTGGTCAGAGCCCCACAAGTCACCCCATCTTGGATTCCCCAGGTCTCTAGTTTTCAGAAATGCACAGGTTTGGTAGGTTTCCCTAGGTGCTGGCTGAGCTAGAGGCCAAAATCTACACGTTGGCACTTTGCAAAAAACACCTCTGTTTTCTTTAAAAAAATGTGATGTGTGCACGTTGCGTTTTGGGGCATTTCCTGTCGTGGGCGCTAGGCCTACCCACACAAGTGAGGTATAATTTTTATCGGGAGACTTGAGGGAACGCTGGGTGGAAGGAAATTTGTGGCTACTCTCTGATTCCAGAACTTTCTGTCACCAAAATGTGAGGAAAATGTGTTTTTTTAGCCAAATTTTGATGTTTGCAAAGGATTCTGGGTAACAAAACCTGGTCAGAGCCCCACATGTCACCCCATCTTGGATTCCCTTAGCTCTCTAGTTTTCAGAAATGCACAGGTTTTTTAGGTTTCCCTAGGTGCCGGCTGAGCTAGAGGCCAAAATCTACAGGTAGGCAGTTTGCAAAAAACACCTCTGGTTTCTTTGAAAAAATGTGATGTGTCCACGTTGTGTTTTGGGGCATTTCCTGTCACGGGCGCTAGGCCTACACCCCACACAAGTGAGGTATCATTTTTATCGGGAGACTTGGGGGAACGCTAGATGGAAGGAAATTTGTGGCTCCTCTCTGATTCCAGAACTTTCTGTAACCAAAATGTGAGGAAAATGTGTTTTTTTAGCCAAATTTTGAGGTTTGCAAAGGATTCTGGGTAACAGAAACTGGTCAGAGCCCCACAAGTCACCCCATCTTGGATTCCCCAGGTCTCTAGTTTTCAGAAATGCACAGGTTTGGTAGGTTTCCCTAGGTGCTGGCTGAGCTAGAGGCCAAAATCTACACGTTGGCACTTTGCAAAAAACACCTCTGTTTTCTTTAAAAAAATGTGATGTGTGCACGTTGCGTTTTGGGGCATTTCCTGTCGTGGGCGCTAGGCCTACCCACACAAGTGAGGTATAATTTTTATCGGGAGACTTGAGGGAACGCTGGGTGGAAGGAAATTTGTGGCTACTCTCTGATTCCAGAACTTTCTGTCACCAAAATGTGAGGAAAATGTGTTTTTTTAGCCAAATTTTGATGTTTGCAAAGGATTCTGGGTAACAAAACCTGGTCAGAGCCCCACATGTCACCCCATCTTGGATTCCCTTAGGTCTCTAGTTTTCAGAAATGCACAGGTTTGGTAGGTTTCCCTAGGTGCCAGCTGAGCTAGAGGCCAAAATCTACAGGTAGGCAATTTGCAAAAAACACCTCTGTTTTTTTAAAAAAATGTGATGTGCGCACGTTGCGTTTTGGGGCAGTTCCTGTCGCGGGCGCTAGGCCTACCCACACAAGTGAGGTATCATTTTTATCGGGAGACGTGGGGGAACGCTGTGTGGAAGGTAATTTGTGGCTCCTCTCTGATTCCAGAACTTTCTGTCACCAAAAAGTGAGGAAAATGTGTTTTTTAGCCAAATTGTGAGGTTTGCAAAGGATTCTGGGTAACAAAACCTGGTCAGAGCCCCACAAGTCACCCTATCTTGGATTCCCCTAGGTCTCTAGTTTTCAAAAATGCAGAGGTTTGGTAGGTTTCCCTAGGTGCCGGCTGAGCTAGAGGCCAAAATCTACAGGTAGGCAGTTTGCAAAAAACACCTCTGGTTTCTTTGAAAAAATTTGATGTGTCCACGTTGTGTTTTGGGGCATTTCCTGTCACGGGCGCTAGGCCTAAACCCCACACAAGTGAGGTATCATTTTTATCGGGAGACTTGGGGGAACGCTAGATGGAAGGAAATTTGTGGCTCCTCTCTGATTCCAGAACTTTCTGTCACCAAAATGTGAGGAAAATGTGTTTTTTTAGCCAAATTTTGAGGTTTGCAAAGGATTCTGGGTAACAGAAACTGGTCAGAGCTCCACAAGTCACCCCATCTTGGATTCCCCAGGTCTCTAGTTTTCAGAAATGCACAGGTTTGGTAGGTTTCCCTATGTGCTGGCTGAGCTAGAGACCAAAATCTACACGTTGGCACTTTGCAAAAAACACCTCTGTTTTCTTTAAAAAAATGTGATGTGTGCACGTTGCGTTTTGGGGCATTTCCTGTCGTGGGCGCTAGGCCTACCCACACAAGTGAGGTATAATTTTTATCGGGAGACTTGAGGGAACGCTGGGTGGAAGGAAATTTGTGGCTACTCTCTGATTCCAGAACTTTCTGTCACCAAAATGTGAGGAAAATGTGTTTTTTTAGCCAAATTTTGATGTTTGCAAAGGATTCTGGGTAACAAAACCTGGTCAGAGCCCCACATGTCACCCCATCTTGGATTCCCTTAGGTCTCTAGTTTTCAGAAATGCACAGGTTTGGTAGGTTTCCCTAGGTGCCAGCTGAGCTAGAGGCCAAAATCTACAGGTAGGCAATTTGCAAAAAACACCTCTGTTTTCTTTAAAAAAATGTGATGTGTGCACGTTGCGTTTTGGGGCAGTTCCTGTCGCGGGCGCTAGGCCTACCCACACAAGTGAGGTATCATTTTTATCGGGAGACGTGGGGGAACGCTGTGTGGAAGGTAATTTGTGGCTCCTCTCTGATTCCAGAACTTTCTGTCACCAAAAAGTGAGGAAAATGTGTTTTTTAGCCAAATTGTGAGGTTTGCAAAGGATTCTGGGTAACAAAACCTGGTCAGAGCCCCACAAGTCACCCTATCTTGGATTCCCCTAGGTTTCTAGTTTTCAAAAATGCAGAGGTTTGGTAGGTTTCCCTAGGTGCCGGCTGAGCTAGAGGCCAAAATCTACAGGTAGGCACTTTGCAAAAAACACCTCTGTTTTCTTTAAAAAAATGTGATGTGTCCACGTTGCATTTCGGGGCATTTCCTGTCGCGGGCGCTAGGCCTACCCACACAAGTGAGGTATAATTTGTATCGTGAGACTTGGCGGAACGCTGGGTGGAAGGAAATTTGTTGCTCCTCTCTGATTCCAGAACTTTCTGTCACCAAAATGTGAGGAAAATGTGTTTTTTTAGCCAAATTTTGAGGTTTGCAAAGGATTCTGGGTAATAAAACCTGGTCAGAGCCCCACAGGTCACCCCTTCTTGGATTCCCCATAGGTCTCTAGTTTTCAAAAATGCATAGGTTTGGTAGGTTTCCCTAGGTGCCGGCTGAGCTAGAGGCCAAAATCTACAGGTAGGCACTTTGCAAAAAACACCTCTGTTTTCTTTCAAAAAATGTGATGTGTCCACGTTGCGTTTTGGGGCATTTCCTGTCGCGGGTGCTAGGCCTACTCACACAAGTGAGGTATCATTTTTATCGGCAGACTTGGGGGAACGCTGGGTGGAAGGAAAATTGTGTCTCCTCTCTGATTCCAGAACTTTCTGTCACCAAAATGTGTAGAAAATGTGTTTTTTTAGCCACATTTTGAGGTTTGCAAAGGATTCTGGGTAACAGAACCTGGTCAGAGCCCCACAAGTCATCCCATCTTGGATTCCCCTAGCTCTCTAGTTTTCAGAAATGCACAGGTTTGGTAGGTTTCCCTAGGTGCCAGCTGAGCTAGAGGCCAAAATCTTCAGGTAGGCACTTTGCAAAAAACACCTCTGTTTTCTTAAAAAAAATGTGATGTGTGCACGTTGCGTTTTGGGGCAGTTCTTGTCGCGGGCGCTAGGCCTACCCACACAAGTGAGGTATCATTTTTATCGGGAGACTTGGGGGAACGCTGTGTGGAAGGTAATTTGTGGCTCCTCTCTGATTGCAGAACTTTCTGTCACCAAAAAGTGAGGAAAATGTGTTTTTTAGCCAAATTGTGAGGTTTGCAAAGGATTCTGGGTAACAAAACCTGGTCAGAGCCCCACAAGTCACCCCATCTTGGATTCCCCTAGGTCTCTAGTTTTCAAAAATGCAGAGGTTTGGTAGGTTTCCCTAGGTGCCGGCTGAGCTAGAGGCCAAAATCTACAGGTAGGCACTTTGCAAAAAACACCTCTGTTTTCTTTCAAAAAATGTGATGTGTCCACGTTGCGTTTTGGGGCATTTAATGTCACGGGCGCTAGGCCTTCCCACACAAGTGAGGTATCATTTTTATCGGGAGACTTGGGGGAACGTTGGGTGGAAGGAAATTTGTGGCTCCTCTCTGATTCCAGAACTTTCTGTCACCAAAATGTGAAGAAAATGTGTTTTTTTAGCCACATTTTGAGGTTTGCAAAGGATTCTGGGTAACAGAACCTGGTCAGAGCCCCACAAGTCACCCCATCTTGGATTCCCCTAGGTGTCTAGTTTTAAAAAATGCACAGGTTTGGTAGGTTTCCCTAGGTGCCGGCTGAGCTAGAGGCCAAAATCTACAGGTAGGCACTTTGCAAAAAACACCTCTGTTTTCTTTCAAAAAATGTGATGTGTGCATGTTGCGTTTTGGGGCATTTCCTGTCGTGGGCGCTAGGCCTACCCACACAAGTGAGGTATCATTTTTATCGGGAGACTTGGGGGAACGCTGGGTGGAAGGAAATTTGTGGCTCCTCTCTGATTCCAGAACTTTCTGTCACCAAAATGTGAGGAAAATGTGTTTTTTTAGCCACATTTTGAGGTTTGCAAAGGATTCTGGGTAACAGAACCTGGTCAGAGCCCCACAAGTCACCCCATCTTGGATTCCCCTATGTCTCTAGTTTTCAGAAATGCACAGGTTTGGTAGGTTTCCCTAGGTGCCGGCTGAGCTAGAGGCCAAAATCTACAGGTAGGCACTTTGCAAAAAACACCTCTGTTTTCTTTAAAAAAATGTGATGTGTCCACGTTGCGTTTTGGGGCATTTCCTGTCGCGGGTGCTAGGCCTACTCACACAAGTGAGGTATAATTTTTATCGGGAGACTTGGGGGAACGCTGGGTGGAAGGAAATTTGTGGCTCCTCTCTGATTCCAGAACTTTCTGTCACCAAAATGTGAGGAAAATGTGTTTTTTTAGCCACATTTTGAGGTTTGCAAAGGATTCTGGGTAACAGAACCTGGTCAGAGACCCACAAGTCACCCCATCTTGGATTCCCCTATGTCTCTAGTTTTCAGAAATGCACAGGTTTGGTAGGTTTCCCTAGGTGCCGGCTGAGCTAGAGGCCAAAATCTACAGGTAGGCACTTTGCAAAAAACACCTCTGTTTTCTTTCAAAAAATGTGATGTGTCCACGTTGCGTTTTGGGGCATTTCCTGTCGCGGGTGCTAGGCCTACTCACACAAGTGAGGTATAATTTTAATCGGGAGACTTGGGGGAACGCTGGGTGGAAGGAAATTTGTGGCTCCTCTCTGATTCCAGAACTTTCTGTCACCAAAATGTGAGGAAAATGTGTTTTTGTAGCCACCTTTTGAGGTTTGCAAAGGATTCTGGGTAACAGAACCTGGTCAGAGCCCCACAAGTCACCCCATCTTGGATTCCCCTATGTCTCTAGTTTTCCGAAATGCACAGGTTTGGTAGGTTTCCCTAGGTGCCGGCTGAGCTAGAGGCCAAAATCTACAGGTAGGCACTTTGCAAAAAACACCTCTGTTTTCTTTCAAAAAATGTGATGTGTGCATGTTGCGTTTTGGGGCATTTCCTGTCGTGGGCGCTAGGCCTACCCACACAAGTGAGGTATCATTTTTATCGGGAGACTTGGAGGAACGCTGGGTGGAAGGAAATTTGTGGCTCCTCTCTGATTCCAGAACTTTCTGTCACCAAAATGTGTGGAAAATGTGTTTTTTTAGCCACATTTTGAGGTTTGCAAAGGATTCTGGGTAACAGAAACTGGTCAGAGACCCACAAGTCACCCCATCTTCGATTCCCCTAGGTCTCTAGTTTTCAGAAATGCACAGGTTTGGTAGGTTACCGTGGTGCCGGCTGAGCTAGAGGCCAAAATCTACATGTAGGCACTTTGCAAAAAACACCTCTGTTTTCTTTCAAAAAATGTGATGTGTCCACGTTGCGTTTTGGGGCATTTCCTGTCGCGGGTGCTAGGCCTACTCACACAAGTGAGGTATCATTTTTATCGGGAGACTTGGGGGAACGCTGGGTGGAAGGAAATTTGTGGCTCCTCTCTGATTCCAGAACTTTCTGCCACCAAAATGTGAGGAAAATGTGTTTTTTTAGCCACATTTTGAGGTTTGCAAAGGATTCTGGGTAACAGAACCTGGTCAGAGCCCCACAAGTCACCCCATCTTGGATTTCCCTAGGTCTCTAGTTTTCAAAAATGCATAGGTTTGGTGGGTTTACCTAGGTGCCAGCTGAGCTAGAGGCCAAAATCTACATGTAGGCACTTTGCAAAAAACACCTCTGTTTTCTTTAAAAAAATGTGATGTGTGCACGTTGCGTTTTGGGGCAGTTCCTGTCGCGGGCGCTAGGCCTACCCACACAAGTGAGGTATCATTTTTATCGGGAGACGTGGGGGAACGCTGTGTGGAAGGTAATTTGTGGCTCCTCTCTGATTCCAGAACTTTCTGTCACCAAAAAGTGAGGAAAATGTGTTTTTTAGCCAAATTGTGAGGTTTGCAAAGGATTCTGGGTAACAAAACCTGGTCAGAGCCCCACAAGTCACCCTATCTTGGATTCCCCTAGGTCTCTAGTTTTCAAAAATGCAGAGGTTTGGTAGGTTTCCCTAGGTGCCGGCTGAGCTAGAGGCCAAAATCTACAGGTAGGCAGTTTGCAAAAAACACCTCTGGTTTCTTTGAAAAAATTTGATGTGTCCACGTTGTGTTTTGGGGCATTTCCTGTCACGGGCGCTAGGCCTAAACCCCACACAAGTGAGGTATCATTTTTATCGGGAGACTTGGGGGAACGCTAGATGGAAGGAAATTTGTGGCTCCTCTCTGATTCCAGAACTTTCTGTCACCAAAATGTGAGGAAAATGTGTTTTTTTAGCCAAATTTTGAGGTTTGCAAAGGATTCTGGGTAACAGAAACTGGTCAGAGCTCCACAAGTCACCCCATCTTGGATTCCCCAGGTCTCTAGTTTTCAGAAATGCACAGGTTTGGTAGGTTTCCCTATGTGCTGGCTGAGCTAGAGACCAAAATCTACACGTTGGCACTTTGCAAAAAACACCTCTGTTTTCTTTAAAAAAATGTGATGTGTGCACGTTGCGTTTTGGGGCATTTCCTGTCGTGGGCGCTAGGCCTACCCACACAAGTGAGGTATAATTTTTATCGGGAGACTTGAGGGAACGCTGGGTGGAAGGAAATTTGTGGCTACTCTCTGATTCCAGAACTTTCTGTCACCAAAATGTGAGGAAAATGTGTTTTTTTAGCCAAATTTTGATGTTTGCAAAGGATTCTGGGTAACAAAACCTGGTCAGAGCCCCACATGTCACCCCATCTTGGATTCCCTTAGGTCTCTAGTTTTCAGAAATGCACAGGTTTGGTAGGTTTCCCTAGGTGCCAGCTGAGCTAGAGGCCAAAATCTACAGGTAGGCAATTTGCAAAAAACACCTCTGTTTTCTTTAAAAAAATGTGATGTGTGCACGTTGCGTTTTGGGGCAGTTCCTGTCGCGGGCGCTAGGCCTACCCACACAAGTGAGGTATCATTTTTATCGGGAGACGTGGGGGAACGCTGTGTGGAAGGTAATTTGTGGCTCCTCTCTGATTCCAGAACTTTCTGTCACCAAAAAGTGAGGAAAATGTGTTTTTTAGCCAAATTGTGAGGTTTGCAAAGGATTCTGGGTAACAAAACCTGGTCAGAGCCCCACAAGTCACCCTATCTTGGATTCCCCTAGGTTTCTAGTTTTCAAAAATGCAGAGGTTTGGTAGGTTTCCCTAGGTGCCGGCTGAGCTAGAGGCCAAAATCTACAGGTAGGCACTTTGCAAAAAACACCTCTGTTTTCTTTAAAAAAATGTGATGTGTCCACGTTGCATTTCGGGGCATTTCCTGTCGCGGGCGCTAGGCCTACCCACACAAGTGAGGTATAATTTGTATCGTGAGACTTGGCGGAACGCTGGGTGGAAGGAAATTTGTTGCTCCTCTCTGATTCCAGAACTTTCTGTCACCAAAATGTGAGGAAAATGTGTTTTTTTAGCCAAATTTTGAGGTTTGCAAAGGATTCTGGGTAATAAAACCTGGTCAGAGCCCCACAGGTCACCCCTTCTTGGATTCCCCATAGGTCTCTAGTTTTCAAAAATGCATAGGTTTGGTAGGTTTCCCTAGGTGCCGGCTGAGCTAGAGGCCAAAATCTACAGGTAGGCACTTTGCAAAAAACACCTCTGTTTTCTTTCAAAAAATGTGATGTGTCCACGTTGCGTTTTGGGGCATTTCCTGTCGCGGGTGCTAGGCCTACTCACACAAGTGAGGTATCATTTTTATCGGCAGACTTGGGGGAACGCTGGGTGGAAGGAAAATTGTGTCTCCTCTCTGATTCCAGAACTTTCTGTCACCAAAATGTGTAGAAAATGTGTTTTTTTAGCCACATTTTGAGGTTTGCAAAGGATTCTGGGTAACAGAACCTGGTCAGAGCCCCACAAGTCACCCCATCTTGGATTCCCCTAGCTCTCTAGTTTTCAGAAATGCACAGGTTTGGTAGGTTTCCCTAGGTGCCAGCTGAGCTAGAGGCCAAAATCTTCAGGTAGGCACTTTGCAAAAAACACCTCTGTTTTCTTAAAAAAAATGTGATGTGTGCACGTTGCGTTTTGGGGCAGTTCTTGTCGCGGGCGCTAGGCCTACCCACACAAGTGAGGTATCATTTTTATCGGGAGACTTGGGGGAACGCTGTGTGGAAGGTAATTTGTGGCTCCTCTCTGATTGCAGAACTTTCTGTCACCAAAAAGTGAGGAAAATGTGTTTTTTAGCCAAATTGTGAGGTTTGCAAAGGATTCTGGGTAACAAAACCTGGTCAGAGCCCCACAAGTCACCCCATCTTGGATTCCCCTAGGTCTCTAGTTTTCAAAAATGCAGAGGTTTGGTAGGTTTCCCTAGGTGCCGGCTGAGCTAGAGGCCAAAATCTACAGGTAGGCACTTTGCAAAAAACACCTCTGTTTTCTTTCAAAAAATGTGATGTGTCCACGTTGCGTTTTGGGGCATTTAATGTCACGGGCGCTAGGCCTTCCCACACAAGTGAGGTATCATTTTTATCGGGAGACTTGGGGGAACGTTGGGTGGAAGGAAATTTGTGGCTCCTCTCTGATTCCAGAACTTTCTGTCACCAAAATGTGAAGAAAATGTGTTTTTTTAGCCACATTTTGAGGTTTGCAAAGGATTCTGGGTAACAGAACCTGGTCAGAGCCCCACAAGTCACCCCATCTTGGATTCCCCTAGGTGTCTAGTTTTAAAAAATGCACAGGTTTGGTAGGTTTCCCTAGGTGCCGGCTGAGCTAGAGGCCAAAATCTACAGGTAGGCACTTTGCAAAAAACACCTCTGTTTTCTTTCAAAAAATGTGATGTGTGCATGTTGCGTTTTGGGGCATTTCCTGTCGTGGGCGCTAGGCCTACCCACACAAGTGAGGTATCATTTTTATCGGGAGACTTGGGGGAACGCTGGGTGGAAGGAAATTTGTGGCTCCTCTCTGATTCCAGAACTTTCTGTCACCAAAATGTGAGGAAAATGTGTTTTTTTAGCCACATTTTGAGGTTTGCAAAGGATTCTGGGTAACAGAACCTGGTCAGAGCCCCACAAGTCACCCCATCTTGGATTCCCCTATGTCTCTAGTTTTCAGAAATGCACAGGTTTGGTAGGTTTCCCTAGGTGCCGGCTGAGCTAGAGGCCAAAATCTACAGGTAGGCACTTTGCAAAAAACACCTCTGTTTTCTTTCAAAAAATGTGATGTGTCCACGTTGCGTTTTGGGGCATTTCCTGTCGCGGGTGCTAGGCCTACTCACACAAGTGAGGTATAATTTTTATCGGGAGACTTGGGGGAACGCTGGGTGGAAGGAAATTTGTGGCTCCTCTCTGATTCCAGAACTTTCTGTCACCAAAATGTGAGGAAAATGTGTTTTTTTAGCCACATTTTGAGGTTTGCAAAGGATTCTGGGTAACAGAACCTGGTCAGAGACCCACAAGTCACCCCATCTTGGATTCCCCTATGTCTCTAGTTTTCAGAAATGCACAGGTTTGGTAGGTTTCCCTAGGTGCCGGCTGAGCTAGAGGCCAAAATCTACAGGTAGGCACTTTGCAAAAAACACCTCTGTTTTCTTTCAAAAAATGTGATGTGTCCACGTTGCGTTTTGGGGCATTTCCTGTCGCGGGTGCTAGGCCTACTCACACAAGTGAGGTATAATTTTAATCGGGAGACTTGGGGGAACGCTGGGTGGAAGGAAATTTGTGGCTCCTCTCTGATTCCAGAACTTTCTGTCACCAAAATGTGAGGAAAATGTGTTTTTGTAGCCACCTTTTGAGGTTTGCAAAGGATTCTGGGTAACAGAACCTGGTCAGAGCCCCACAAGTCACCCCATCTTGGATTCCCCTATGTCTCTAGTTTTCCGAAATGCACAGGTTTGGTAGGTTTCCCTAGGTGCCGGCTGAGCTAGAGGCCAAAATCTACAGGTAGGCACTTTGCAAAAAACACCTCTGTTTTCTTTCAAAAAATGTGATGTGTGCATGTTGCGTTTTGGGGCATTTCCTGTCGTGGGCGCTAGGCCTACCCACACAAGTGAGGTATCATTTTTATCGGGAGACTTGGAGGAACGCTGGGTGGAAGGAAATTTGTGGCTCCTCTCTGATTCCAGAACTTTCTGTCACCAAAATGTGTGGAAAATGTGTTTTTTTAGCCACATTTTGAGGTTTGCAAAGGATTCTGGGTAACAGAAACTGGTCAGAGACCCACAAGTCACCCCATCTTCGATTCCCCTAGGTCTCTAGTTTTCAGAAATGCACAGGTTTGGTAGGTTACCGTGGTGCCGGCTGAGCTAGAGGCCAAAATCTACATGTAGGCACTTTGCAAAAAACACCTCTGTTTTCTTTAAAAAAATGTGATGTGTCCACGTTGCGTTTTGGGGCATTTCCTGTCGCGGGTGCTAGGCCTACTCACACAAGTGAGGTATCATTTTTATCGGGAGACTTGGGGGAACGCTGGGTGGAAGGAAATTTGTGGCTCCTCTCTGATTCCAGAACTTTCTGCCACCAAAATGTGAGGAAAATGTGTTTTTTTAGCCACATTTTGAGGTTTGCAAAGGATTCTGGGTAACAGAACCTGGTCAGAGCCCCACAAGTCACCCCATCTTGGATTTCCCTAGGTCTCTAGTTTTCAAAAATGCATAGGTTTGGTGGGTTTACCTAGGTGCCAGCTGAGCTAGAGGCCAAAATCTACAGGTAGGCACTTTGCAAAAAACACCTTTGTTTTCTTTCAAAAAATGTGATGTGTGCACGTTGCGTTTTGGGGCATTTCCTGTCGCGGTGCTAGGCCTACTCACACAAGTGAGGTATCATTTTTATCAGCAGACTTGGGGGAACGCTAGTTGGAAGGACATTTGTGGCTCCTCTCTGATTCCAGAACTTTCTGTCACCAAAATGTGAGGAAAATGTGTTTTTTTAGCCACATTTAGAGGTTTGCAAAGGATTCTGGGTAACAGAACCTGGTCACAGCCCCACAAGTCACCCCATCTTGGATTCCCCTAGCTCTCTAGTTTTCAGAAATGCACAGGTGTTTTAGATTTCCCTAGGTGCCGGCTGAGCTAGAGGCCAAAATCTACAGGTAGGCAGTTTGCAAAAAACACCTCTGGTTTCTTTGAAAAAATGTGATGTGTCCACGTTGTGTTTTGGGGCATTTCCTGTCACGGGCGCTAGGCCTACACCCCACACAAGTGAGGTATCATTTTTATCGGGAGACTTGGGGGAACGCTAGATGGAAGGAAATTTGTGGCTCCTCTCTGATTTCAGAACTTTCTGTCACCAAAATGTGAGGAAAATGTGTTTTTTTAGCCAAATTTTGAGGTTTGCAAAGGATTCTGGGTAACAGAAACTGGTCAGAGCCCCACAAGTCACCCCATCTTGGATTCCCCAGGTCTCTAGTTTTCAGAAATGCACAGGTTTGGTAGGTTTCCCTAGGTGCTGGCTGAGCTAGAGGCCAAAATCTACACGTTGGCACTTTGCAAAAAACACCTCTGTTTTCTTTAAAAAAATGTGATGTGTGCACGTTGCGTTTTGGGGCATTTCCTGTCGTGGGCGCTAGGCCTACCCACACAAGTGAGGTATAATTTTTATCGGGAGACTTGAGGGAACGCTGGGTGGAAGGAAATTTGTGGCTACTCTCTGATTCCAGAACTTTCTGTCACCAAAATGTGAGGAAAATGTGTTTTTTTAGCCAAATTTTGATGTTTGCAAAGGATTCTGGGTACCAAAACCTGGTCAGAGCCCCACATGTCACCCCATCTTGGATTCCCTTAGGTCTCTAGTTTTCAGAAATGCACAGGTTTGGTAGGTTTCCCTAGGTGCCAGCTGAGCTAGAGGCCAAAATCTACAGGTAGGCAATTTGCAAAAAACACCTCTGTTTTCTTTAAAAAAATGTGATGTGTGCACGTTGCGTTTTGGGGCAGTTCCTGTCGCGGGCGCTAGGCCTACCCACACAAGTGAGGTATCATTTTTATCGGGAGACGTGGGGGAACGCTGTGTGGAAGGTAATTTGTGGCTCCTCTCTGATTCCAGAACTTTCTGTCACCAAAAAGTGAGGAAAATGTGTTTTTTAGCCAAATTGTGAGGTTTGCAAAGGATTCTGGGTAACAAAACCTGGTCAGAGCCCCACAAGTCACCCTATCTTGGATTCCCCTAGGTTTCTAGTTTTCAAAAATGCAGAGGTTTGGTAGGTTTCCCTAGGTGCCGGCTGAGCTAGAGGCCAAAATCTACAGGTAGGCACTTTGCAAAAAACACCTCTGTTTTCTTTAAAAAAATGTGATGTGTCCACGTTGCATTTCGGGGCATTTCCTGTCGCGGGCGCTAGGCCTACCCACACAAGTGAGGTATAATTTGTATCGTGAGACTTGGGGGAACGCTGGGTGGAAGGAAATTTGTTGCTCCTCTCTGATTCCAGAACTTTCTGTCACCAAAATGTGAGGAAAATGTGTTTTTTTAGCCATATTTTGAGGTTTGCAAAGGATTCTGGGTAATAAAACCTGGTTAGAGCCCCACAGGTCACCCCTTCTTGGATTCCCCATAGGTCTCTAGTTTTCAAAAATGCATAGGTTTGGTAGGTTTCCCTAGGTGCCGGCTGAGCTAGAGGCCAAAATCTACAGGTAGGCACTTTGCAAAAAACACCTCTGTTTTCTTTAAAAAATGTGATGTGTCCACGTTGCGTTTTGGGGCATTTCCTGTCGCGGGTGCTAGGCCTACTCACACAAGTGAGGTATCATTTTTATCGGCAGACTTGGAGGAACGCTGGGTGGAAGGAAAATTGTGTCTCCTCTCTGATTCCAGAACTTTCTGTCACCAAAATGTGTAGAAAATGTGTTTTTTTAGCCACATTTTGAGGTTTGCAAAGGATTCTGGGTAACAGAACCTGGTCAGAGCCCCACAAGTCACCCCATCTTGGATTCCCCTAGCTCTCTAGTTTTCAGAAATGCACAGGTTTGGTAGGTTTCCCTAGGTGCCAGCTGAGCTAGAGGCCAAAATCTTCAGGTAGGCACTTTGCAAAAAACACTTCTGTTTTCTTAAAAAAAATATGATGTGTGCACGTTGCGTTTTGGGGCAGTTCTTGTCGCGGGCGCTAGGCCTACCCACACAAGTGAGGTATCATTTTTATCGGGAGACTTGGGGGAACGCTGTGTGGAAGGTAATTTGTGGCTCCTCTCTGATTCCAGAACTTTCTGTCACCAAAAAGTGAGGAAAATGTGTTTTTTAGCCAAATTGTGAGGTTTGCAAAGGATTCTGGGTAACAAAACCTGGTCAGAGCCCCACAAGTCACCCCATCTTGGATTCCCCTAGGTCTCTAGTTTTCAAAAATGCAGAGGTTTGGTAGGTTTCCCTAGGTGCCGGCTGAGCTAGAGGCCAAAATCTACAGGTAGGCACTTTGCAAAAAACACCTCTGTTTTCTTTCAAAAAATGTGATGTGTCCACGTTGCGTTTTGGGGCATTTCCTGTCGCGGGTGCTAGGCCTACTCACACAAGTGAGGTATCATTTTTATCGGCAGACTTGGGGGAACGCTGGGTGGAAGGAAAATTGTGTCTCCTCTCTGATTCCAGAACTTTCTGTCACCAAAATGTGTAGAAAATGTGTTTTTTTAGCCACATTTTGAGGTTTGCAAAGGATTCTGGGTAACAGAACCTGGTCAGAGCCCCACAAGTCACCCCATCATGGATTCCCCTAGCTCTCTAGTTTTCAGAAATGCACAGGTTTGGTAGGTTTCCCTAGGTGCCAGCTGAGCTAGAGGCCAAAATCTTCAGGTAGGCACTTTGCAAAAAACACCTCTGTTTTCTTTAAAAAAATGTGATGTGTGCACGTTGCGTTTTGGGGCAGTTCTTGTCGCGGGCACTAGGCCTACCCACACAAGTGAGGTATCATTTTTATCGGGAGACTTGGGGGAACGCTGTGTGGAAGGTAATTTGTGGCTCCTCTCTGATTCCAGAACTTTCTGTCACCAAAAAGTGAGGAAAATGTGTTTTTTAGCCAAATTGTGAGGTTTGCAAAGGATTCTGGGTAACAAAACCTGGTCAGAGCCCCACAAGTCACCCCATCTTGGATTCCCCTAGGTCTCTAGTTTTCAAAAATGCAGAGGTTTGGTAGGTTTCCCTAGGTGCCGGCTGAGCTAGAGGCCAAAATCTACAGGTAGGCACTTTGCAAAAAACACCTCTGTTTTCTTTCAAAAAATGTGATGTGTCCACGTTGCGTTTTGGGGCATTTAATGTCACGGGCGCTAGGCCTTCCCACACAAGTGAGGTATCATTTTTATCGGGAGACTTGGGGGAACGTTGGGTGGAAGGAAATTTGTGGCTCCTCTCTGATTCCAGAACTTTCTGTCACCAAAATGTGAAGAAAATGTGTTTTTTTAGCCACATTTTGAGGTTTGCAAAGGATTCTGGGTAACAGAACCTGGTCAGAGCCCCACAAGTCACCCCATCTTGGATTCCCCTAGGTGTCTAGTTTTAAAAAATGCACAGGTTTGGTAGGTTTCCCTAGGTGCCGGCTGAGCTAGAGGCCAAAATCTACAGGTAGGCACTTTGCAAAAAACATCTCTGTTTTCTTTCAAAAAATGTGATGTGTGCATGTTGCGTTTTGGGGCATTTCCTGTCGTGGGCGCTAGGCCTACCCACACAAGTGAGGTATCATTTTTATCGGGAGACTTGGGGGAACGCTGGGTGGAAGGAAATTTGTGGCTCCTCTCTGATTCCCGAACTTTCTGTCACCAAAATGTGAGGAAAATGTGTTTTTTTAGCCACATTTTGAGGTTTGCAAAGGATTCTGGGTAACAGAACCTGGTCAGAGCCCCACAAGTCACCCCATCTTGGATTCCCCTATGTCTCTAGTTTTCAGAAATGCACAGGTTTGGTAGGTTTCCCTAGGTGCCGGCTGAGCTAGAGGCCAAAATCTACAGGTAGGCACTTTGCAAAAAACACCTCTGTTTTCTTTCAAAAAATGTGATGTGTCCACGTTGCGTTTTGGGGCATTTCCTGTCGCGGGTGCTAGGCCTACTCACACAAGTGAGGTATAATTTTTATCGGGAGACTTGGGGGAACGCTGGGTGGAAGGAAATTTGTGGCTCCTCTCTGATTCCAGAACTTTCTGTCACCAAAATGTGAGGAAAATGTGTTTTTTTAGCCACATTTTGAGGTTTGCAAAGGATTCTGGGTAACAGAACCTGGTCAGAGACCCACAAGTCACCCCATCTTGGATTCCCCTATGTCTCTAGTTTTCAGAAATGCACAGGTTTGGTAGGTTTCCCTAGGTGCCGGCTGAGCTAGAGGCCAAAATCTACAGGTAGGCACTTTGCAAAAAACACCTCTGTTTTCTTTCAAAAAATGTGATGTGTCCACGTTGCGTTTTGGGGCATTTCCTGTCGCGGGTGCTAGGCCTACTCACACAAGTGAGGTATAATTTTAATCGGGAGACTTGGGGGAACGCTGGGTGGAAGGAAATTTGTGGCTCCTCTCTGATTCCAGAACTTTCTGTCACCAAAATGTGAGGAAAATGTGTTTTTGTAGCCACCTTTTGAGGTTTGCAAAGGATTCTGGGTAACAGAACCTGGTCAGAGCCCCACAAGTCACCCCATATTGGATTCCCCTATGTCTCTAGTTTTCCGAAATGCACAGGTTTGGTAGGTTTCCCTAGGTGCCGGCTGAGCTAGAGGCCAAAATCTACAGGTAGGCACTTTGCAAAAAACACCTCTGTTTTCTTTAAAAAAATGTGATGTGTGCATGTTGCGTTTAGGGGCATTTCCTGTCGTGGGCGCTAGGCCTACCCACACAAGTGAGGTATCATTTTTATCGGGAGACTTGGAGGAACGCTGGGTGGAAGGAAATTTGTGGCTCCTCTCTGATTCCAGAACTTTCTGTCACCAAAATGTGTGGAAAATGTGTTTTTTTAGCCACATTTTGAGGTTTGCAAAGGATTCTGGGTAACAGAAACTGGTCAGAGACCCACAAGTCACCCCATCTTCGATTCCCCTAGGTCTCTAGTTTTCAGAAATGCACAGGTTTGGTAGGTTACCGTGGTGCCGGCTGAGCTAGAGGCCAAAATCTACATGTAGGCACTTTGCAAAAAACACCTCTGTTTTCTTTAAAAAAATGTGATGTGTCCACGTTGCGTTTTGGGGCATTTCCTGTCGCGGGTGCTAGGCCTACTCACACAAGTGAGGTATCATTTTTATCGGGAGACTTGGGGGAACGCTGGGTGGAAGGAAATTTGTGGCTCCTCTCTGATTCCAGAACTTTCTGCCACCAAAATGTGAGGAAAATGTGTTTTTTTAGCCACATTTTGAGGTTTGCAAAGGATTCTGGGTAACAGAACCTGGTCAGAGCCCCACAAGTCACCCCATCTTGGATTTCCCTAGGTCTCTAGTTTTCAAAAATGCATAGGTTTGGTGGGTTTACCTAGGTGCCAGCTGAGCTAGAGGCCAAAATCTACAGGTAGGCACTTTGCAAAAAACACCTTTGTTTTCTTTCAAAAAATGTGATGTGTGCACGTTGCGTTTTGGGGCATTTCCTGTCGCGGTGCTAGGCCTACTCACACAAGTGAGGTATCATTTTTATCAGCAGACTTGGGGGAACGCTAGTTGGAAGGACATTTGTGGCTCCTCTCTGATTCCAGAACTTTCTGTCACCAAAATGTGAGGAAAATGTGTTTTTTTAGCCACATTTAGAGGTTTGCAAAGGATTCTGGGTAACAGAACCTGGTCACAGCCCCACAAGTCACCCCATCTTGGATTCCCCTAGCTCTCTAGTTTTCAGAAATGCACAGGTTTTTTAGGTTTCCCTAGGTGCCGGCTGAGCTAGAGGCCAAAATCTACAGGTAGGCAGTTTGCAAAAAACACCTCTGGTTTCTTTGAAAAAATGTGATGTGTCCACGTTGTGTTTTGGGGCATTTCCTGTCACGGGCGCTAGGCCTACACCCCACACAAGTGAGGTATCATTTTTATCGGGAGACTTGGGGGAACGCTAGATGGAAGGAAATTTGTGGCTCCTCTCTGATTCCAGAACTTTCTGTCACCAAAATGTGAGGAAAATGTGTTTTTTTAGCCAAATTTTGAGGTTTGCAAAGGATTCTGGGTAACAGAAACTGGTCAGAGCCCCACAAGTCACCCCATCTTGGATTCCCCAGGTCTCTAGTTTTCAGAAATGCACAGGTTTGGTAGGTTTCCCTAGGTGCTGGCTGAGCTAGAGGCCAAAATCTACACGTTGGCACTTTGCAAAAAACACCTCTGTTTTCTTTAAAAAAATGTGATGTGTGCACGTTGCGTTTTGGGGCATTTCCTGTCGTGGGCGCTAGGCCTACCCACACAAGTGAGGTATAATTTTTATCGGGAGACTTGAGGGAACGCTGGGTGGAAGGAAATTTGTGGCTACTCTCTGATTCCAGAACTTTCTGTCACCAAAATGTGAGGAAAATGTGTTTTTTTAGCCAAATTTTGATGTTTGCAAAGGATTCTGGGTAACAAAACCTGGTCAGAGCCCCACATGTCACCCCATCTTGGATTCCCTTAGGTCTCTAGTTTTCAGAAATGCACAGGTTTGGTAGGTTTCCCTAGGTGCCAGCTGAGCTAGAGGCCAAAATCTACAGGTAGGCAATTTGCAAAAAACACCTCTGTTTTCTTTAAAAAAATGTGATGTGTGCACGTTGCGTTTTGGGGCAGTTCCTGTCGCGGGCGCTAGGCCTACCCACACAAGTGAGGTATCATTTTTATCGGGAGACGTGGGGGAACGCTGTGTGGAAGGTAATTTGTGGCTCCTCTCTGATTCCAGAACTTTCTGTCACCAAAAAGTGAGGAAAATGTGTTTTTTAGCCAAATTGTGAGGTTTGCAAAGGATTCTGGGTAACAAAACCTGGTCAGAGCCCCACAAGTCACCCTATCTTGGATTCCCCTAGGTTTCTAGTTTTCAAAAATGCAGAGGTTTGGTAGGTTTCCCTAGGTGCCGGCTGAGCTAGAGGCCAAAATCTACAGGTAGGCACTTTGCAAAAAACACCTCTGTTTTCTTTAAAAAAATGTGATGTGTCCACGTTGCATTTCGGGGCATTTCCTGTCGCGGGCGCTAGGCCTACCCACACAAGTGAGGTATAATTTGTATCGTGAGACTTGGGGGAACGCTGGGTGGAAGGAAATTTGTTGCTCCTCTCTGATTCCAGAACTTTCTGTCACCAAAATGTGAGGAAAATGTGTTTTTTTAGCCATATTTTGAGGTTTGCAAAGGATTCTGGGTAATAAAACCTGGTTAGAGCCCCACAGGTCACCCCTTCTTGGATTCCCCATAGGTCTCTAGTTTTCAAAAATGCATAGGTTTGGTAGGTTTCCCTAGGTGCCGGCTGAGCTAGAGGCCAAAATCTACAGGTAGGCACTTTGCAAAAAACACCTCTGTTTTCTTTAAAAAAATGTGATGTGTGCACGTTGCGTTTTGGGGCATTTCCTGTTGTGGGCGCTAGGCCTACCCACACAAGTGAGGTATAATTTTTATCGGGAGACTTGAGGGAACGCTGGGTGGAAGGAAATTTGTGGCTCCTCTCTGATTCCAGAACTTTCTGTCACCAAAATGTGAGGAAAATGTGTTTTTTTAGCCACATTTTGAGGTTTGCAAAGGATTCTGGGTAACAGAAACTGGTCAGAGACCCACAAGTCACCCCATCTTCGATTCCCCTAGGTCTCTAGTTTTCAGAAATGCACAGGTTTGGTAGGTTACCGTGGTGCCGGCTGAGCTAGAGGCCAAAATCTACATGTAGGCACTTTGCAAAAAACACCTCTGTTTTCTTTAAAAAAATGTGATGTGTCCACGTTGCGTTTTGGGGCATTTCCTGTCGCGGGTGCTAGGCCTACTCACACAAGTGAGGTATCATTTTTATCGGGAGACTTGGGGGAACGCTGGGTGGAAGGAAATTTGTGGCTCCTCTCTGATTCCAGAACTTTCTGCCACCAAAATGTGAGGAAAATGTGTTTTTTTAGCCACATTTTGAGGTTTGCAAAGGATTCTGGGTAACAGAACCTGGTCAGAGCCCCACAAGTCACCCCATCTTGGATTTCCCTAGGTCTCTAGTTTTCAAAAATGCATAGGTTTGGTGGGTTTACCTAGGTGCCAGCTGAGCTAGAGGCCAAAATCTACAGGTAGGCACTTTGCAAAAAACACCTTTGTTTTCTTTCAAAAAATGTGATGTGTGCACGTTGCGTTTTGGGGCATTTCCTGTCGCGGTGCTAGGCCTACTCACACAAGTGAGGTATCATTTTTATCAGCAGACTTGGGGGAACGCTAGTTGGAAGGACATTTGTGGCTCCTCTCTGATTCCAGAACTTTCTGTCACCAAAATGTGAGGAAAATGTGTTTTTTTAGCCACATTTAGAGGTTTGCAAAGGATTCTGGGTAACAGAACCTGGTCACAGCCCCACAAGTCACCCCATCTTGGATTCCCCTAGCTCTCTAGTTTTCAGAAATGCACAGGTTTTTTAGGTTTCCCTAGGTGCCGGCTGAGCTAGAGGCCAAAATCTACAGGTAGGCAGTTTGCAAAAAACACCTCTGGTTTCTTTGAAAAAATGTGATGTGTCCACGTTGTGTTTTGGGGCATTTCCTGTCACGGGCGCTAGGCCTACACCCCACACAAGTGAGGTATCATTTTTATCGGGAGACTTGGGGGAACGCTAGATGGAAGGAAATTTGTGGCTCCTCTCTGATTCCAGAACTTTCTGTCACCAAAATGTGAGGAAAATGTGTTTTTTTAGCCAAATTTTGAGGTTTGCAAAGGATTCTGGGTAACAGAAACTGGTCAGAGCCCCACAAGTCACCCCATCTTGGATTCCCCAGGTCTCTAGTTTTCAGAAATGCACAGGTTTGGTAGGTTTCCCTAGGTGCTGGCTGAGCTAGAGGCCAAAATCTACACGTTGGCACTTTGCAAAAAACACCTCTGTTTTCTTTAAAAAAATGTGATGTGTGCACGTTGCGTTTTGGGGCATTTCCTGTCGCGGTGCTAGGCCTACTCACACAAGTGAGGTATCATTTTTATCAGCAGACTTGGGGGAACGCTAGTTGGAAGGACATTTGTGGCTCCTCTCTGATTCCAGAACTTTCTGTCACCAAAATGTGAGGAAAATGTGTTTTTTTAGCCACATTTAGAGGTTTGCAAAGGATTCTGGGTAACAGAACCTGGTCACAGCCCCACAAGTCACCCCATCTTGGATTCCCCTAGCTCTCTAGTTTTCAGAAATGCACAGGTTTTTTAGGTTTCCCTAGGTGCCGGCTGAGCTAGAGGCCAAAATCTACAGGTAGGCAGTTTGCAAAAAACACCTCTGGTTTCTTTGAAAAAATGTGATGTGTCCACGTTGTGTTTTGGGGCATTTCCTGTCACAGGCGCTAGGCCTACACCCCACACAAGTGAGGTATCATTTTTATCGGGAGACTTGGGGGAACGCTAGATGGAAGGAAATTTGTGGCTCCTCTCTGATTCCAGAACTTTCTGTCACCAAAATGTGAGGAAAATGTGTTTTTTTAGCCAAATTTTGAGGTTTGCAAAGGATTCTGGGTAACAGAAACTGGTCAGAGCCCCACAAGTCACCCCATCTTGGATTCCCCAGGTCTCTAGTTTTCAGAAATGCACAGGTTTGGTAGGTTTCCCTAGGTGCTGGCTGAGCTAGAGGCCAAAATCTACACGTTGGCACTTTGCAAAAAACACCTCTGTTTTCTTTAAAAAAATGTGATGTGTGCACGTTGCGTTTTGGGGCATTTCCTGTCGTGGGCGCTAGGCCTACCCACACAAGTGAGGTATAATTTTTATCGGGAGACTTGAGGGAACGCTGGGTGGAAGGAAATTTGTGGCTACTCTCTGATTCCAGAACTTTCTGTCACCAAAATGTGAGGAAAATGTGTTTTTTTAGCCAAATTTTGATGTTTGCAAAGGATTCTGGGTAACAAAACCTGGTCAGAGCCCCACATGTCACCCCATCTTGGATTCCCTTAGGTCTCTAGTTTTCAGAAATGCACAGGTTTGGTAGGTTTCCCTAGGTGCCAGCTGAGCTAGAGGCCAAAATCTACAGGTAGGCAATTTGCAAAAAACACCTCTGTTTTCTTTAAAAAAATGTGATGTGTGCACGTTGCGTTTTGGGGCAGTTCCTGTCGCGGGCGCTAGGCCTACCCACACAAGTGAGGTATCATTTTTATCGGGAGACGTGGGGGAACGCTGTGTGGAAGGTAATTTGTGGCTCCTCTCTGATTCCAGAACTTTCTGTCACCAAAAAGTGAGGAAAATGTGTTTTTTAGCCAAATTGTGAGGTTTGCAAAGGATTCTGGGTAACAAAACCTGGTCAGAGCCCCACAAGTCACCCTATCTTGGATTCCCCAAGGTTTCTAGTTTTCAAAAATGCAGAGGTTTGGTAGGTTTCCCTAGGTGCCGGCTGAGCTAGAGGCCAAAATCTACAGGTAGGCACTTTGCAAAAAACACCTCTGTTTTCTTTAAAAAAATGTGATGTGTCCACGTTGCATTTCGGGGCATTTCCTCTCGCGGGCGCTAGGCCTACTCACACAAGTGAGGTATCATTTTTATCGGCAGACTTGGAGGAACGCTGGGTGGAAGGAAAATTGTGTCTCCTCTCTGATTCCAGAACTTTCTGTCACCAACATGTGTAGAAAATGTGTTTTTTTAGCCACATTTTGAGGTTTGCAAAGGATTCTGGGTAACAGAACCTGGTCAGAGCCCCACAAGTCACCCCATCTTGGATTCCCCTAGCTCTCTAGTTTTCAGAAATGCACAGGTTTGGTAGGTTTCCCTAGGTGCCAGCTGAGCTAGAGGCCAAAATCTTCAGGTAGGCACTTTGCAAAAAACACTTCTGTTTTCTTAAAAAAAATGTGATGTGTGCACGTTGCGTTTTGGGGCAGTTCTTGTCGCGGGCGCTAGGCCTACCCACACAAGTGAGGTATCATTTTTATCGGGAGACTTGGGGGAACGCTGTGTGGAAGGTAATTTGTGGCTCCTCTCTGATTCCAGAACTTTCTGTCACCAAAAAGTGAGGAAAATGTGTTTTTTAGCCAAATTGTGAGGTTTGCAAAGGATTCTGGGTAACAAAACCTGGTCAGAGCCCCACAAGTCACCCCATCTTGGATTCCCCTAGGTCTCTAGTTTTCAAAAATGCAGAGGTTTGGTAGGTTTCCCTAGGTGCCGGCTGAGCTAGAGGCCAAAATCTACAGGTAGGCACTTTGCAAAAAACACCTCTGTTTTCTTTCAAAAAATGTGATGTGTCCACGTTGCGTTTTGGGGCATTTAATGTCACGGGCGCTAGGCCTACCCACACAAGTGAGGTATCATTTTTATCGGGAGACTTGGGGGAACGTTGGGTGGAAGGAAATTTGTGGCTCCTCTCTGATTCCTGAACTTTCTGTCACCAAAAAGTGAGGAAAATGTGTTTTTTAGCCACATTTTGAGGTTTGCAAAGGATTCTGGGTAACAGAACCTGGTCAGAGCCCCACAAGTCACCCCATCTTGGATTCCCCTAGGTGTCTAGTTTTAAAAAATGCACAGGTTTGGTAGGTTTCCCTAGGTGCCGGCTGAGCTAGAGGCCAAAATCTACAGGTAGGCACTTTGCAAAAAACACCTCTGTTTTCTTTCAAAAAATGTGATGTGTCCACGTTGCGTTTTGGGGCAATTCCTTTCGCGGGTGCTAGGACTACTCACACAAGTGAGGTATCATTTTTATCGGCAGATTTGGGGGAACGCTCGGTGGAAGGACATTTGTGGCTCCTCTCTGATTCCAGAACTTTCTGTCACCAAAATGTGTGGAAAATGTGTTTTTTTAGCCACATTTGGAGGTTTGCAAAGGATTCTGGGTAACAGAACCTGGTCAGAGCCCCACAAGTCACCCCATCTTGGATTCCCCTAGCTCTCTAGTTTTCAGAAATGCACAGGTTTGGTAGGTTTCCCTAGGTGCCGGCTGAGCTAGAGGCCAAAATCTACAGGTAGGCACTTTGCAAAAAACACCTCTGTTTTCTTTCAAAAAATGTGATGTGTGCATGTTGCGTTTTGGGGCATTTCCTGTCGTGGGCGCTAGGCCTACCCACACAAGTGAGGTATCATTTTTATCGGGAGACTTGGGGGAACGCTGGGTGGAAGGAAATTTGTGGCTCCTCTCTGATTCCAGAACTTTCTGTCACCAAAATGTGAGGAAAATGTGTTTTTTTTTAGCCACATTTTGAAGTTTGCAAAGGATTCTGGGTAACAGAACCTGGTCAGAGCCCCACAAGTCACCCCATCTTGGATTCCCCTATGTCTCTAGTTTTCAGAAATGCACAGGTTTGGTAGGTTTCCCTAGGTGCCGGCTGAGCTAGAGGCCAAAATCTACAGGTAGGCACTTTGCAAAAAACACCTCTGTTTTCTTTCAAAAAATGTGATGTGTCCACGTTACGTTTTGGGGCATTTCCTGTCGCGGGTGCTAGGCCTACACACACAAGTGAGGTATAATTTTTATCGGGAGACTTGGGGGAACGCTGGGTGGAAGGAAATTTGTGGCTCCTCTCTGATTCCAGAACTTTCTGTCACCAAAATGTGTGGAAAATTTGTTTTTTTAGCCACATTTTGAGGTTTGCAAAGGATTCTGGGTACTAAAACCTGGTCAGATCCCCAAAAGTGACCCCATCTTGGATTTCCCTAGGTCTCTAGTTTTCAAAAATGCATAGGTTTGGTAGGTTTCCCTAGGTGCCAGCTGAGCTAGAGGCAAAAATCTACAGGTAGGCACTTTGCAAAAAACACCTCTGTTTTCTTTAAAAAAATGTGATGTGTGCACGTTGTGTTTTTTGGCAGTTCCTGTTGCGGGCGCTAGGCCTACCCACACAAGTGAGGTATCATTTTTATCGGGAGACTTGGGGGAACGCTGGGTGGAAGGAAATTTGTGGCTCCTCTCTGATTCCAGAACTTTCTGTCACCAAAATGTGTGGAAAATGTGTTTTTTTAGCCACATTTGGAGGTTTGCAAAGGATTCTGGGTAACAGAACCTGGTCAGAGCCCCACAAGTCACCCCATCTTGGATTCCCCTAGCTCTCTAGTTTTCAGAAATGCACAGGTTTGGTAGGTTTCCCTAGGTGCCGGCTGAGCTAGAGGCCAAAATCTTCAGGTAGGCACTTTGCAAAAAACACCTCTGTTTTCTTAAAAAAAATGTGATGTGTGCACGTTGCGTTTTGGGGCAGTTCTTGTCGCGGGCGCTAGGCCTACCCACACAAGTGAGGTATCATTTTTATCGGGAGACTTGGGGGAACGCTGTGTGGAAGGTAATTTGTGGCTCCTCTCTGATTCCAGAACTTTCTGTCACCAAAAAGTGAGGAAAATGTGTTTTTTAGCCAAATTGTGAGGTTTGCAAAGGATTCTGGGTAATAAAACCTGGTCAGAGCCCCACAAGTCACCCAATCTTGGATTCCCCTAGGTCTCTAGTTTTCAAAAATGCAGAGGTTTGGTAGGTTTCCCTAGGTGCCGGCTGAGCTAGAGGCCAAAATCTACAGGTAGGCACTTTGCAAAAAACACCTCTGTTTTCTTTCAAAAAATGTGATGTGTCCACGTTGCGTTTTGGGGCATTTCCTGTCGCGGGTGCTAGGCCTACTCACACAAGTGAGGTATCATTTTTATCGAGAGACATGGGGGAACGCTGGGTGGAAGGAAATATGTGGCTCCTCTCTGATTCCAGAACTTTCTGTCACCAAAATGTGTGGAAAATTTGTTTTTTTAGCCACATTTTGAGGTTTGCAAAGGATTCTGGGTACTAAAACCTGGTCAGATCCCCAAAAGTGACCCCATCTTGGATTTCCCTAGGTCTCTAGTTTTCAAAAATGCATAGGTTTGGTAGGTTTCCCTAGGTGCCAGCTGAGCTAGAGGCAAAAATCTACAGGTAGGCACTTTGCAAAAAACACCTCTGTTTTCTTTAAAAAAATGTGATGTGTGCACGTTGTGTTTTTGGGCAGTTCCTGTTGCGGGCGCTAGGCCTACCCACACAAGTGAGGTATCATTTTTATCGGGAGACTTGGGGGAACGCTGGGTGGAAGGAAATTTGTGGCTCCTCTCTGATTCCAGAACTTTCTGTCACCAAAATGTGTGGAAAATGTGTTTTTTTAGCCACATTTTGAGGTTTGCAAAGGATTCTGGTTAACAAAACCTGGTCAGAGCCCCACAAGTCACCCCATCTTGGATTTCCCTAGGTCTCTAGTTTTCATAAATGCATAGGTTTGGTGTGTTTACCTAGGTGCCAGCTGAGCTAGAGGCCAAAATCTCTAGGTAGGCACTTTGCAAAAAACACCTCTGTTTTCTTTCAAAAAATGTGATGTGTGCACGTTGCGTTTTGGGGCATTTCCTGTCGCGGTGCTAGGCCTACTCACACAAGTGAGGTATCATTTTTATCAGCAGACTTGGGGGAACGCTAGTTGGAAGGACATTTGTGGCTCCTCTCTGATTCCAGAACTTTCTGTCACCAAAATGTGAGGAAAATGTGTTTTTTTAGCCACATTTAGAGGTTTGCAAAGGATTCTGGGTAACAGAACCTGGTCACAGCCCCACAAGTCACCCCATCTTGGATTCCCCTAGCTCTCTAGTTTTCAGAAATGCACAGGTTTTTTTAGGTTTCCCTAGGTGCCGGCTGAGCTAGAGGCCAAAATCTACAGGTAGGCAGTTTGCAAAAAACACCTCTGGTTTCTTTGAAAAAATGTGATGTGTCCACGTTGTGTTTTTGGGCAGTTCCTGTCGCGGGCGCTAGGCCTACTCACACAAGTGAGGTATAATTTTAATCGGGAGACTTGGGGGAACGCTGGGTGGAAGGAAATTTGTGGCTCCTCTCTGATTCCAGAACTTTCTGTCACCAAAATGTGAGGAAAATGTGTTTTTGTAGCCACATTTTGAGGTTTGCAAAGGATTCTGGGTAACAGAACCTGGTCAGAGCCCCACAAGTCACCCCATCTTGGATTCCCCTATGTCTCTAGTTTTCAGAAATGCACAGGTTTGGTAGGTTTCCCTAGGTGCCGGCTGAGCTAGAGGCCAAAATCTACAGGTAGGCACTTTGCAAAAAACACCTCTGTTTTCTTTCAAAAAATGTGATGTGTGCACGTTGCGTTTTGGGGCAGTTCCTGTCGCAGGCGCTAGGCCTACCCACACAAGTGAGGTATCATTTTTATCGGGAGACTTGGGGGAACGCTGGGTGGAAGGAAATATGTGGCTCCTCTCTGATTCCAGAACTTTCTGTCACCAAAATGTGTGGAAAATGTGTTTTTTTAGCCACATTTTGAGGTTTGCAAAGGATTCTGGGTACTAAAACCTGGTCAGATCCCCAAAAGTCACCCCATCTTGGATTTCCCTAGGTCTCTAGTTTTCAAAAATGCATAGGTTTGGTAGGTTTCCCTAGGTGCCAGCTGAGCTAGAGGCAAAAATCTACAGGTAGGCACTTTGCAAAAAACACCTCTGTTTTCTTTAAAAAAATGTGATGTGTGCACGTTGTGTTTTTGGGCAGTTCCTGTTGGGGGCGCTAGGCCTACCCACACAAGTGAGGTATCATTTTTATTGGGAGACTTGGGGGAACGCTGGGTGGAAGGAAATTTGTGGCTCCTCTCTGATTCCAGAACTTTCTGTCACCAAAATGTGTGGAAAATGTGTTTTTTTAGCCACATTTTGAGGTTTGCAAAGGATTCTGGTTAACAAAACCTGGTCAGAGCCCCACAAGTCACCCCATCTTGGATTTCCCTAGGTCTCTAGTTTTCAAAAATGCATAGGTTTGGTGGGTTTACCTAGGTGCCAGCTGAGCTAGAGGCCAAAATCTACAGGTAGGCACTTTGCAAAAAACACCTCTGGTTTCTTTGAAAAAATGTGATGTGTCCACGTTGTGTTTTGGGGCATTTCCTGTCGCGGGCGCTAGGCCTACACCCCACACAAGTGAGGTATCATTTTTATCGGGAGACTTGGGGGAACGCTAGATGGAAGGAAATTTGTGGCTCCTCTCTGATTCCAGAACTTTCTGTCACCAAAATGTGAGGAAAATGTGTTTTTTTAACCAAATTTTGAGGTTTGCAAAGGATTCTGGGTAACAGAAACTGGTCAGAGCCCCACAAGTCACCCCATCTTGGATTCCCCAGGTCTCTAGTTTTCAGAAATGCACAGGTTTGGTAGGTTTCCCTAGGTGCCGGCTGAGCTAGAGGCCAAAATCTACACGTTGGCACTTTGCAAAAAACACCTCTGTTTTCTTTAAAAAAATGTGATGTGTGCACGTTGCGTTTTGGGGCATTTCCTGTTGTGGGCGCTAGGCCTACCCACACAAGTGAGGTATAATTTTTATCGGGAGACTTGAGGGAACGCTGGGTGGAAGGAAATTTGTGGCTCCTCTCTGATTCCAGAACTTTCTGTCACCAAAATGTGAGGAAAATGTGTTTTTTTAGCCAAATTTTGATGTTTGCAAAGGATTCTGGGTAACAAAACCTGGTCAGAGCCCCACATGTCACCCCATCTTGGATTCCCCTATGTCTCTAGTTTTCAGAAATGCACAGGTTTGGTAGGTTTCCCTAGGTGCCGGCTGAGCTACAGGCCAAAATCTACAGGTAGGCACTTTGCAAAAAACACCTCTGTTTTCTTTCAAAAAATGTGATGTGTCCACGTTACGTTTTGGGGCATTTCCTGTCGCGGGTGCTAGGCCTACACACACAAGTGAGGTATAATTTTTATCGGGAGACTTGGGGGAACGGTGGGTGGAAGGAAATTTGTGGCTCCTCTCTGATTCCAGAACTTTCTGTCACCAAAATGTGAGGAAAATGTGTTTTTTTAGCCACATTTTGAGGTTTGCAAACGATTCTGGGTAACAGAACCTGGTCAGAGCCCCACAAGTCACCCCATCTTGGATTCCCCTATGTCTCTAGTTTTCAGAAATGCACAGGTTTGGTAGGTTTCCCTAGGTGCCGGCTGAGCTAGAGGCCAAAATCTACAGGTAAGCACTTTGCAAAAAACACCTCTGTTTTCTTTCAAAAAATGTGATGTGTCCACGTTGCGTTTTGGGGCATTTCCTGTCGCGGGTGCTAGGCCTACTCACACAAGTGAGGTATAATTTTAATCGGGAGACTTGGGGGAACGCTGGGTGGAAGGAAATTTGTGGCTCCTCTCTGATTCCAGAACTTTCTGTCACCAAAATGTGAGGAAAATGTGTTTTTGTAGCCACATTTTGAGGTTTGCAAAGGATTCTGGGTAACAGAACCTGGTCAGAGCCCCACAAGTCACCCCATCTTGGATTCCCATATGTCTCTAGTTTTCAGAAATGCACAGGTTTGGTAGGTTTCCCTAGGTGCCAGCTGAGCTAGAGGCCAAAATCTTCAGGTAGGCACTTTGCAAAAAACACCTCTGTTTTCTTAAAAAAAATGTGATGTGTGCACGTTGCGTTTTGGGGCAGTTCTTGTCGCGGGCGCTAGGCCTACCCACACAAGTGAGGTATCATTTTTATCGGGAGACTTGGGGGAACGCTGTGTGGAAGGTAATTTGTGGCTCCTCTCTGATTCCAGAACTTTCTGTCACCAAAAAGTGAGGAAAATGTGTTTTTTAGCCAAATTGTGAGGTTTGCAAAGGATTCTGGGTAACAAAACCTGGTCAGAGCCCCACAAGTCACCCCATCTTGGATTCCCCTAGGTCTCTAGTTTTCAAAAATGCAGAGGTTTGGTAGGTTTCCCTAGGTGCCAGCTGAGCTAGAGGCCAAAATCTACAGGTAGGCACTTTGCAAAAAACACCTCTGTTTTCTTTCAAAAAATGTGATGTGTCCACGTTGCGTTTTGGGGCATTTAATGTCACGGGCGCTAGGCCTACCCACACAAGTGAGGTATCATTTTTATCGGGAGACTTGGGGGAACGTTGGGTGGAAGGAAATTTGTGGCTCCTCTCTGATTACAGAACTTTCTGTCACCAAAATGTGAAGAAAATGTGTTTTTTTAGCCACATTTTGAGGTTTGCAAAGGATTCTGGGTAACAGAACCTGGTCAGAGCCCCACAAGTCACCCCATCTTGGATTCCCCTAGGTGTCTAGTTTTAAAAAATGCACAGGTTTGGTAGGTTTCCCTAGGTGCCGGCTGAGCTAGAGGCCAAAATCTACAGGTAGGCACTTTGCAAAAAACACCTCTGTTTTCTTTCAAAAAATGTGATGTGTCCACGTTGCGTTTTGGGGCATTTCCTGTCGCGGGTGCTAGGCCTACTCACACAAGTGAGGTATCATTTTTATCGGCAGACTTGGGGGAACGCTCGGTGGAAGGACATTTGTGGCTCCTCTCTGATTCCAGAACTTTCTGTCACCAAAATGTGAGGAAAATGTGTTTTTTTAGCCACATTTGGAGGTTTGCAAAGGATTCTGGGTAACAGAACCTGGTCAGAGCCCCACAAGTCACCCCATCTTGGATTCCCCTAGCTCTCTAGTTTTCAGAAATGCACAGGTTTGGTAGGTTTCCCTAGGTGCCGGCTGAGCTAGAGGCCAAAATCTTCAGGTAGGCACTTTGCAAAAAACACCTCTGTTTTCTTTAAAAAAATGTGATGTGTGCAAGTTGCGTTTTGGGGCAGTTCTTGTCGCGGGCGCTAGGCCTACCCACACAAGTGAGGTATCATTTTTATCGGGAGACTTGGGGGAACGCTGTGTGGAAGGTAATTTGTGGCTCCTCTCTGATTCCAGAACTTTCTGTCACCAAAAAGTGAGGAAAATGTGTTTTTTAGCCAAATTGTGAGGTTTGCAAAGGATTCTGGGTAACAAAACCTGGTCAGAGCCCCACAAGTCACCCAATCTTGGATTCCCCTAGGTCTCTAGTTTTAAAAAATGCAGAGGTTTGGTAGGTTTCCCTAGGTGCCGGCTGAGCTAGAGGCCAAAATCTACAGGTAGGCACTTTGCAAAAAACACCTCTGTTTTCTTTCAAAAAATGTGATGTGTCCACGTTGCGTTTTGGGGCATTTCCTGTCGCGGGTGCTAGGCCTACTCACACAAGTGAGGTATCATTTTTATCGGCAGACTTGGGGGAACGCTCGGTGGAAGGACGTTGTGGCTCCTCTCTGATTCCAGAACTTTCTGTCACCAAAATGTGAGGAAAATGTGTTTTTTTAGCCACATTTGGAGGTTTGCAAAGGATTCTGGGTAACAGAACCTGGTCAGAGCCCCACAAGTCACCCCATCTTGGATTCCCCTAGCTCTCTAGTTTTCAGAAATGCACAGGTTTGGTAGGTTTCCCTAGGTGCCGGCTGAGCTAGAGGCCAAAATCTTCAGGTAGGCACTTTGCAAAAAACACCTCTGTTTTCTTAAAAAAAATGTGATGTGTGCACGTTGCGTTTTGGAGCAGTTCTTGTCGCGGGCGCTAGGCCTACCCACACAAGTGAGGTATCATTTTTATCGGGAGACTTGGGGGAACGCTGTGTGGAAGGTAATTTGTGGCTCCTCTCTGATTCCAGAACTTTCTGTCACCAAAAAGTGAGGAAAATGTGTTTTTTAGCCAAATTGTGAGGTTTGCAAAGGATTCTGGGTAACAAAACCTGGTCAGAGCCCCACAAGTCACCCAATCTTGGATTCCCCTAGGTCTCTAGTTTTCAAAAATGCAGAGGTTTGGTAGGTTTCCCTAGGTGCCGGCTGAGCTAGAGGCCAAAATCTACAGGTAGGCACTTTGCAAAAAACACCTCTGTTTTCTTTCAAAAAATGTGATGTGTCCACGTTGCGTTTTGGGGCATTTCCTGTCGCGGGTGCTAGGCCTACTCACACAAGTGAGGTATCATTTTTATCGAGAGACATGGGGGAACGCTGGGTGGAAGGAAATATGTGGCTCCTCTCTGATTCCAGAACTTTCTGTCACCAAAATGTGTGGAAAATTTGTTTTTTTAGCCACATTTTGAGGTTTGCAAAGGATTCTGGGTACTAAAACCTGGTCAGATCCCCAAAAGTGACCCCATCTTGGATTTCCCTAGGTCTCTAGTTTTCAAAAATGCATAGGTTTGGTAGGTTTCCCTAGGTGCCAGCTGAGCTAGAGGCAAAAATCTACAGGTAGGCACTTTGCAAAAAACACCTCTGTTTTCTTTAAAAAAATGTGATGTGTGCACGTTGTGTTTTTGGGCAGTTCCTGTTGCGGGCGCTAGGCCTACCCACACAAGTGAGGTATCATTTTTATCGGGAGACTTGGGGGAACGCTGGGTGGAAGGAAATTTGTGGCTCCTCTCTGATTCCAGAACTTTCTGTCACCAAAATGTGTGGAAAATGTGTTTTTTTAGCCACATTTGGAGGTTTGCAAAGGATTCTGGGTAACAGAACCTGGTCAGAGCCCCACAAGTCACCCCATCTTGGATTCCCCTAGCTCTCTAGTTTTCAGAAATGCACAGGTTTGGTAGGTTTCCCTAGGTGCCGGCTGAGCTAGAGGCCAAAATCTTCAGGTAGGCACTTTGCAAAAAACACCTCTGTTTTCTTAAAAAAAATGTGATGTGTGCACGTTGCGTTTTGGGGCAGTTCTTGTCGCGGGCGCTAGGCCTACCCACACAAGTGAGGTATCATTTTTATCGGGAGACTTGGGGGAACGCTGTGTGGAAGGTAATTTGTGGCTCCTCTCTGATTCCAGAACTTTCTGTCACCAAAAAGTGAGGAAAATGTGTTTTTTAGCCAAATTGTGAGGTTTGCAAAGGATTCTGGGTAATAAAACCTGGTCAGAGCCCCACAAGTCACCCAATCTTGGATTCCCCTAGGTCTCTAGTTTTCAAAAATGCAGAGGTTTGGTAGGTTTCCCTAGGTGCCGGCTGAGCTAGAGGCCAAAATCTACAGGTAGGCACTTTGCAAAAAACACCTCTGTTTTCTTTCAAAAAATGTGATGTGTCCACGTTGCGTTTTGGGGCATTTCCTGTCGCGGGTGCTAGGCCTACTCACACAAGTGAGGTATCATTTTTATCGAGAGACATGGGGGAACGCTGGGTGGAAGGAAATATGTGGCTCCTCTCTGATTCCAGAACTTTCTGTCACCAAAATGTGTGGAAAATGTGTTTTTTTAGCCACATTTTGAGGTTTGCAAAGGATTCTGGGTACTAAAACCTTGTCAGATCCCCAAAAGTGACCCCATCTTGGATTTCCCTAGGTCTCTAGTTTTCAAAAATGCATAGGTTTGGTAGGTTTCCCTAGGTGCCAGCTGAGCTAGAGGCAAAAATCTACAGGTAGGCACTTTGCAAAAAACACCTCTGTTTTCTTTAAAAAAATGTGATGTGTGCACGTTGTGTTTTTGGGCAGTTCCTGTTGCGGGCGCTAGGCCTACCCACACAAGTGAGGTATCATTTTTATCGGGAGACTTGGGGGAACGCTGGGTGGAAGGAAATTTGTGGCTCCTCTCTGATTCCAGAACTTTCTGTCACCAAAATGTGTGGAAAATGTGTTTTTTTAGCCACATTTTGAGGTTTGCAAAGGATTCTGGTTAACAAAACCTGGTCAGAGCCCCACAAGTCACCCCATCTTGGATTTCCCTAGGTCTCTAGTTTTCATAAATGCATAGGTTTGGTGTGTTTACCTAGGTGCCAGCTGAGCTAGAGGCCAAAATCTCTAGGTAGGCACTTTGCAAAAAACACCTCTGTTTTCTTTCAAAAAATGTGATGTGTGCACGTTGCGTTTTGGGGCATTTCCTGTCGCGGTGCTAGGCCTACTCACACAAGTGAGGTATCATTTTTATCAGCAGACTTGGGGGAACGCTAGTTGGAAGGACATTTGTGGCTCCTCTCTGATTCCAGAACTTTCTGTCACCAAAATGTGAGGAAAATGTGTTTTTTTAGCCACATTTAGAGGTTTGCAAAGGATTCTGGGTAACAGAACCTGGTCACAGCCCCACAAGTCACCCCATCTTGGATTCCCCTAGCTCTCTAGTTTTCAGAAATGCACAGGTTTTTTTAGGTTTCCCTAGGTGCCGGCTGAGCTAGAGGCCAAAATCTACAGGTAGGCAGTTTGCAAAAAACACCTCTGGTTTCTTTGAAAAAATGTGATGTGTCCACGTTGTGTTTTTGGGCAGTTCCTGTCGCGGGCGCTAGGCCTACTCTCACAAGTGAGGTATAATTTTAATCGGGAGACTTGGGGGAACGCTGGGTGGAAGGAAATTTGTGGCTCCTCTCTGATTCCAGAACTTTCTGTCACCAAAATGTGAGGAAAATGTGTTTTTGTAGCCACATTTTGAGGTTTGCAAAGGATTCTGGGTAACAGAACCTGGTCAGAGCCCCACAAGTCACCCCATCTTGGATTCCCCTATGTCTCTAGTTTTCAGAAATGCACAGGTTTGGTAGGTTTCCCTAGGTGCCGGCTGAGCTAGAGGCCAAAATCTACAGGTAGGCACTTTGCAAAAAACACCTCTGTTTTCTTTCAAAAAATGTGATGTGTGCACGTTGCGTTTTGGGGCAGTTCCTGTCGCAGGCGCTAGGCCTACCCACACAAGTGAGGTATCATTTTTATCGGGAGACTTGGGGGAACGCTGGGTGGAAGGAAATATGTGGCTCCTCTCTGATTCCAGAACTTTCTGTCACCAAAATGTGTGGAAAATGTGTTTTTTTAGCCACATTTTGAGGTTTGCAAAGGATTCTGGGTACTAAAACCTGGTCAGATCCCCAAAAGTCACCCCATCTTGGATTTCCCTAGGTCTCTAGTTTTCAAAAATGCATAGGTTTGGTAGGTTTCCCTAGGTGCCAGCTGAGCTAGAGGCAAAAATCTACAGGTAGGCACTTTGCAAAAAACACCTCTGTTTTCTTTAAAAAAATGTGATGTGTGCACGTTGTGTTTTTGGGCAGTTCCTGTTGGGGGCGCTAGGCCTACCCACACAAGTGAGGTATCATTTTTATTGGGAGACTTGGGGGAACGCTGGGTGGAAGGAAATTTGTGGCTCCTCTCTGATTCCAGAACTTTCTGTCACCAAAATGTGTGGAAAATGTGTTTTTTTAGCCACATTTTGAGGTTTGCAAAGGATTCTGGTTAACAAAACCTGGTCAGAGCCCCACAAGTCACCCCATCTTGGATTTCCCTAGGTCTCTAGTTTTCAAAAATGCATAGGTTTGGTGGGTTTACCTAGGTGCCAGCTGAGCTAGAGGCCAAAATCTACAGGTAGGCACTTTGCAAAAAACACCTCTGGTTTCTTTGAAAAAATGTGATGTGTCCACGTTGTGTTTTGGGGCATTTCCTGTCGCGGGCGCTAGGCCTACACCCCACACAAGTGAGGTATCATTTTTATCGGGAGACTTGGGGGAACGCTAGATGGAAGGAAATTTGTGGCTCCTCTCTGATTCCAGAACTTTCTGTCACCAAAATGTGAGGAAAATGTGTTTTTTTAACCAAATTTTGAGGTTTGCAAAGGATTCTGGGTAACAGAAACTGGTCAGAGCCCCACAAGTCACCCCATCTTGGATTCCCCAGGTCTCTAGTTTTCAGAAATGCACAGGTTTGGTAGGTTTCCCTAGGTGCCGGCTGAGCTAGAGGCCAAAATCTACACGTTGGCACTTTGCAAAAAACACCTCTGTTTTCTTTAAAAAAATGTGATGTGTGCACGTTGCGTTTTGGGGCATTTCCTGTTGTGGGCGCTAGGCCTACCCACACAAGTGAGGTATAATTTTTATCGGGAGACTTGAGGGAACGCTGGGTGGAAGGAAATTTGTGGCTCCTCTCTGATTCCAGAACTTTCTGTCACCAAAATGTGAGGAAAATGTGTTTTTTTAGCCAAATTTTGATGTTTGCAAAGGATTCTGGGTAACAAAACCTGGTCAGAGCCCCACATGTCACCCCATCTTGGATTCCCCTATGTCTCTAGTTTTCAGAAATGCACAGGTTTGGTAGGTTTCCCTAGGTGCCGGCTGAGCTACAGGCCAAAATCTACAGGTAGGCACTTTGCAAAAAACACCTCTGTTTTCTTTCAAAAAATGTGATGTGTGCACGTTGCGTTTTGGGGCAGTTCCTGTCGCAGGCGCTAGGCCTACCCACACAAGTGAGGTATCATTTTTATCGGGAGACTTGGGGGAACGCTGGGTGGAAGGAAATATGTGGCTCCTCTCTGATTCCAGAACTTTCTGTCACCAAAATGTGTGGAAAATGTGTTTTTTTAGCCACATTTTGAGGTTTGCAAAGGATTCTGGGTACTAAAACCTGGTCAGATCCCCAAAAGTCACCCCATCTTGGATTTCCCTAGGTCTCTAGTTTTCAAAAATGCATAGGTTTGGTAGGTTTCCCTAGGTGCCAGCTGAGCTAGAGGCAAAAATCTACAGGTAGGCACTTTGCAAAAAACACCTCTGTTTTCTTTAAAAAAATGTGATGTGTGCACGTTGTGTTTTTGGGCAGTTCCTGTTGGGGGCGCTAGGCCTACCCACACAAGTGAGGTATCATTTTTATTGGGAGACTTGGGGGAACGCTGGGTGGAAGGAAATTTGTGGCTCCTCTCTGATTCCAGAACTTTCTCTCACCAAAATGTGTGGAAAATGTGTTTTTTTAGCCACATTTTGAGGTTTGCAAAGGATTCTGGTTAACAAAACCTGGTCAGAGCCCCACAAGTCACCCCATCTTGGATTTCCCTACGTCTCTAGTTTTCAAAAATGCATAGGTTTGGTGGGTTTACCTAGGTGCCAGCTGAGCTAGAGGCCAAAATCTACAGGTAGGCACTTTGCAAAAAACACCTCTGGTTTCTTTGAAAAAATGTGATGTGTCCACGTTGTGTTTTGGGGCATTTCCTGTCGCGGGCGCTAGGCCTACACCCCACACAAGTGAGGTATCATTTTTATCGGGAGACTTGGGGGAACGCTAGATGGAAGGAAATTTGTGGCTCCTCTCTGATTCCAGAACTTTCTGTCACCAAAATGAGAGGAAAATGTGTTTTTTTAACCAAATTTTGAGGTTTGCAAAGGATTCTGGGTAACAGAAACTGGTCAGAGCCCCACAAGTCACCCCATCTTGGATTCCCCAGGTCTCTAGTTTTCAGAAATGCACAGGTTTGGTAGGTTTCCCTAGGTGCCGGCTGTGCTAGAGGCCAAAATCTACACGTTGGCACTTTGCAAAAAACACCTCTGTTTTCTTTAAAAAAATGTGATGTGTGCACGTTGCGTTTTGGGGCATTTCCTGTCGTGGGCGCTAGGCCTACCCACACAAGTGAGGTATAATTTTTATCGGGAGACTTGAGGGAACGCTGGGTGGAAGGAAATTTGTGGCTCCTCTCTGATTCCAGAACTTTCTGTCACCAAAATGTGAGGAAAATGTGTTTTTTTAGCCAAATTTTGATGTTTGCAAAGGATTCTGGGTAACAAAACCTGGTAAGAGCCCCACATGTCACCCCATCTTGGATTCCCTTAGGTCTCTAGTTTTCAGAAATGCACAGGTTTGGTAGGTTTCCCTAGGTGCCAGCTGAGCTAGAGGCCAAAATCTACAGGTAGGCACTTTGCAAAAAACACCTCTGTTTTCTTTAAAAAAATGTGATGTGTGCACGTTGCGTTTTGGGGCAGTTCCTGTCGCGGGCGCTAGGCCGACCCACACAAGTGAGGTATCATTTTTATCGGGAGACTTGGGGGAACGCTGTGTGGAAGGTAATTTGTGGCTCCTCTCTGATTCCAGAACTTTCTGTCACCAAAAAGTGAGGAAAATGTGTTTTTTAGGCAAATTGTGAGGTTTGCAAAGGATTCTGGGTAACAAAACCTGGTCAGAGCCCCACAAGTCACCCCATCTTGGATTCCCCTAGGTCTCTAGTTTTCAAAAATGCAGAGGTTTGGTAGGTTTCCCTAGGTGCCGGCTGAGCTAGAGGCCAAAATCTACAGGTAGGCACTTTGCAAAAAACACCTCTGTTTTCTTTAAAAAAATGTGATGTGTCCACGTTGCGTTTTGGGGCATTTAATGTCGCGGGCGCTAGGCCTACCCACACAAGTGAGGTATCATTTTTATCGGGAGACTTGGGGGAACGTTGGGTGGAAGGAAATTTGTGGCTCCTCTCTGATTCCAGAACTTTCTGTCACCAAAATGTGAAGAAAATGTGTTTTTTTAGCCACATTTTGAGGTTTGCAAAGGATTCTGGGTAACAGAACCTGGTCAGAGCCCCACAAGTCACCCCATCTTGGATTCCCCTATGTGTCTAGTTTTAAAAAATGCACAGGTTTGGTAGGTTTCCCTAGGTGCCGGCTGAGCTAGAGGCCAAAATCTACAGGTAGGCACTTTGCAAAAAACACCTCTGTTTTCTTTCAAAAAATGTGATGTGTCCACTTTGCGTTTTGGGGCATTTCCTGTCGCGGGTGCTAGGCCTACTCACACAAGTGAGGTATCATTTTTATCGGCAGACTTGGGGGAACGCTCGGTGGAAGGACATTTGTGGCTCCTCTCTGATTCCAGAACTTTCTGTCACCAAAATGTGAGGAAAATGTGTTTTTTTAGCCACATTTGGAGGTTTGCAAAGGATTCTGGGTAACAGAACCTGGTCAGAGCCCCACAAGTCACCCCATCTTGGATTCCCCTAGCTCTCTAGTTTTCAGAAATGCACAGGTTTGGTAGGTTTCCCTAGGTGCCGGCTGAGCTAGAGGCCAAAATCTACAGGTAGGCACTTTGCAAAAAACACCTCTGTTTTCTTTCAAAAAATGTGATGTGTGCATGTTGCGTTTTGGGGCATTTCCTGTCGTGGGCGCTAGGCCTACCCACACAAGTGAGGTATCATTTTTATCGGGAGACTTGGAGGAATGCTGAGTGGAAGGAAATTTGTGGCTCCTCTCTGATTCCAGAACTTTCTGTCACCAAAATGTGTGGAAAATGTGTTTTTTTAGCCACATTTTGAGGTTTGCAAAGGATTCTGGGTAACAGAAACTGGTCAGAGACCCACAAGTCACCCCATCTTCGATTCCCCTAGGTCTCTAGTTTTCAGAAATGCACAGGTTTGGTAGGTTACCCTAGGTGCCGGCTGAGCTAGAGGCCAAAATCTACATGTAGGCACTTTGCAAAAAACACCTCTGTTTTCTTTCAAAAAATGTGATGTGTCCACGTTGCGTTTTGGGGCATTTCCTGTCGCGGGTGCTAGGCCTACTCACACAAGTGAGGTATCATTTTTATCGGGAGACTTGGGGGAACGCTGGGTGGAAGGAAATTTGTGGCTCCTCTCTGATTCCAGAACTTTCTGTCACCAAAATGTGAGGAAAATGTGTTTTTTTAGCCACATTTTGAGGTTTGCAAAGGATTCTGGGTAACAGAACCTGGTCAGAGCCCCACAAGTCACCCCATCTTGGATTCCTCTATGTCTCTAGTTTTCAGAAATGCACAGGTTTGGTAGGTTTCCCTAGGTGCCGGCTGAGCTAGACGCCAAAATCTACAGGTAGGCACTTTGCAAAAAACACCTCTGTTTTCTTTTAAAAAATGTGATGTGTCCACGTTGCGTTTTGGGGCATTTCCTGTCGCGGGTGCTAGGCCTACTCACACAAGTGAGGTATAATTTTTATCGGGAGACTTGGGGGAACGCTGGGTGGAAGGAAATTTGTGGCTCCTCTCTGATTCCAGAACTTTCTGTCACCAAAATGTGAGGAAAATGTGTTTTTTTAGCCACATTTTGAGGTTTGCAAAGGATTCTGGGTAACAGAACCTGGTCAGAGCCCCACAAGTCACCCCATCTTGGATTCCCCTATGTCTCTAGTTTTCAGAAATGCACAGGTTTGGTAGGTTTCCCTAGGTGCCGGCTGAGCTAGAGGCCAAAATCTACAGGTAGGCACTTTGCAAAAAACACCTCTGTTTTCTTTCAAAAAATGTGATGTGTGCACGTTGCGTTTTGGGGCAGTTCCTGTCGCAGGCGCTAGGCCTACCCACACAAGTGAGGTTTCATTTTTATCGAGAGACATGGGGGAACGCTGGGTGGAAGGAAATATGTGGCTCCTCTCTGATTCCAGAACTTTCTGTCACCAAAATGTGTGGAAAATTTGTTTTTTTAGCCACATTTTGAGGTTTGCAAAGGATTCTGGGTACTAAAACCTGGTCAGATCCCCAAAAGTGACCCCATCTTGGATTTCCCTAGGTCTCTAGTTTTCAAAAATGCATAGGTTTGGTAGGTTTCCCTAGGTGCCAGCTGAGCTAGAGGCAAAAATCTACAGGTAGGCACTTTGCAAAAAACACCTCTGTTTTCTTTAAAAAAATGTGATGTGTGCACGTTGTGTTTTTGGGCAGTTCCTGTTGCGGGCGCTAGGCCTACCCACACAAGTGAGGTATCATTTTTATCGGGAGACTTGGGGGAACGCTGGGTGGAAGGAAATTTGTGGCTCCTCTCTGATTCCAGAACTTTCTGTCACCAAAATGTGTGGAAAATGTGTTTTTTTAGCCACATTTTGAGGTTTGCAAAGGATTCTGGTTAACAAAACCTGGTCAGAGCCCCACAAGTCACCCCATCTTGGATTTCCCTAGGTCTCTAGTTTTCATAAATGCATAGGTTTGGTGTGTTTACCTAGGTGCCAGCTGAGCTAGAGGCCAAAATCTCTAGGTAGGCACTTTGCAAAAAACACCTCTGTTTTCTTTCAAAAAATGTGATGTGTGCACGTTGCGTTTTGGGGCATTTCCTGTCGCGGTGCTAGGCCTACTCACACAAGTGAGGTATCATTTTTATCAGCAGACTTGGGGGAACGCTAGTTGGAAGGACATTTGTGGCTCCTCTCTGATTCCAGAACTTTCTGTCACCAAAATGTGAGGAAAATGTGTTTTTTTAGCCACATTTAGAGGTTTGCAAAGGATTCTGGGTAACAGAACCTGGTCACAGCCCCACAAGTCACCCCATCTTGGATTCCCCTAGCTCTCTAGTTTTCAGAAATGCACAGGTTTTTTTAGGTTTCCCTAGGTGCCGGCTGAGCTAGAGGCCAAAATCTACAGGTAGGCAGTTTGCAAAAAACACCTCTGGTTTCTTTGAAAAAATGTGATGTGTCCACGTTGTGTTTTTGGGCAGTTCCTGTCGCGGGCGCTAGGCCTACACCCCACACAAGTGAGGTATCATTTTTATCGGAGACTTGGGGGAACGCTAGATGGAAGGAAATTTGTGGCTCCTCTCTGATTCCAGAACTTTCTGTCACCAAAATGTGAGGAAAATGTGTTTTTTCAACCAAATTTTGAGGTTTGCAAAGGATTCTGGGTAACAGAAACTGGTCAGAGCCCCACAAGTCACCCCATCTTGGATTCCCCAGGTCTCTAGTTTTCAGAAATGCACAGGTTTGGTAGGTTTCCCTAGGTGCCGGCTGAGCTAGAGGCCAAAATCTACACGTTGGCACTTTGCAAAAAACACCTCTGTTTTCTTTAAAAAAATGTGATGTGTGCACGTTGCGTTTTGGAGCATTTCCTGTCGTGGGCGCTAGGCCTACCCACACAAGTGAGGTATAATTTTTATCGGGAGACTTGAGGGAACGCTGGGTGGAAGGAAATTTGTGGCTCCTCTCTGATTCCAGAACTTTCTGTCACCAAAATGTGAGGAAAATGTGTTTTTTTAGCCAAATTTTGATGTTTGCAAAGGATTCTGGGTAACAAAACCTGGTCAGAGCCCCACATGTCACCCCATCTTGGATTCCCTTAGGTCCCTAGTTTTCAGAAATGCACAGGTTTGGTAGGTTTCCCTAGGTGCCAGCTGAGCTAGAGGCCAAAATCTACAGGTAGGCACTTTGCAAAAAACACCTCTGTTTTCTTTAAAAAAATGTGATGTGTGCACGTTGCGTTTTGGGGCAGTTCCTGTCGCGGGCGCTAGGCCTACCCACAAAAGTGAGGTATCATTTTTATCGGGAGACTTGGGGGAACGCTGTGTGGAAGGTAATTTGTGGCTCCTCTCTGATTCCAGAACTTTCTGTCACCAAAAAGTGAGGAAAATGTGTTTTTTAGGCAAATTGTGAGGTTTGCAAAGGATTCTGGGTAACAAAACCTGGTCAGAGCCCCACAAGTCACCCCATCTTGGATTCCCCTAGGTCTCTAGTTTTCAAAAATGCAGAGGTTTGGTAGGTTTCCCTAGGTGCCGGCTGAGCTAGAGGCCAAAATCTACAGGTAGGCACTTTGCAAAAAACACCTCTGTTTTCTTTCAAAAAATGTGATGTGTCCACGTTGCGTTTTGGGGCATTTAATGTCGCGGGCGCTAGGCCTACCCACACAAGTGAGGTATCATTTTTATCGGGAGACTTGGGGGAACGTTGGGTGGAAGGAAATTTGTGGCTCCTCTCTGATTCCAGAACTTTCTGTCACCAAAATGTGAAGAAAATGTGTTTTTTTAGCCACATTTTGAGGTTTGCAAAGGATTCTGGGTAACAGAACCTGGTCAGAGCCCCACAAGTCACCCCATCTTGGATTCCCCTAGGTGTCTAGTTTTAAAAAATGCACAGGTTTGGTAGGTTTCCCTAGGTGCCGGCTGAGCTAGAGGCCAAAATCTACAGGTAGGCACTTTGCAAAAAACACCTCTGTTTTCTTTAAAAAAATGTGATGTGTCCACGTTGCGTTTTGGGGCATTTCCTGTCGCGGGTGCTAGGCCTACTCACACAAGTGAGGTATCATTTTTATCGGCAGACTTGGGGGAACGCTCGGTGGAAGGACATTTGTGGCTCCTCTCTGATTCCAGAACTTTCTGTCACCAAAATGTGAGGAAAATGTGTTTTTTTAGCCACATTTGGAGGTTTGCAAAGGATTCTGGGTAACAGAACCTGGTCAGAGCCCCACAAGTCACCCCATCTTGGATTCCCCTAGCTCTCTAGTTTTCAGAAATGCACAGGTTTGGTAGGTTTCCCTAGGTGCCGGCTGAGCTAGAGGCCAAAATCTACAGGTAGGCACTTTACAAAAAACACCTCTGTTTTCTTTCAAAAAATGTGATGTGTGCATGTTGCGTTTTGGGGCATTTCCTGTCGTGGGCGCTAGGCCTACCCACACAAGTGAGGTATCATTTTTATCGGGAGACTTGGAGGAATGCTGGGTGGAAGGAAATTTGTGGCTCCTCTCTGATTCCAGAACTTTCTGTCACCAAAATGTGTGGAAAATGTGTTTTTTTAGCCACATTTTGAGGTTTGCAAAGGATTCTGGGTAACAGAAACTGGTCAGAGACCCACAAGTCACCCCATCTTCGATTCCCCTAGGTCTCTAGTTTTCAGAAATGCACAGGTTTGGTAGGTTACCCTAGGTGCCGGCTGAGCTAGAGGCCAAAATCTACATGTAGGCACTTTGCAAAAAACACCTCTGTTTTCTTTCAAAAAATGTGATGTGTTCACGTTGCGTTTTGGGGCATTTCCTGTCGCGGGTGCTAGGCCTACTCACACAAGTGAGGTATCATTTTTATCGGGAGACTTGGGGGAACGCTGGGTGGAAGGAAATTTGTGGCTCCTCTCTGATTCCAGAACTTTCTGTCACCAAAATGTGAGGAAAATGTGTTTCTTTAGCCACATTTTGAGGTTTGCAAAGGATTCTGGGTAACAGAACCTGGTCAGAGCCCCACAAGTCACCCCATCTTGGATTCCCCTATGTCTCTAGTTTTCAGAAATGCACAGGTTTGGTAGGTTTCCCTAGGTGCCGGCTGAGCTAGACGCCAAAATCTACAGGTAGGCACTTTGCAAAAAACACCTCTGTTTTCTTTTAAAAAATGTGATGTGTCCACGTTGCGTTTTGGGGCATTTCCTGTCGCGGGTGCTAGGCCTACTCACACAAGTGAGGTATAATTTTTATCGGGAGACTTGGGGGAACGCTGGGTGGAAGGAAATTTGTGGCTCCTCTCTGATTCCAGAACTTTCTGTCACCAAAATGTGAGGAAAATGTGTTTTTGTAGCCACATTTTGAGGTTTGCAAAGGATTCTGGGTAACAGAACCTGGTCAGAGCCCCACAAGTCACCCCATCTTGGATTCCCCTATGTCTCTAGTTTTCAGAAATGCACAGGTTTGGTAGGTTTCCCTAGGTGCCGGCTGAGCTAGAGGCCAAAATCTACAGGTAGGCACTTTGCAAAAAACACCTCTGTTTTCTTTCAAAAAATGTGATGTGTGCACGTTGCGTTTTGGGGCAGTTCCTGTCGCAGGCGCTAGGCCTACCCACACAAGTGAGGTTTCATTTTTATCGAGAGACATGGGGGAACGCTGGGTGGAAGGAAATATGTGGCTCCTCTCTGATTCCAGAACTTTCTGTCACCAAAATGTGTGGAAAATTTGTTTTTTTAGCCACATTTTGAGGTTTGCAAAGGATTCTGGGTACTAAAACCTGGTCAGATCCCCAAAAGTGACCCCATCTTGGATTTCCCTAGGTCTCTATTTTTCAAAAATGCATAGGTTTGGTAGGTTTCCCTAGGTGCCAGCTGAGCTAGAGGCAAAAATCTACAGGTAGGCACTTTGCAAAAAACACCTCTGTTTTCTTTAAAAAAATGTGATGTGTGCACGTTGTGTTTTTGGGCAGTTCCTGTTGCGGGCGCTAGGCCTACCCACACAAGTGAGGTATCATTTTTATCGGGAGACTTGGGGGAACGCTGGGTGGAAGGAAATTTGTGGCTCCTCTCTGATTCCAGAACTTTCTGTCACCAAAATGTGTGGAAAATGTGTTTTTTTAGCCACATTTTGAGGTTTGCAAAGGATTCTGGTTAACAAAACCTGGTCAGAGCCCCACAAGTCACCCCATCTTGGATTTCCCTAGGTCTCTAGTTTTCATAAATGCATAGGTTTAGTGTGTTTACCTAGGTGCCAGCTGAGCTAGAGGCCAAAATCTCTAGGTAGGCACTTTGCAAAAAACACCTCTGTTTTCTTTCAAAAAATGTGATGTGTGCACGTTGCGTTTTGGGGCATTTCCTGTCGCGGTGCTAGGCCTACTCACACAAGTGAGGTATCATTTTTATCAGCAGACTTGGGGGAACGCTAGTTGGAAGGACATTTGTGGCTCCTCTCTGATTCCAGAACTTTCTGTCACCAAAATGTGAGGAAAATGTGTTTTTTTAGCCACATTTAGAGGTTTGCAAAGGATTCTGGGTAACAGAACCTGGTCACAGCCCCACAAGTCACCCCATCTTGGATTCCCCTAGCTCTCTAGTTTTCAGAAATGCACAGGTTTTTTTAGGTTTCCCTAGGTGCCGGCTGAGCTAGAGGCCAAAATCTACAGGTAGGCAGTTTGCAAAAAACACCTCTGGTTTCTTTGAAAAAATGTGATGTGTCCACGTTGTGTTTTTGGGCAGTTCCTGTCGCGGGCGCTAGGCCTACACCCCACACAAGTGAGGTATCATTTTTATCGGGAGACTTGGGGGAACGCTAGATGGAAGGAAATTTGTGGCTCCTCTCTGATTCCAGAACTTTCTGTCACCAAAATGTGAGGAAAATGTGTTTTTTCAACCAAATTTTGAGGTTTGCAAAGGATTCTGGGTAACAGAAACTGGTCAGAGCCCCACAAGTCACCCCATCTTGGATTCCCCAGGTCTCTAGTTTTCAGAAATGCACAGGTTTGGTAGGTTTCCCTAGGTGCCGGCTGAGCTAGAGGCCAAAATCTACACGTTGGCACTTTGCAAAAAACACCTCTGTTTTCTTTAAAAAAATGTGATGTGTGCACGTTGCGTTTTGGAGCATTTCCTGTCGTGGGCGCTAGGCCTACCCACACAAGTGAGGTATAATTAATATCGGGAGACTTGAGGGAACGCTGGGTGGAAGGAAATTTGTGGCTCCTCTCTGATTCCAGAACTTTCTGTCACCAAAATGTGAGGAAAATGTGTTTTTTTAGCCAAATTTTGATGTTTGCAAAGGATTCTGGGTAACAAAACCTGGTCAGAGCCCCACATGTCACCCCATCTTGGATTCCCTTAGGTCCCTAGTTTTCAGAAATGCACAGGTTTGGTAGGTTTCCCTAGGTGCCAGCTGAGCTAGAGGCCAAAATCTACAGGTAGGCACTTTGCAAAAAACACCTCTGTTTTCTTTAAAAAAATGTGATGTGTGCACGTTGCGTTTTGGGGCAGTTCCTGTCGCGGGCGCTAGGCCTACCCACAAAAGTGAGGTATCATTTTTATCGGGAGACTTGGGGGAACGCTGTGTGGAAGGTAATTTGTGGCTCCTCTCTGATTCCAGAACTTTCTGTCACCAAAAAGTGAGGAAAATGTGTTTTTTAGGCAAATTGTGAGGTTTGCAAAGGATTCTGGGTAACAAAACCTGGTCAGAGCCCCACAAGTCACCCCATCTTGGATTCCCCTAGGTCTCTAGTTTTCAAAAATGCAGAGGTTTGGTAGGTTTCCCTAGGTGCCGGCTGAGCTAGAGGCCAAAATCTACAGGTAGGCACTTTGCAAAAAACACCTCTGTTTTCTTTCAAAAAATGTGATGTGTCCACGTTGCGTTTTGGGGCATTTAATGTCGCGGGTGCTAGGCCTACCCACACAAGTGAGGTATCATTTTTATCGGGAGACTTGGGGGAACGTTGGGTGGAAGGAAATTTGTGGCTCCTCTCTGATTCCAGAACTTTCTGTCACCAAAATGTGAAGAAAATGTGTTTTTTTAGCCACATTTTGAGGTTTGCAAAGGATTCTGGGTAACAGAACCTGGTCAGAGCCCCACAAGTCACCCCATCTTGGATTCCCCTAGGTGTCTAGTTTTAAAAAATGCACAGGTTTGGTAGGTTTCCCTAGGTGCCGGCTGAGCTAGAGGCCAAAATCTACAGGTAGGCACTTTGCAAAAAACACCTCTGTTTTCTTTCAAAAAATGTGATGTGTCCACGTTGCGTTTTGGGGCATTTCCTGCCGCGGGTGCTAGGCCTACTCACACAAGTGAGGTATCATTTTTATCGGCAGACTTGGGGGAAAACTCGGTGGAAGGACATTTGTGGCTCCTCTCTGATTCCAGAACTTTCTGTCACCAAAATGTGAGGAAAATGTGTTTTTTTAGCCACATTTGGAGGTTTGCAAAGGATTCTGGGTAACAGAACCTGGTCAGAGCCCCACACGTCACCCCATCTTAGATTCCCCTAGCTCTCTAGTTTTCAGAAATGCACAGGTTTGGTAGGTTTCCCTAGGTGCCGGCTGAGCTAGAGGCCAAAATCTACAGGTAGGCACTTTGCAAAAAACACCTCTGTTTTCTTTCAAAAAATGTGATGTGTGCATGTTGCGTTTTGGGGCATTTCCTGTCGTGGGCGCTAGGCCTACCCACACAAGTGAGGTATCATTTTTATCGGGAGACTTGGAGGAATGCTGGGTGGAAGGAAATTTGTGGCTCCTCTCTGATTCCAGAACTTTCTGTCACCAAAATGTGTGGAAAATGTGTTTTTTTAGCCACATTTTGAGGTTTGCAAAGGATTCTGGGTAACAGAAACTGGTCAGAGACCCACAAGTCACCCCATCTTCGATTCCCCTAGGTCTCTAGTTTTCAGAAATGCACAGGTTTGGTAGGTTACCCTAGGTGCCGGCTGAGCTAGAGGCCAAAATCTACATGTAGGCACTTTGCAAAAAACACCTCTGTTTTCTTTCAAAAAATGTGATGTGTCCACGTTGCGTTTTGGGGCATTTCCTGTCGCGGGTGCTAGGCCTACTCACACAAGTGAGGTATCATTTTTATCGGGAGACTTGGGGGAACGCTGGGTGGAAGGAAATTTGTGGCTCCTCTCTGATTCCAGAACTTTCTGTCACCAAAATGTGAGGAAAATGTGTTTTTTTAGCCACATTTTGAGGTTTGCAAAGGATTCTGGGTAACAGAACCTGGTCAGAGCCCCACAAGTCACCCCATCTTGGATTCCCCTATGTCTCTAGTTTTCAGAAATGCACAGGTTTGGTAGGTTTCCCTAGGTGCCGGATGAGCTAGACGCCAAAATCTACAGGTAGGCACTTTGCAAAAAACACCTCTGTTTTCTTTCAAAAAATGTGATGTGTCCACGTTGCGTTTTGGGGCATTTCCTGTCGCGGGTGCTAGGCCTACTCACACAAGTGAGGTATAATTTTTATCGGGAGACTTGGGGGAACGCTGGGTGGAAGGAAATTTGTGGCTCCTCTCTGATTCCAGAACTTTCTGTCACCAAAATGTGAGGAAAATGTGTTTTTTTAGCCACATTTTGAGGTTTGCAAAGGATTCTGGGTAACAGAACCTGGTCAGAGCCCCACAAGTCACCCCATCTTGGATTCCCCTATGTCTCTAGTTTTCAGAAATGCACAGGTTTGGTAGGTTTCCCTAGGTGCCGGCTGAGCTAGACCCCAAAATCTACAAGTAGGCACTTTGCAAAAAACACCTCTGTTTTCTTTCAAAAAATGTGATGTGTCCACGTTGCGTTTTGGGGCATTTCCTGTCGCGGGTGCTAGGCCTACTCACACAAGTGAGGTATAATTTTTATCGGGAGACTTGGGGGAACGCTGGGTGGAAGGAAATTTGTGGCTCCTCTCTGATTCCAGAACTTTCTGTCACCAAAATGTGAGGAAAATGTGTTTTTTTAGCCACATTTTGAGGTTTGCAAAGGATTCTGGGTAACAGAACCTGGTCAGAGCCCCACAAGTCACCCCATCTTGGATTCCCCTATGTCTCTAGTTTTCAGAAATGCACAGGTTTGGTAGGTTTCCCTAGGTGCCGGCTGAGCTAGAGGCAAAAATCTACAGGTAGGCACTTTGCAAAAAACACCTCTGTTTTCTTTAAAAAAATGTGATGTGTGCACGTTGTGTTTTTGGGCATTTCCTGTCGCGGTGCTAGGCCTACTCACACAAGTGAGGTATCATTTTTATCAGCAGACTTGGGGGAACGCTAGTTGGAAGGACATTTGTGGCTCCTCTCTGATTCCAGAACTTTCTGTCACCAAAATGTGAGGAAAATGTGTTTTTTTAGCCACATTTAGAGGTTTGCAAAGGATTCTGGGTAACAGAACCTGGTCACAGCCCCACAAGTCACCCCATCTTGGATTCCCCTAGCTCTCTAGTTTTCAGAAATGCACAGGTTTTTTTAGGTTTCCCTAGGTGCCGGCTGAGCTGGAGGCCAAAATCTACAGGTAGGCAGTTTGCAAAAAACACCTCTGGTTTCTTTGAAAAAATGTGATGTGTCCACGGTGTGTTTTGGGGCATTTCCTGTCACGGGCGCTAGGCCTACACCCCACACAAGTGAGGTATCATTTTTATCGGGAGACTTGGGGGAACGCTAGATGGAAGGAAATTTGTGGCTCCTCTCTGATTCCAGAACTTTCTGTCACCAAAATGTGAGGAAAATGTGTTTTTTTAACCAAATTTTGAGGTTTGCAAAGGATTCTGGGTAACAGAAACTGGTCAGAGCCCCACAAGTCACCCCATCTTGGATTCCCCAGGTCTCTAGTTTTCAGAAATGCACAGGTTTGGTAGGTTTCCCTAGGTGCCGGCTGAGCTAGAGGCCAAAATCTACACGTTGGCACTTTGCAAAAAACACCTCTGTTTTCTTTAAAAAAATGTGATGTGTGCACGTTGCGTTTTGGGGCATTTCCTGTCGTGGGCGCTAGGCCTACCCACACAAGTGAGGTATAATTTTTATCGGGAGACTTGAGGGAACGCTGGGTGGAAGGAAATTTGTGGCTCCTCTCTGATTCCAGAACTTTCTGTCACCAAAAAGTGAGGAAAATGTGTTTTTTAGGCAAATTGTGAGGTTTGCAAAGGATTCTGGGTAACAAAACCTGGTCAGAGCCCCACAAGTCACCCCATCTTGGATTCCCCTAGGTCTCTAGTTTTAAAAAATGCAGAGGTTTGGTAGGTTTCCCTAGGTGCCGGCTGAGCTAGAGGCCAAAATCTACAGGTAGGCACTTTGCAAAAAACACCTCTGTTTTCTTTCAAAAAATGTGATGTGTCCACGTTGCGTTTTGGGGCATTTAATGTCGCGGGTGCTAGGCCTACCCACACAAGTGAGGTATCATTTTTATCGGGAGACTTGGGGGAACGTTGGGTGGAAGGAAATTTGTGGCTCCTCTCTGATTCCAGAACTTTCTGTCACCAAAATGTGAAGAAAATGTGTTTTTTTAGCCACATTTTGAGGTTTGCAAAGGATTCTGGGTAACAGAACCTGGTCAGAGCCCCACAAGTCACCCCATCTTGGATTCCCCTGGTGTCTAGTTTTAAAAAATGCACAGGTTTGGTAGGTTTCCCTAGGTGCCGGCTGAGCTAGAGGCCAAAATCTACAGGTAGGCACTTTGCAAAAAACACCTCTGTTTTCTTTCAAAAAATGTGATGTGTCCACGTTGCGTTTTGGGGCATTTCCTGTCGCGGGTGCTAGGCCTACTCACACAAGTGAGGTATCATTTTTATCGGCAGACTTGGGGGAACGCTCGGTGGAAGGACATTTGTGGCTCCTCTCTGATTCCAGAACTTTCTGTCACCAAAATGTGAGGAAAATGTGTTTTTTTAGCCACATTTGGAGGTTTGCAAAGGATTCTGGGTAACATAACCTGGTCAGAGCCCCACAAGTCACCCCATCTTGGATTCCCCTAGCTCTCTAGTTTTCAGAAATGCACAGGTTTGGTAGGTTTCCCTAGGTGCCGGCTGAGCTAGAGGCCAAAATCTACAGGTAGGCACTTTGCAAAAAACACCTCTGTTTTCTTTAAAAAAATGTGATGTGTGCATGTTGCGCTTTGGGGCATTTCCTGTCGTGGGCGCTAGGCCTACCCACACAAGTGAGGTATCATTTTTATCGGGAGACTTGGAGGAATGCTGGGTGGAAGGAAATTTGTGGCTCCTCTCTGATTCCAGAACTTTCTGTCACCAAAATGTGTGGAAAATGTGTTTTTTTAGCCACATTTTGAGGTTTGCAAAGGATTCTGGGTAACAGAAACTGGTCAGAGACCCACAAGTCACCCCATCTTCGATTCCCCTAGGTCTCTAGTTTTCAGAAATGCACAGGTTTGGTAGGTTACCCTAGGTGCCGGCTGAGCTAGAGGCCAAAATCTACATGTAGGCACTTTGCAAAAAACACCTCTGTTTTCTTTCAAAAAATGTGATGTGTCCACGTTGCGTTTTGGGGCATTTCCTGTCGCGGGTGCTAGGCCTACTCACACAAGTGAGGTATCATTTTTATCGGGAGACTTGGGGGAACGCTGGGTGGAAGGAAATTTGTGGCTCCTCTCTGATTCCAGAACTTTCTGTCACCAAAATGTGAGGAAAATGTGTTTTTTTAGCCACATTTTGAGGTTTGCAAAGGATTCTGGGTAACAGAACCTGGTCAGATCCCCAAAAGTGACCCCATCTTGGATTTCCCTATGTCTCTAGTTTTCAGAAATGCATAGGTTTGGTAGGTTTCCCTAGGTGCCAGCTGAGCTAGAGGCAAAAATCTACAGGTAGGCACTTTGCAAAAAACACCTCTGTTTTCTTTAAAAAAATGTGATGTGTGCACGTTGTGTTTTTGGGCAGTTCCTGTTGCGGGCGCTAGGCCTACCCACACAAGTGAGGTATCATTTTTATCGGGAGACTTGGGGGAACGCTGGGTGGAAGGAAATTTGTGGCTCCTCTCTGATTCCAGAACTTTCTGTCACCAAAATGTGTGGAAAATGTGTTTTTTTAGCCACATTTTGAGGTTTGCAAAGGATTCTGGTTAACAAAACCTGGTCAGAGCCCCACAAGTCACCCCATCTTGGATTTCCCTAGGTCTCTAGTTTTCAAAAATGCATAGGTTTGGTGTGTTTACCTAGGTGCCAGCTGAGCTAGAGGCCAAAATCTACAGGTAGGCACTTTGCAAAAAACACCTCTGTTTTCTTTAAAAAAATGTGATGTGTGCACGTTGCGTTTTGGGGCATTTCCTGTCGCGGTGCTAGGCCTACTCACACAAGTGAGGTATCATTTTTATCAGCAGACTTGGGGGAACGCTAGTTGGAAGGACATTTGTGGCTCCTCTCTGATTCCACAACTTTCTGTCACCAAAATGTGAGGAAAATGTGTTTTTTTAGCCACATTTAGAGGTTTGCAAAGGATTCTGGGTAACAGAACCTGGTCACAGCCCCACAAGTCACCCCATCTTGGATTCCCCTAGCTCTCTAGTTTTCAGAAATGCACAGGTTTTTTTAGGTTTCCCTAGGTGCCGGCTGAGCTAGAGGCCAAAATCTACAGGTAGGCAGTTTGCAAAAAACACCTCTGGTTTCTTTGAAAAAATGTGATGTGTCCACGGTGTGTTTTGGGGCATTTCCTGTCGCGGGCGCTAGGCCTACACCCCACACAAGTGAGGTATCATTTTTATCGGGAGACTTGGGGGAACGCTAGATGGAAGGAAATTTGTGGCTCCTCTCTGATTCCAGAACTTTCTGTCACCAAAATGTGAGGAAAATGTGTTTTTTTAACCAAATTTTGAGGTTTGCAAAGGATTCTGGGTAACAGAAACTGGTCAGAGCCCCACAAGTCACCCCATCTTGGATTCCCCAGGTCTCTAGTTTTCAGAAATGCACAGGTTTGGTAGGTTTCCCTAGGTGCCGGCTGAGCTAGAGGCCAAAATCTACACGTTGGCACTTTGCAAAAAACACCTCTGTTTTCTTTAAAAAAATGTGATGTGTGCACGTTGCGTTTTGGGGCATTTCCTGTCGTGGGCGCTAGGCCTACCCACACAAGTGAGGTATAATTTTTATCGGGAGACTTGAGGGAACGCTGGGTGGAAGGAAATTTGTGGCTCCTCTCTGATTCCAGAACTTTCTGTCACCAAAAAGTGAGGAAAATGTGTTTTTTAGGCAAATTGTGAGGTTTGCAAAGGATTCTGGGTAACAAAACCTGGTCAGAGCCCCACAAGTCACCCCATCTTGGATTCCCCTAGGTCTCTAGTTTTAAAAAATGCAGAGGTTTGGTAGGTTTCCCTAGGTGCCGGCTGAGCTAGAGGCCAAAATCTACAGGTAGGCACTTTGCAAAAAACACCTCTGTTTTCTTTCAAAAAATGTGATGTGTCCACGTTGCGTTTTGGGGCATTTAATGTCGCGGGTGCTAGGCCTACCCACACAAGTGAGGTATCATTTTTATCGGGAGACTTGGGGGAACGTTGGGTGGAAGGAAATTTGTGGCTCCTCTCTGATTCCAGAACTTTCTGTCACCAAAATGTGAAGAAAATGTGTTTTTTTAGCCACATTTTGAGGTTTGCAAAGGATTCTGGGTAACAGAACCTGGTCAGAGCCCCACAAGTCACCCCATCTTGGATTCCCCTAGGTGTCTAGTTTTAAAAAATGCACAGGTTTGGTAGGTTTCCCTAGGTGCCGGCTGAGCTAGAGGCCAAAATCTACAGGTAGGCACTTTGCAAAAAACACCTCTGTTTTCTTTCAAAAAATGTGATGTGTCCACGTTGCGTTTTGGGGCATTTCCTGTCGCGGGTGCTAGGCCTACTCACACAAGTGAGGTATCATTTTTATCGGCAGACTTGGGGGAACGCTCGGTGGAAGGACATTTGTGGCTCCTCTCTGATTCCAGAACTTTCTGTCACCAAAATGTGAGGAAAATGTGTTTTTTTAGCCACATTTGGAGGTTTGCAAAGGATTCTGGGTAACATAACCTGGTCAGAGCCCCACAAGTCACCCCATCTTGGATTCCCCTAGCTCTCTAGTTTTCAGAAATGCACAGGTTTGGTAGGTTTCCCTAGGTGCCGGCTGAGCTAGAGGCCAAAATCTACAGGTAGGCACTTTGCAAAAAACACCTCTGTTTTCTTTCAAAAAATGTGATGTGTGCATGTTGCGCTTTGGGGCATTTCCTGTCGTGGGCGCTAGGCCTACCCACACAAGTGAGGTATCATTTTTATGGGGAGACTTGGAGGAATGCTGGGTGGAAGGAAATTTGTGGCTCCTCTCTGATTCCAGAACTTTCTGTCACCAAAATGTGTGGAAAATGTGTTTTTTTAGCCACATTTTGAGGTTTGCAAAGGATTCTGGGTAACAGAAACTGGTCAGAGACCCACAAGTCACCCCATCTTCGATTCCTCTAGGTCTCTAGTTTTCAGAAATGCACAGGTTTGGTAGGTTACCCTAGGTGCCGGCTGAGCTAGAGGCCAAAATCTACATGTAGGCACTTTGCAAAAAACACCTCTGTTTTCTTTCAAAAAATGTGATGTGTCCACGTTGCGTTTTGGGGCATTTCCTGTCGCGGGTGCTAGGCCTACTCACACAAGTGAGGTATCATTTTTATCGGGAGACTTGGGGGAACGCTGGGTGGAAGGAAATTTGTGGCTCCTCTCTGATTCCAGAACTTTCTGTCACCAAAATGTGAGGAAAATGTGTTTTTTTAGCCACATTTTGAGGTTTGCAAAGGATTCTGGGTAACAGAACCTGGTCAGAGCCCCACAAGTCACCCCATCTTGGATTGCCCTATGTCTCTAGTTTTCAGAAATGCACAGGTTTGGTAGGTTTCCCTAGGTGCCGGCTGAGCTAGACGCCAAAATCTACAGGTAGGCACTTTGCAAAAAACACCTCTGTTTTCTTTCAAAAAATGTGATGTGTCCACGTTGCGTTTTGGGGCATTTCCTGTCGCGGGTGCTAGGCCTACTCACACAAGTGAGGTATAATTTTTATCGGGAGACTTGGGGGAACGCTGGGTGGAAGGAAATTTGTGGCTCCTCTCTGATTCCAGAACTTTCTGTCACCAAAATGTGAGGAAAATGTGTTTTTTTAGCCACATTTTGAGGTTTGCAAAGGATTCTGGGTAACAGAACCTGGTCAGAGCCCCACAAGTCACCCCATCTTGGATTCCCCTATGTCTCTAGTTTTCAGAAATGCACAGGTTTGGTAGGTTTCCCTAGGTGCCGGCTGAGCTAGACGCCAAAATCTACAGGTAGGCACTTTGCAAAAAACACCTCTGTTTTCTTTCAAAAAATGTGATGTGTCCATGTTGCGTTTTGGGGCATTTCCTGTCGCGGGTGCTAGGCCTACTCACACAAGTGAGGTATAATTTTTATCGGGAGACTTGGGGGAACGCTGGGTGGAAGGAAATTTGTGGCTCCTCTCTGATTCCAGAACTTTCTGTCACCAAAATGTGAGGAAAATGTGTTTTTTTAGCCACATTTTGAGGTTTGCAAAGAATTCTGGGTAACAGAACCTGGTCAGAGCCCCACAAGTCACCCCATCTTGGATTCCCCTATGTCTCTAGTTTTCAGAAATGCACAGGTTTGGTAGGTTTCCCTAGGTGCCAGCTGAGCTAGAGGCAAAAATCTACAGGTAGGCACTTTGCAAAAAACACCTCTGTTTTCTTTAAAAAAATGTGATGTGTGCACGTTGTGTTTTTGGGCAGTTCCTGTTGCGGGCGCTAGGCCTACCCACACAAGTGAAGTATCATTTTTATTGGGAGACTTGGGGGAACGCTGGGTGGAAGGTAATTTGTGGCTCCTCTCTGATTCCAGAACTTTCTGTCACCAAAAAGTGAGGAAAATGTGTTTTTTAGGCAAATTGTGAGGTTTGCAAAGGATTCTGGGTAACAAAACTGGTCAGAGCCCCACAAGTCACCCCATCTTGGATTCCCCTAGGTCTCTAGTTTTCAAAAATGCAGAGGTTTGGTAGGTTTCCCTAGGTGCCGGCTGAGCTAGAGGCCAAAATCTACAGGTAGGCACTTTGCAAAAAACACCTCTGTTTTCTTTCAAAAAATGTGATGTGTCCACGTTGCGTTTTGGGGCATTTCCTGTCGCGGGTGCTAGGCCTACTCACACAAGTGAGGTATCATTTTTATCGGGAGACTTGGGGGAACGCTGGGTGGAAGGAAATTTGTGGCTCCTCTCTGATTCCAGAACTTTCTGTCACCAAAATGTGAGGAAAATGTGTTTTTTTAGCCACATTTTGAGGTTTGCAAAGGATTCTGGGTAACAGAACCTGGTCAGAGCCCCACAAGTCACCCCATCTTGGATTCCCCTATGTCTCTAGTTTTCAGAAATGCACAGGTTTGGTAGGTTTCCCTAGGTGCCAGCTGAGCTAGAGGCAAAAATCTACAGGTAGGCACTTTGCAAAAAACACCTCTGTTTTCTTTAAAAAAATGTGATGTGTGCACGTTGTGTTTTTGGGCAGTTCCTGTTGCGGGCGCTAGGCCTACCCACACAAGTGAAGTATCATTTTTATTGGGAGACTTGGGGGAACGCTGGGTGGAAGGTAATTTGTGGCTCCTCTCTGATTCCAGAACTTTCTGTCACCAAAAAGTGAGGAAAATGTGTTTTTTAGGCAAATTGTGAGGTTTGCAAAGGATTCTGGGTAACAAAACTGGTCAGAGCCCCACAAGTCACCCCATCTTGGATTCCCCTAGGTCTCTAGTTTTCAAAAATGCAGAGGTTTGGTAGGTTTCCCTAGGTGCCGGCTGAGCTAGAGGCCAAAATCTACAGGTAGGCACTTTGCAAAAAACACCTCTGTTTTCTTTCAAAAAATGTGATGTGTCCACGTTGCGTTTTGGGGCATTTCCTGTCGCGGGTGCTAGGCCTACTCACACAAGTGAGGTATCATTTTTATCGGCAGACTTGGGGGAACGCTTGGTGGAAGGACATTTGTGGCTCCTCTCTGATTCCAGAACTTTCTGTCACCAAAATGTGAGGAAAATGTGTTTTTTTAGCCACATTTGGAGGTTTGCAAAGGATTCTGGGTAACAGAACCTGGTCAGAGCCCCACACGTCACCCCATCTTGGATTCCCCTAGCTCTCTAGTTTTCAGAAATGCACAGGTTTGGTAGGTTTCCCTAGGTGCCGGCTGAGCTAGAGGCCAAAATCTACAGGTAGGCACTTTGCAAAAAACACCTCTGTTTTCTTTCAAAAAATGTGATGTGTGCATGTTGCGTTTTGGGGCATTTCCTGTCGTGGGCGCTAGGCCTACCCACACAAGTGAGGTATCATTTTTATCGGGAGACTTGGAGGAATGCTGGGTGGAAGGAAATTTGTGGCTCCTCTCTGATTCCAGAACTTTCTGTCACCAAAATGTGTGGAAAATGTGTTTTTTTAGCCACATTTTGAGGTTTGCAAAGGATTCTGGGTAACAGAAACTGGTCAGAGACCCACAAGTCACCCCATCTTCGATTCCCCTAGGTCTCTAGTTTTCAGAAATGCACAGGTTTGGTAGGTTACCCTAGGTGCCGGCTGAGCTAGAGGCCAAAATCTACATGTAGGCACTTTGCAAAAAACACCTCTGTTTTCTTTCAAAAAATGTGATGTGTCCACGTTGCGTTTTGGGGCATTTCCTGTCGCGGGTGCTAGGCCTACTCACACAAGTGAGGTATCATTTTTATCGGGAGACTTGGGGGAACGCTGGGTGGAAGGAAATTTGTGGCTCCTCTCTGATTCCAGAACTTTCTGTCACCAAAATGTGAGGAAAATGTGTTTTTTTAGCCACATTTTGAGGTTTGCAAAGGATTCTGGGTAACAGAACCTGGTCAGAGCCCCACAAGTCACCCCATCTTGGATTCCCCTATGTCTCTAGTTTTCAGAAATGCACAGGTTTGGTAGGTTTCCCTAGGTGCCGGCTGAGCTAGACGCCAAAATCTACAGGTAGGCACTTTGCAAAAAACACCTCTGTTTTCTTTCAAAAAATGTGATGTGTCCACGTTGCGTTTTGGGGCATTTCCTGTCGCGGGTGCTAGGCCTACTCACACAAGTGAGGTATAATTTTTATCGGGAGACTTGGGGGAACGCTGGGTGGAAGGAAATTTGTGGCTCCTCTCTGATTCCAGAACTTTCTGTCACCAAAATGTGAGTAAAATGTGTTTTTTTAGCCACATTTTGAGGTTTGCAAAGGATTCTGGGTAACAGAACCTGGTCAGAGCCCCACAAGTCACCCCATCTTGGATTCCCCTATGTCTCTAGTTTTCAGAAATGCACAGGTTTGGTAGGTTTCCCTAGGTGCCGGCTGAGCTAGAGGCCAAAATCTACAGGTAGGCACTTTGCAAAAAACACTTCTGTTTTCTTTCAAAAAATGTGATGTGTGCACGTTGCGTTTTGGGGCAGTTCCTGTCGCAGGCGCTAGGCCTACCCACACAAGTGAGGTATCATTTTTATCGGGAGACTTGGGGGAACGCTGGGTGGAAGGAAATATGTGGCTCCTCTCTGATTCCAGAACTTTCTGTCACCAAAATGTGTGGAAAATGTGTTTTTTTAGCCACATTTTGAGGTTTGCAAAGGATTCTGGGTACTAAAACCTGGTCAGATCCCCAAAAGTGACCCCATCTTGGATTTCCCTAGGTCTCTAGTTTTCAAAAATGCATAGGTTTGGTAGGTTTCCCTAGGTGCCAGCTGAGCTAGAGGCAAAAATCTACAGGTAGGCACTTTGCAAAAAACACCTCTGTTTTCTTTAAAAAAATGTGATGTGTGCACGTTGTGTTTTTGGGCAGTTCCTGTTGCGGGCGCTAGGCCTACCCACACAAGTGAGGTATCATTTTTATCGGGAGACTTGGGGGAACGCTGGGTGGAAGGAAATTTGTGGCTCCTCTCTGATTCCAGAACTTTCTGTCACCAAAATGTGTGGAAAATTTGTTTTTTTAGCCACATTTTGAGGTTTGCAAAGGATTCTGGTTAACAAAACCTGGTCAGAGCCCCACAAGTCACCCCATCTTGGATTTCCCTAGGTCTCTAGTTTTCAAAAATGCATAGGTTTGGTGTGTTTACCTAGGTGCCAGCTGAGCTAGAGGCCAAAATCTACAGGTAGGCACTTTGCAAAAAACACCTCTGTTTTCTTTCAAAAAATGTGATGTGTGCACGTTGCGTTTTGGGGCATTTCCTGTCGCGGTGCTAGGCCTACTCACACAAGTGAGGTATCATTTTTATCAGCAGACTTGGGGGAACGCTAGTTGGAAGGACATTTGTGGCTCCTCTCTGATTCCAGAACTTTCTGTCACCAAAATGTGAGGAAAATGTGTTTTTTTAGCCACATTTAGAGGTTTGCAAAGGATTCTGGGTAACAGAACCTGGTCACAGCCCCACAAGTCACCCCATCTTGGATTCCCCTAGCTCTCTAGTTTTCAGAAATGCACAGGTTTTTTAGGTTTCCCTAGGTGCCGGCTGAGCTAGAGGCCAAAATCTACAGGTAGGCAGTTTGCAAAAAACACCTCTGGTTTCTTTGAAAAAATGTGATGTGTCCACGTTGTGTTTTGGGGCATTTTCTGTCGCGGGCGCTAGGCCTACACCCCACACAAGTGAGGTATCATTTTTATCGGGAGACTTGGGGGAACGCTAGATGGAAGGAAATTTGTGGCTCCTCTCTGATTCCAGAACTTTCTGTCACCAAAATGTGAGGAAAATGTGTTTTTTTAACCAAATTTTGAGGTTTGCAAAGGATTCTGGGTAACAGAAACTGGTCAGAGCCCCACAAGTCACCCCATCTTGGAATCCCCAGGTCTCTAGTTTTCAGAAATGCACAGGTTTGGTAGGTTTCCCTAGGTGCCGGCTGAGCTAGAGGCCAAAATCTACACGTTGGCACTTTGCAAAAAACACCTCTGTTTTCTTTAAAAAAATGTGATGTGTGCACGTTGCGTTTTGGGGCATTTCCTGTCGTGGGCGCTAGGCCTACCCACACAAGTGAGGTATAATTTTTATCGGGAGACTTGAGGGAACGCTAGGTGGAAGGAAATTTGTGGCTCCTCTCTGATTCCAGAACTTTCTGTCACCAAAATGTGAGGAAAATGTGTTTTTTTAGCCAAATTTTGATGTTTGCAAAGGATTCTGGGTAACAAAACCTGGTCAGAGCCCCACATGTCACCCCATCTTGGATTCCCTTAGGTCTCTAGTTTTCAGAAATGCACAGGTTTGGTAGGTTTCCCTAGGTGCCAGCTGAGCTAGAGGCCAAAATCTACAGGTAGGCACTTTGCAAAAAACACCTCTGTTTTCTTTAAAAAAATGTGATGTGTGCACGTTGCGTTTTGGGGCAGTTCCTGTCGCGGGCGCTAGGCCTACCCACACAAGTGAGGTATCATTTTTATCGGGAGACTTGGGGGAATGCTGGGTGGAAGGTAATTTGTGGCTCCTCTCTGATTCCAGAACTTTCTGTCACCAAAAAGTGAGGAAAATGTGTTTTTTAGCCAAATTGTGAGGTTTGCAAAGGATTCTGGGTAACAAAACCTGGTCAGAACCCCACAAGTCACCCTATCTTGGATTCCCCTAGGTTTCTAGTTTTCAAAAATGCAGAGGTTTGGTAGGTTTCCCTTGGTGCCGGCTGAGCTAGAGGCCAAAATCTATAGGTAGGCACTTTGCAAAAAACACCTCTGTTTTCTTTAAAAAAATGTGATGTGTCCACGTTGCGTTTCGGGGCATTTCCTGTCGCGGGCGCTAGGCCTACCCACACAAGTGAGGTATAATTTGTATCGTGAGACTTGGGGGAACGCTGGGTGGAAGGAAATTTGTTGCTCCTCTCTGATTCCAGAACTTTCTGTCACCAAAATGTGAGGAAAATGTGTTTTTTTAGCCAAATTTTGAGGTTTGCAAAGGATTCTGGGTAATAAAACCTGGTCAGAGCCCCACAGGTCACCCCCTCTTGGATTCCCCATAGGTCTCTAGTTTTCAAAAATGCACAGGTTTGGTAGGTTTCCCTAGGTGCCGGCTGAGCTAGAGGCCAAAATCTACAGGTAGGCACTTTGCAAAAAACACCTCTGTTTTCTTTCAAAAAATGTGATGTGTCCACGTTGCGTTTTGGGGCATTTCCTGTCGCGGGTGCTAGGCCTACTCACACAAGTGAGGTATCATTTTTATCGGCAGACTTGGGGGAACGCTGGGTGGAAGGAAATTTGTGGCTCCTCTCTGATTCCAGAACTTTCTGTCACCAAAATGTGAGGAAAATGTGTTTTTTTAGCCACATTTTGAGGTTTGCAAAGGATTCTGGGTAACAGAACCTGGTCAGAGCCCCACAAGTCACCCCATCTTGGACTCCCCTATGTCTCTAGTTTTCAGAAATGCACAGGTTTGGTAGGTTTCCCTAGGTGCCGGCTGAGCTAGACCCCAAAATCTACAAGTAGGCACTTTGCAAAAAACACCTCTGTTTTCTTTCAAAAAATGTGATGTGTCCACGTTGCGTTTTAGGGCATTTCCTGTCGCGGGTGCTAGGCCTACTCACACAAGTGAGGTATAATTTTTATCGGGAGACTTGGGGGAACGCTGGGTGGAAGGAAATTTGTGGCTCCTCTCTGATTCCAGAACTTTCTGTCACCAAAATGTGAGGAAAATGTGTTTTTTTAGCCACATTTTGAGGTTTGCAAAGGATTCTGGGTAACAGAACCTGGTCAGAGCCCCACAAGTCACCCCATCTTGGATTCCCCTATGTCTCTAGTTTTCAGAAATGCACAGGTTTGGTAGGTTTCCCTAGGTGCCAGCTGAGCTAGAGGCAAAAATCTACAGGTAGGCACTTTGCAAAAAACACCTCTGTTTTCTTTAAAAAAAATTGATGTGTGCACGTTGTGTTTTTGGGCAGTTCCTGTTGCGGGCGCTAGGCCTACCCACACAAGTGAAGTATCATTTTTATCGGGAGACTTGGGGGAACGCTGGGTGGAAGGTAATTTGTGGCTCCTCTCTGATTCCAGAACTTTCTGTCACCAAAAAGTGAGGAAAATGTGTTTTTTAGGCAAATTGTGAGGTTTGCAAAGGATTCTGGGTAACAAAACCTGGTCAGAGCCCAACAAGTCACCCCATCTTGGATTCCCCTAGGTCTCTAGTTTTCAAAAATGCAGAGGTTTGGTAGGTTTCCCTAGGTGCCGGCTGAGCTAGAGGCCAAAATCTACAGGTAGGCACTTTGCAAAAAACACCTCTGTTTTCTTTCAAAAAATGTGATGTGTCCACGTTGCGTTTTGGGGCATTTAATGTCGCGGGCGCTAGGCCTACCCACACAAGTGAGGTATCATTTTTATCGGGAGACTTGGGGGAACGTTGGGTGGAAGGAAATTTGTGGCTCCTCTCTGATTCCAGAACTTTCTGTCACCAAAATGTGAAGAAAATGTGTTTTTTTAGCCACATTTTGAGGTTTGCAAAGGATTCTGGGTAACAGAACCTGGTCAGAGCCCCACAAGTCACCCCATCTTGGATTCCCTAGGTGTCTAGTTTTAAAAAATGCACAGGTTTGGTAGGTTTCCCTAGGTGCCGGCTGAGCTAGAGGCCAAAATCTACAGGTAGGCACTTTGCAAAAAACACCTCTGTTTTCTTTCAAAAAATGTGATGTGTCCACGTTGCGTTTTGGGGCATTTCCTGTCGCGGGTGCTAGGCCTACTCACACAAGTGAGGTATCATTTTTATCGGCAGACTTGGGGGAACGCTCGGTGGAAGGACATTTGTGGCTCCTCTCTGATTCCAGAACTTTCTGTCACCGAAATGTGAGGAAAATGTGTTTTTTTAGCCACATTTGGAGGTTTGCAAAGGATTCTGGGTAACAGAACCTGGTCAGAGCCCCACACGTCACCCCATCTTAGATTCCCCTAGCTCTCTAGTTTTCAGAAATGCACAGGTTTGGTAGGTTCCCCTAGGTGCCGGCTGAGCTAGAGGCCAAAATCTACAGGTAGGCACTTTGCAAAAAACACCTCTGTTTTCTTTCAAAAAATGTGATGTGTGCATGTTGCGTTTTGGGGCATTTCCTGTCGTGGGCGCTAGGCCTACCCACACAAGTGAGGTATCATTTTTATCGGGAGACTTGGAGGAATGCTGGGTGGAAGGAAATTTGTGGCTCCTCTCTGATTCCAGAACTTTCTGTCACCAAAATGTGTGGAAAATGTGTTTTTTTAGCCACATTTTGAGGTTTGCAAAGGATTCTGGGTAACAGAAACTGGTCAGAGACCCACAAGTCACCCCATCTTCGATTCCCCTAGGTCTCTAGTTTTCAGAAATGCACAGGTTTGGTAGGTTACCCTAGGTGCCGGCTGAGCTAGAGGCCAAAATCTACATGTAGGCACTTTGCAAAAAACACCTCTGTTTTCTTTCAAAAAATGTGATGTGTCCACGTTGCGTTTTGGGGCATTTCCTGTCGCGGGTGCTAGGCCTACTCACACAAGTGAGGTATGATTTTTATCGGGAGACTTGGGGGAACGCTGGGTGGAAGGAAATTTGTGGCTCCTCTCTGATTCCAGAACTTTCTGTCACCAAAATGTGAGGAAAATGTGTTTTTTTAGCCACATTTTGAGGTTTGCAAAGGATTCTGGGTAACAGAACCTGGTCAGAGCCCCACAAGTCACCCCATCTTGGATTCCCCTATGTCTCTAGTTTTCAGAAATGCACAGGTTTGGTAGGTTTCCCTAGGTGCCGGCTGAGCTATACGCCAAAATCTACAGGTAGGCACTTTGCAAAAAACACCTCTGTTTTCTTTAAAAAAATGTGATGTGTCCACGTTGCGTTTTGGGGCATTTCCTGTCGCGGGTGCTAGGCCTACTCACACAAGTGAGGTATAATTTTTATCGGGAGACTTGGGGGAACGCTGGGTGGAAGGAAATTTGTGGCTCCTCTCTGATTCCAGAACTTTCTGTCACCAAAATGTGAGGAAAATGTGTTTTTTTAGCCACATTTTGAGGTTTGCAAAGGATTCTGGGTAACAGAACCTGGTCAGAGCCCCACAAGTCACCCCATCTTGGATTCCCCTATGTCTCTAGTTTTCAGAAATGCACAGGTTTGGTAGGTTTCCCTAGGTGCCGGCTGAGCTAGAGGCCAAAATCTACAGGTAGGCACTTTGCAAAAAACACCTCTGTTTTCTTTCAAAAAATGTGATGTGTGCACGTTGCGTTTTGGGGCAGTTCCTGTCGCAGGCGCTAGGCCTACCCACACAAGTGAGGTTTCATTTTTATCGAGAGACTTGGGGGAACGCTGGGTGGAAGGAAATATGTGGCTCCTCTCTGATTCCAGAACTTTCTGTCACCAAAATGTGTGGAAAATGTGTTTTTTTAGCCACATTTTGAGGTTTGCAAAGGATTCTGGGTACTAAAACCTGGTCAGATCCCCAAAAGTGACCCCATCTTGGATTTCCCTAGGTCTCTAGTTTTCAAAAATGCATAGGTTTGGTAGGTTTCCCTAGGTGCCAGCTGAGCTAGAGGCAAAAATCTACAGGTAGGCACTTTGCAAAAAACACCTCTGTTTTCTTTAAAAAAATGTGATGTGTGCACGTTGTGTTTTTGGGCAGTTCCTGTTGCGGGCGCTAGGCCTACCCACACAAGTGAGGTATCATTTTTATCGGGAGACTTGGGGGAACGCTGTGTGGAAGGAAATTTGTGGCTCCTCTCTGATTCCAGAACTTTCTGTCACCAAAATGTGTGGAAAATGTGTTTTTTTAGCCACATTTTGAGGTTTGCAAAGGATTCTGGTTAACAAAACCTGGTCAGAGCCCCACAAGTCACCCCATCTTGGATTTCCCTAGGTCTCTAGTTTTCAAAAATGCATAGGTTTGGTGTGTTTACCTAGGTGCCAGCTGAGCTAGAGGCCAAAATCTACAGGTAGGCACTTTGCAAAAAACACCTCTGTTTTCTTTCAAAAAATGTGATGTGTGCACGTTGCGTTTTGGGGCATTTCCTGTCGCGGTGCTAGGCCTACTCACACAAGTGAGGTATCATTTTTATCAGCAGACTTGGGGGAACGCTAGTTGGAAGGACATTTGTGGCTCCTCTCTGATTCCAGAACTTTCTGTCACCAAAATGTGAGGAAAATGTGTTTTTTTAGCCACATTTAGAGGTTTGCAAAGGATTCTGGGTAACAGAACCTGGTCACAGCCCCACAAGTCACCCCATCTTGGATTCCCCTAGCTCTCTAGTTTTCAGAAATGCACAGGTTTTTTTAGGTTTCCCTAGGTGCCGGCTGAGCTAGAGGCCAAAATCTACAGGTAGGCAGTTTGCAAAAAACACCTCTGGTTTCTTTGAAAAAATGTGATGTGTCCACGTTGTGTTTTGGGGCATTTCCTGTCGCGGGCGCTAGGCCTACACCCCACACAAGTGAGGTATCATTTTTATCGGGAGACTTGGGGGAACGCTAGATGGAAGGAAATTTGTGGCTCCTCTCTGATTCCAGAACTTTCTGTCACCAAAATGTGAGGAAAATGTGTTTTTTTAACCAAATTTTGAGGTTTGCAAAGGATTCTGGGTAACAGAAACTGGTCAGAGCCCCACAAGTCACCCCATCTTGGATTCCCCAGGTCTCTAGTTTTCAGAAATGCACAGGTTTGGTAGGTTTCCCTAGGTGCCGGCTGAGCTAGAGGCCAAAATCTACACGTTGGCACTTTGCAAAAAACACCTCTGTTTTCTTTAAAAAAATGTGATGTGTGCACGTTGCGTTTTGGGGCATTTCCTGTCGTGGGCGCTAGGCCTACCCACACAAGTGAGGTATAATTTTTATCGGGAGACTTGAGGGAACACTGGGTGGAAGGAAATTTGTGGCTCCTCTCTGATTCCAGAACTTTCTGTCACCAAAATGTGAGGAAAATGTGTTTTTTTAGCCAAATTTTGATGTTTGCAAAGGATTCTGGGTAACAAAACCTGGTCAGAGCCCCACATGTCACCCCATCTTGGATTCCCTTAGGTCCCTAGTTTTCAGAAATGCACAGGTTTGGTAGGTTTCCCTAGGTGCCAGCTGAGCTAGAGGCCAAAATCTACAGGTAGGCACTTTGCAAAAAACACCTCTGTTTTCTTTAAAAAAATGTGATGTGTGCACGTTGCGTTTTGGGGCAGTTCCTGTCGCGGGCGCTAGGCCTACCCACAAAAGTGAGGTATCATTTTTATCGGGAGACTTGGGGGAACGCTGTGTGGAAGGTAATTTGTGGCTCCTCTCTGATTCCAGAACTTTCTGTCACCAAAAAGTGAGGAAAATGTGTTTTTTAGGCAAATTGTGAGGTTTGCAAAGGATTCTGGGTAACAAAACCTGGTCAGAGCCCCACAAGTCACCCCATCTTGGATTCCCCTAGGTCTCTAGTTTTAAAAAATGCAGAGGTTTGGTAGGTTTCCCTAGGTGCCGGCTGAGCTAGTGGCCAAAATCTACAGGTAGGCACTTTGCAAAAAACACCTCTGTTTTCTTTCAAAAAATGTGATGTGTCCACGTTGCGTTTTGGGGCATTTAATGTCGCGGGTGCTAGGCCTACCCACACAAGTGAGGTATCATTTTTATCGGGAGACTTGGGGGAACGTTGGGTGGAAGGAAATTTGTGGCTCCTCTCTGATTCCAGAACTTTCTGTCACCAAAATGTGAAGAAAATGTGTTTTTTTAGCCACATTTTGAGGTTTGCAAAGGATTCTGGGTAACAGAACCTGGTCAGAGCCCCACAAGTCACCCCATCTTGGATTCCCCTAGGTGTCTAGTTTTAAAAAATGCACAGGTTTGGTAGGTTTCCCTAGGTGCCGGCTGAGCTAGAGGCCAAAATCTACAGGTAGGCAGTTTGCAAAAAACACCTCTGTTTTCTTTCAAAAAATGTGATGTGTCCACGTTGCGTTTTGGGGCATTTCCTGTCGCGGGTGCTAGGCCTACTCACACAAGTGAGGTATCATTTTTATCGGCAGACTTGGGGGAACGCTCGGTGGAAGGACATTTGTGGCTCCTCTCTGATTCCAGAACTTTCTGTCACCAAAATGTGAGGAAAATGTGTTTTTTTAGCCACATTTGGAGGTTTGCAAAGGATTCTGGGTAACAGAACCTGGTCAGAGCCCCACAAGTCACCCCATCTTGGATTCCCCTAGCTCTCTAGTTTTCAGAAATGCACAGGTTTGGTAGGTTTCCCTAGGTGCCGGCTGAGCTAGAGGCCAAAATCTACAGGTAGGCACTTTGCAAAAAACACCTCTGTTTTCTTTCAAAAAATGTGATGTGTGCATGTTGCGCTTTGGGGCATTTCCTGTCGTGGGCGCTAGGCCTACCCACACAAGTGAGGTATCATTTTTATCGGGAGACTTGGAGGAATGCTGGGTGGAAGGAAATTTGTGGCTCCTCTCTGATTCCAGAACTTTCTGTCACCAAAATGTGTGGAAAATGTGTTTTTTTAGCCACATTTTGAGGTTTGCAAAGGATTCTGGGTAACAGAAACTGGTCAGAGACCCACAAGTCACCCCATCTTCGATTCCCCTAGGTCTCTAGTTTTCAGAAATGCACAGGTTTGGTAGGTTACCCTAGGTGCCGGCTGAGCTAGAGGCCAAAATCTACATGTAGGCACTTTGCAAAAAACACCTCTGTTTTCTTTCAAAAAATGTGATGTGTCCACGTTGCGTTTTGGGGCATTTCCTGTCGCGGGTGCTAGGCCTACTCACACAAGTGAGGTATCATTTTTATCGGGAGACTTGGGGGAACGCTGGGTGGAAGGAAATTTGTGGCTCCTCTCTGATTCCAGAACTTTCTGTCACCAAAATGTGAGGAAAATGTGTTTTTTTAGCCACATTTTGAGGTTTGCAAAGGATTCTGGGTAACAGAACCTGGTCAGAGCCCCACAAGTCACCCCATCTTGGATTCCCCTATGTCTCTAGTTTTCAGAAATGCACAGGTTTGGTAGGTTTCCCTAGGTGCCGGCTGAGCTAGATGCCAAAATCTACAGGTAGGCACTTTGCAAAAAACACCTCTGTTTTCTTTCAAAAAATGTGATGTGTCCACGTTGCGTTTTGGGGCATTTCCTGTCGCGGGTGCTAGGCCTACTCACACAAGTGAGGTATAATTTTTATCGGGAGACTTGGGGGAACGCTGGGTGGAAGGAAATTTGTGGCTCCTCTCTGATTCCAGAACTTTAAGTCACCAAAATGTGAGGAAAATGTGTTTTTTTAGCCACATTTTGAGGTTTGCAAAGGATTCTGGGTAACAGAACCTGGTCAGAGCCCCACAAGTCACCCCATCTTGGATTCCCCTATGTCTCTAGTTTTCAGAAATGCACAGGTTTGGTAGGTTTCCCTAGGTGCCGGCTGAGCTAGACGCCAAAATCTACAGGTAGGCACTTTGCAAAAAACACCTCTGTTTTCTTTCAAAAAATGTGATGTGTCCATGTTGCGTTTTGGGGCATTTCCTGTCGCGGGTGCTAGGCCTACTCACACAAGTGAGGTATAATTATTATCGGGAGACTTGGGGGAACGCTGGGTGGAAGGAAATTTGTGGCTCCTCTTTGATTCCAGAACTTTCTGTCACCAAAATGTGAGGAAAATGTGTTTTTTTAGCCACATTTTGAGGTTTGCAAAGGATTCTGGGTAACAGAACCTGGTCAGAGCCCCACAAGTCACCCCATCTTGGATTCCCCTATGTCTCTAGTTTTCAGAAATGCACAGGTTTGGTAGGTTTCCCTAGGTGCCAGCTGAGCTAGAGGCAAAAATCTACAGGTAGGCACTTTGCAAAAAACACCTCTGTTTTCTTTAAAAAAATGTGATGTGTGCACGTTGTGTTTTTGGGCAGTTCCTGTTGCGGGCGCTAGGCCTACCCACACAAGTGAAGTATCATTTTTATCGGGAGACTTGGGGGAACGCTGGGTGGAAGGTAATTTGTGGCTCCTCTCTGATTCCAGAACTTTCTGTCACCAAAAAGTGAGGAAAATTAGTTTTTTAGGCAAATTGTGAGGTTTGCAAAGGATTCTGGGTAACAAAACTGGTCAGAGCCCCACAAGTCACCCCATCTTGGATTCCCCTAGGTCTCTAGTTTTCAAAAATGCAGAGGTTTGGTAGGTTTCCCTAGGTGCCGGCTGAGCTAGAGGCCAAAATCTACAGGTAGGCACTTTGCAAAAAACACCTCTGTTTTCTTTCAAAAAATGTGATGTGTCCACGTTGCGTTTTGGGGCATTTAATGTCGCGGGCGCTAGGCCTACCCACACAAGTGAGGTATCATTTTTATCGGGAGACTTGGGGGAACGTTGGGTGGAAGGAAATTTGTGGCTCCTCTCTGATTCCAGAACTTTCTGTCACCAAAATGTGAAGAAAATGTGTTTTTTTAGCCACATTTTGAGGTTTCCAAAGGATTCTGGGTAACAGAACCTGGTCAGAGCCCCACAAGTCACCCCATCTTGGATTCCCCTAGGTGTCTAGTTTTAAAAAATGCACAGGTTTGGTAGGTTTCCCTAGGTGCCGGCTGAGCTAGAGGCCAAAATCTACAGGTAGGCACTTTGCAAAAAACACCTCTGTTTTCTTTCAAAAAATGTGATGTGTCCACGTTGCGTTTTGGGGCATTTCCTGTCGCGGGTGCTAGGCCTACTCACACAAGTGAGGTATCATTTTTATCGGCAGACTTGGGGGAACGCTCGGTGGAAGGACATTTGTGGCTCCTCTCCGATTCCAGAACTTTCTGTCACCAAAATGTGAGGAAAATGTGTTTTTTTAGCCACATTTGGAGGTTTGCAAAGGATTCTGGGTAACAGAACCTGGTCAGAGCCCCACACGTCACCCCATCTTGGATTCCCCTAGCTCTCTAGTTTTCAGAAATGCACAGGTTTGGTAGGTTTCCCTAGGTGCCGGCTGAGCTAGAGGACAAAATCTACAGGTAGGCACTTTGCAAAAAACACCTCTGTTTTCTTTCAAAAAATGTGATGTGTGCATGTTGCGTTTTGGGGCATTTCCTGTCGTGGGCGCTAGGCCTACCCACACAAGTGAGGTATCATTTTTATCGGGAGACTTGGAGGAATGCTGGGTGGAAGGAAATTTGTGGCTCCTCTCTGATTCCAGAACTTTCTGTCACCAAAATGTGTGGAAAATGTGTTTTTTTAGCCACATTTTGAGGTTTGCAAAGGATTCTGGGTAACAGAAACTGGTCAGAGACCCACAAGTCACCCCATCTTCGATTCCCCTAGGTCTCTAGTTTTCAGAAATGCACAGGTTTGGTAGGTTACCCTAGGTGCCGGCTGAGCTAGAGGCCAAAATCTACATGTAGGCACTTTTCAAAAAACACCTCTGTTTTCTTTCAAAAAATGTGATGTGTCCACGTTGCGTTTTGGGGCATTTCCTGTCGCGGGTGCTAGGCCTACTCACACAAGTGAGGTATCATTTTTATCGGGAGACTTGGGGGAACTCTGGGTGGAAGGAAATTTGTGGCTCCTCTCTGATTCCAGAACTTTCTGTCACCAAAATGTGTGGAAAATGTGTTTTTTTAGCCACATTTTGAGGTTTGCAAAGGATTCTGGGTAACAGAACCTGGTCAGAGCCCCACAAGTCACCCCATCTTGGATTCCCCTAGGTCTCTAGTTTTCAGAAATGCACAGGTTTGGTAGGTTACCCTAGGTGCCGGCTGAGCTAGAGGCCAAAATCCACAGGTAGGCACTTTGCAAAAAACACCTCTGTTTTCTTTCAAAAAATGTGATGTGTCCACGTTGCGTTTTGGGGCATTTCCTGTCGCGGGTGCTAGGCCTACTCACACAAGTGAGGTATAATTTTTATCGGGAGACTTGGGGGAACGCTGGGTGGAAGGACATTTGTGGCTCCTCTCTGATTCCAGAACTTTCTGTCACCAAAATGTGAGGAAAATGTGTTTTTTTAGCCACATTTTGAGGTTTGCAAAGGATTCTGGGTAACAGAACCTGGTCAGAGCCCCACAAGTCACCCCATCTTGGATTCCCCTATGTCTCTAGTTTTCAGAAATGCACAGGTTTGGTAGGTTTCCCTAGGTGCCGGCTAAGCTAGAGGCCAAAATCTACAGGTAGGCACTTTGCAAAAAACACCTCTGTTTTCTTTCAAAAAATGTGATGTGTGCACGTTGCGTTTTGGGGCAGTTCCTGTCGCGGGTGCTAGGCCTACTCACACAAGTGAGGTATCATTTTTATCGGCAGACTTGGGGGAACGCTGGGTGGAAGGAAAATTGTGTCTCCTCTCTGATTCCAGAACTTTCTGTCACCAAAATGTGCAGACTGGGCAAAAACAGCCACAACAGCAGAGAACTCTTCAGCATCGTCAAGGAGTTCTCCAACCCCAGCGCCAACGCCAACGCCGTCACGCCCTCACAGGATCTATGCGAATCCCTCGCCACTTTCTTCCATCGCAAGATCAGCGACCTCCACGACAGCTTCGGACACCAGACCCAACCTAACACCACCGAACCCACATCCCCGACCATCACCCTCAACAACTGGACCCACATCAGCACGGAAGAAACCAAATCCATCATGAACTCTATCCACTCCGGCGCCCCTTCGGACCCCTGCCCGCACTTCATCTTTAACAAAGCCGACAACATCATCGCCCCGCACCTCCAGACCGTCATCAACTCTTCTTTTTCTTCTGCTACCTTCCCCGAATGCTGGAAACACGCCGAAGTCAACGCCCTACTAAAGAAACCTACGGCTGACCCGAGCGACCTGAAAAACTTCCGCTCCATCTCCCTTCTGCCTTTCCCAGCCAAAGTATTAGAGAAGACCGTCAACAAACAGCTGACCACCTTCCTGGAAGACAACAACCTGCTCGACCCCTCACAGACCGGATTCCGAACCAACCACAGCACTGAAACCGCCCTCATCTCAGTCACAGACGACATCAGAACCCTGATGGACAACGGTGAAACAGTCGCCCTCATTCTTCTCGACCTCTCGGCTGCCTTTGACACCGTCTGTCACCGTACCCTAATCACCCGCCTCCGCTCCACCGGGATCCAAGACCAGGCCCTGGACTGGATCGCCTCCTTCCTCGTAAACCGCTCCCAAAGAGTCTATCTCCCTCTGTTTCGCTCAGAACCCACTGAGATCATCTGCGGCGTACCTCAAGGCTCATCACTCAGCCCGACACTCTTCAATGTCTACATGAGCCCCCTCGCTAACATTGTACGCAAGCACGACATCATCATCACCTCCTACGCCGACGACACCCAACTTATACTCTCACTCACCAAGGACCCCGCCAGCGCCAAGACCAACCTACAAGAGGGTATGAAGGACGTCGCAGATTGGATGAGGCTCAGCCGCCTAAAGCTGAACTCTGAAAAAACTGAAGTCCTCATCCTCGGCAACACCCCGTCCGCCTGGGACGACTCCTGGTGGCCCACGGCCCTCGGCACCGCACCGACCCCCGCAGACCACGCCCGCAACCTCGGCTTCATCTTGGACCCCCTTCTCACCATGACCAAGCAAGTCAACGCCGTGTCCTCCGCCTGCTTCCTCACCCTCCGCATGCTCCGCAAGATCTTCCGCTGGATCCCCGCCGACACCAGAAAAACCGTGACCCACGCCCTCGTCACGAGCCGCCTGGACTACGGCAACACCCTCTACGCTGGGACCACCGCCAAACTCCAAAATCGCCTGCAACGTATTCAAAACGCCTCAGCCCGCCTCATCCTCGACGTACCCCGCAACAGCCACATCTCCGCACACCTGAGACACCTGCATTGGCTCCCAGTGAGCAAAAGGATCACCTTCCGACTTCTCACCCACGCACACAAAGCCCTCCACGACAAGGGACCGGAATACCTCAACAGACGGCTCAACTTCTACGTCCCCACCGCCCCCTCCGCTCCTCTGGCCTCGCACTCGCCGCCGTCCCTCGCATCCGACGCTCCACGGCGGGTGGGAGATCTTTCTCCTTCCTGGCGGCCAAGACCTGGAACTCCCTCCCCACCAGCCTCAGGACCACCCAGGACCACTCCGCTTTCCGGAGACTCCTAAAGACCTGGCTGTTCGAGCAGCGATAACCACCCCCTTTGTCCCTAGCGCCTTGAGACCCGCACGGGTGAGTAGCGCGCTTTATAAATGCTAATGATTTGATTTGATTTGATTTGGAAAATGTGTTTTTTTTAGCCATATTTTGAGGTTTGCAAAGGATTCTGGGTAACAGAACCTGGTCAGAGCCCCACAAGTCACCCCATCTTGGATTCCCCTAGCTCTCTAGTTTTCAGAAATGCACAGGTTTGGTAGGTTTCCCTAGGTGCCGGCTGAGCTAGAGGCCAAAATCTACACGTAGGCACTTTGCAAAAAACACCTCTGTTTTCTTTCAAAAAATGTGATGTGTCCACGTTGTGTTTTGGGGCATTTCCTGTCGCGGGTGCTAGGCCTACTCACACAAGTGAGGTATCATTTTTATCGGCAGACTTGGGTGACCGCTGGGTGGAAGGAAAATTGTGTCTCCTCTCTGATTCCAGAACTTTCTGTCACCAAAATGTGTAGAAAATGTGTTTTTTTAGCCACATTTTGAGGTTTGCAAAGGATTCTGGGTAACAGAACCTGGTCAGAGCCCCACAAGTCACCCCATCTTGGATTCCCCTAGCTCTCTAGTTTTCAGAAATGCACAGGTTTGGTAGGTTTCCCTAGGTGCCAGCTGAGCTAGAGGCCAAAATCTTCAGGTAGGCACTTTGCAAAAAACACCTCTGTTTTCTTTAAAAAAATGTGATGTGTGCACGTTGCGTTTTGGGGCAGTTCTTGTCGCGGGCGCTAGGCCTACCCACACAAGTGAGGTATCATTTTTATCGGGAGACTTGGGGGAATGCTGTGTGGAAGGTAATTTGTGGCTCCTCTCTGATTCCAGAACTTTCTGTCACCAAAAAGTGAGGAAAATGTGTTTTTTAGCCAAATTGTGAGGTTTGCAAAGGATTCTGGGTAACAAAACCTGGTCAGAGCCCCACAAGTCACCCCATCTTGGATTCCCCTAGGTCTCTAGTTTTCAAAAATGCAGAGGTTTGGTAGGTTTCCCTAGGTGCCGGCTGAGCTAGAGGCCAAAATCTACAGGTAGGCACTTTGCAAAAAACACCTCTGTTTTCTTTCAAAAAATTTGATGTGTCCACGTTGCGTTTTGGGGCATTTAATGTCGCGGGCGCTAGGCCTACCCACACAAGTGAGGTATCATTTTTATCGGGAGACTTGGGGGAACGTTGGGTGGAAGGAAATTTGTGGCTCCTCTCTGATTCCAGAACTTTCTGTCACCAAAATGTGAAGAAAATGTGTTTTTTTAGCCACATTTTGAGGTTTGCAAAGGATTCTGGGTAACAGAACCTGGTCAGAGCCCCACAAGTCACCCCATCTTGGATTCCCCTAGGTGTCTAGTTTTAAAAAATGCACAGGTTTGGTAGGTTTCCCTAGGTGCCGGCTGAGCTAGAGGCCAAAATCTACAGGTAGGCACTTTGCAAAAAACACCTCTGTTTTCTTTAAAAAAATGTGATGTGTCCACGTTGCGTTTTGGGGCATTTCCTGTCGCGGGTGCTAGGCCTACTCACACAAGTGAGGTATCATTTTTATCGGCAGACTTGGGGGAACGCTCGGTGGAAGGACATTTGTGGCTCCTCTCTGATTCCAGAACTTTCTGTCACCAAAATGTGAGGAAAATGTGTTTTTTTAGCCACATTTGGAGGTTTGCAAAGGATTCTGGGTAACAGAACCTGGTCAGAGCCCCACAAGTCACCCCATCTTGGATTCCCCTAGCTCTCTAGTTTTCAGAAATGCACAGGTTTGGTAGGTTACCCTAGGTGCCGGCTGAGCTAGAGGCCAAAATCTACATGTAGGCACTTTGCAAAAAACACCTCTGTTTTCTTTCAAAAAATGTGATGTGTCCACGTTGCGTTTTGGGGCATTTCCTGTCGCGGGTGCTAGGCCTACTCACACAAGTGAGGTATCATTTTTATCGGCAGACTTGGGGGAACGCTGGGTGGAAGGACATTTGTGGCTCCTCTCTGATTCCAGAACTTTCTGTCACCAAAATGTGAGGAAGATGTGTTTTTTTAGCCATATTTTGAGGTTTGCAAAGGATTCTGGGTAACAGAACCTGGTCAGAGCCCCACAAGTCACCCCATCTTGGATTCCCCTACCTCTCTAGTTTTCAGACATGCACAGGTTTGGTAGGTTTCCCTAGGTGCCGGCTGAGCTAGAGGCCAAAATCTACACGTAGGCACTTTGCAAAAAACACCTCTGTTTTCTTTAAAAAAATGTGATGTGTGCACGTTGCGTTTTGGGGCAGTTCTTGTCGCGGGCGCTAGGCCTACCCACACAAGTGAGGTATCATTTTTATCGGGAGACTTGGGGGAATGCTGTGTGGAAGGTAATTTGTGGCTCCTCTCTGATTCCAGAACTTTCTGTCACCAAAAAGTGAGGAAAATGTGTTTTTTAGCCAAATTGTGAGGTTTGCAAAGGATTCTGGGTAACAAAACCTGGTCAGAGCCCCACAAGTCACCCCATCTTGGATTCCCCTAGGTCTCTAGTTTTCAAAAATGCAGAGGTTTGGTCGGTTTCCCTAGGTGCCGGCTGAGCTAGAGGCCAAAATCTACAGGTAGGCACTTTGCAAAAAACACCTCTGTTTTCTTTCAAAAAATGTGATGTGTCCACGTTGCGTTTTGGGGCATTTAATGTCGCGGGCGCTAGGCCTACCCACACAAGTGAGGTATCATTTTTATCGGGAGACTTGGGGGAACGTTGGGTGGAAGGAAATTTGTGGCTCCTCTCTGATTCCAGAACTTTCTGTCACCAAAATGTGAAGAAAATGTGTTTTTTTAGCCACATTTTGAGGTTTGCAAAGGATTCTGGGTAACAGAACCTGGTCAGAGCCCCACAAGTCACCCCATCTTGGATTCCCCTAGGTGTCTAGTTTTAAAAAATGCACAGGTTTGGTAGGTTTCCCTAGGTGCCGGCTGAGCTAGAGGCCAAAATCTACAGGTAGGCACTTTGCAAAAAACACCTCTGTTTTCTTTAAAAAAATGTGATGTGTCCACGTTGCGTTTTGGGGCATTTCCTGTCGCGGGTGCTAGGCCTACTCACACAAGTGAGGTATCATTTTTATCGGCAGACTTGGGGGAACGCTCGGTGGAAGGACATTTGTGGCTCCTCTCTGTTTCCAGAACTTTCTGTCACCAAAATGTGAGGAAAATGTGTTTTTTTAGCCACATTTGGAGGTTTGCAAAGGATTCTGGGTAACAGAACCTGGTCAGAGCCCCACAAGTCACCCCATCTTGGATTCCCCTAGCTCTCTAGTTTTCAGAAATGCACAGGTTTGGTAGGTTACCCTAGGTGCCGGCTGAGCTAGAGGCCAAAATCTACATGTAGGCACTTTGCAAAAAACACCTCTGTTTTCTTTAAAAAAATGTGATGTGTCCACGTTGCGTTTTGGGGCATTTCCTGTCGCGGGTGCTAGGCCTACTCACACAAGTGAGGTATCATTTTTATCGGCAGACTTGGGGGAACGCTGGGTGGAAGGACATTTGTGGCTCCTCTCTGATTCCAGAACTTTCTGTCACCAAAATGTGAGGAAGATGTGTTTTTTTAGCCATATTTTGAGGTTTGCAAAGGATTCTGGGTAACAGAACCTGGTCAGAGCCCCACAAGTCACCCCATCTTGGATTCCCCTACCTCTCTAGTTTTCAGAAATGCACAGGTTTGGTAGGTTTCCCTAGGTGCCGGCTGAGCTAGAGGCCAAAATCTACACGTAGGCACTTTGCAAAAAACACCTCTGTTTTCTTTAAAAAAATGTGATGTGTGCACGTTGCGTTTTGGGGCAGTTCTTGTCGCGGGCGCTAGGCCTACCCACACAAGTGAGGTATCATTTTTATCGGGAGACTTGGGGGAATGCTGTGTGGAAGGTAATTTGTGGCTCCTCTCTGATTCCAGAACTTTCTGTCACCAAAAGTGAGGAAAATGTGTTTTTTAGCCAAATTGTGAGGTTTGCAAAGGATTCTGGGTAACAAAACCTGGTCAGAGCCCCACAAGTCACCCCATCTTGGATTCCCCTAGGTCTCTAGTTTTCAAAAATGCAGAGGTTTGGTCGGTTTCCCTAGGTGCCGGCTGAGCTAGAGGCCAAAATCTACAGGTAGGCACTTTGCAAAAAACACCTCTGTTTTCTTTCAAAAAATTTGATGTGTCCACGTTGCGTTTTGGGGCATTTAATGTCGCGGGCGCTAGGCCTACCCACACAAGTGAGGTATCATTTTTATCGGGAGACTTGGGGGAACGTTGGGTGGAAGGAAATTTGTGGCTCCTCTCTGATTCCAGAACTTTCTGTCACCAAAATGTGAAGAAAATGTGTTTTTTTAGCCACATTTTGAGGTTTGCAAAGGATTCTGGGTAACAGAACCTGGTCAGAGCCCCACAAGTCACCCCACCTTGGATTCCCCTAGGTGTCTAGTTTTAAAAAATGCACAGGTTTGGTAGGTTTCCCTAGGTGCCAGCTGAGCTAGAGGCCAAAATCTACAGGTAGGCAGTTTGCAAAAAACACCTCTGTTTTCTTTAAAAAAATGTGATGTGTCCACGTTGCGTTTTGGGGCATTTCCTGTCGCGGGCGCTAGGCCTACACCCCACACAAGTGAGGTATCATTTTTATCGGCAGACTTGGGGGAACGCTCGGTGGAAGGACATTTGTGGCTCCTCTCTGATTCCAGAACTTTCTGTCACCAAAATGTGAGGAAAATGTGTTTTTTTAGCCACATTTGGAGGTTTGCAAAGGATTCTGGGTAACAGAACCTGGTCAGAGCCCCACAAGTCACCCCATCTTGGATTCCCCTAGCTCTCTAGTTTTCAGAAATGCACAGGTTTGGTAGGTTTCCCTAGGTGCCGGCTGAGCTAGAGGCCAAAATCTACAGGTAGGCACTTTGCAAAAAACACCTCTGTTTTCTTTCAAAAAATGTGATGTGTGCATGTTGCGTTTTTGGGCATTTCCTGTCGTGGGCGCTAGGCCTACCCACAAAAGTGAGGTATCATTTTTATCGGGAGACTTGGAGGAACGCTGGGTGGAAGGAAATTTGTGGCTCCTCTCTGATTCCAGAACTTTCTGTCACCAAAATGTGTGGAAAATGTGTTTTTTTAGCCACATTTTGAGGTTTGGAAAGGATTCTGGGTAACAGAAACTGGTCAGAGACCCACAAGTCACCCCATCTTCGATTCCACTAGGTCTCTAGTTTTCAGAAATGCACAGGTTTGGTAGGTTACCCTAGGTGCCGGCTGAGCTAGAGGCCAAAATCTACATGTAGGCACTTTGCAAAAAACACCTCTGTTTTCTTTCAAAAAATGTGATGTGTCCACGTTGCGTTTTGGGGCATTTCCTGTCGCGGGTGCTAGGCCTACTCACACAAGTGAGGTATCATTTTTATCGGCAGACTTGGGGGAACGCTGGGTGGAAGGACATTTGTGGCTCCTCTCTGATTCCATAACTTTCTGTCACCAAAATGTGAGGAAGATGTGTTTTTTTAGCCATATTTTGAGGTTTGCAAAGGATTCTGGGTAACAGAACCTGGTCAGAGCCCCACAAGTCACCCCATCTTGGATTCCCCTACCTCTCTAGTTTTCAGAAATGCACAGGTTTGGTAGGTTTCCCTAGGTGCCGGCTGAGCTAGAGGCCAAAATCTACACGTAGGCACTTTGCAAAAAACACCTCTGTTTTCTTTAAAAAAATGTGATGTGTGCACGTTGCGTTTTGGGGCAGTTCCTGTTGCGGGCGCTAGGCCTACCCACACAAGTGAGGTATCATTTTTATCGGGAGACTTGGGGGAACGCTGGGTGGAAGGTAATTTGTGGCTCCTCTCTGATTCCAGAACTTTCTGTCACCAAAAAGTGAGGAAAATGTGTTTTTTAGCCAAATTGTGAGGTTTGCAAAGGATTCTGGGTAACAAAACCTGGTCAGAGCCCCACAAGTCACCCTTTCTTGGATTCCCCTAGTACTCTAGTTTTCAAAAATGCAGAGGTTTGGTAGGTTTCCCTAGGTGCCGGCTGAGCTAGAGGACAAAATCTACAGGTAGGCACTTTGCAAAAAACACCTGTTTTCTTTCAAAAAATGTGATGTGTCCACGTTGCGTTTCGGGGCATTTCCTGTCGCGGACGCTAGGCCTACCCACACAAGTGAGGTATCATTTTTATCGGGAGACTTGGGGGAACGCTAGATGGAAGGAAATTTGTGGCTCCTCTCTGATTCCAGAACTTTCCGTCACCAAAATGTGAGGAAAATGTGTTTTTTTAGCCAAATTTTGAGGTTTGCAAAGGATTCTGGGTAACAGAAACTGGTCAGAGACCCACAAGTCACCCCATCTTGGATTCCCCAGGTCTCTAGTTTTCAGAAATGCACAGGTTTGGTAGGTTTCCCTAGGTGCCGGCTGAGCTAGAGGCCAAAATCTACACGTAGGCACTTTGCAAAAAACACCTCTGTTTTCTTTAAAAAAATGTGATGTGTGCACGTTGCGTTTTGGGGCATTTCCTGTCGTGGGCGCTAGGGCTACCCACACAAGTGAGGTATCATTTTTATCGGGAGACTTGGGGGAACGTTGGGTGGAAGGAAATTTGTGGCTCCTCTCTGATTCCAGAACTTTCTGTCACCAAAATGTGAAGAAAATGTGTTTTTTTAGCCACATTTTGAGGTTTGCAAAGGATTCTGGGTAACAGAACCTGGTCAGAGCCCCACAAGTCACCCCATCTTGGATTCCCCTAGGTGTCTAGTTTTAAAAAATGCACAGGTTTGGTAGGTTTCCCTAGGTGCCGGCTGAGCTAGAGGCCAAAATCTACAGGTAGGCACTTTGCAAAAAACACCTCTGTTTTCTTTAAAAAAATGTGATGTGTCCACGTTGCGTTTTGGGGCATTTCCTGTCGCGGGTGCTAGGCCTACTCACACAAGTGAGGTATCATTTTTATCGGCAGACTTGGGGGAACGCTCGGTGGAAGGACATTTGTGGCTCCTCTCTGATTCCAGAACTTTCTGTCACCAAAATGTGAGGAAAATGTGTTTTTTTTAGCCACATTTGGAGGTTTGCAAAGGATTCTGGGTAACAGAACCTGGTCAGAGCCCCACAAGTCACCCCATCTTGGATTCCCCTAGCTCTCTAGTTTTCAGAAATGCACAGGTTTGGTAGGTTACCCTAGGTGCCGGCTGAGCTAGAGGCCAAAATCTACATGTAGGCACTTTGCAAAAAACACCTCTGTTTTCTTTAAAAAAATGTGATGTGTCCACGTTGCGTTTTGGGGCATTTCCTGTCGCGGGTGCTAGGCCTACTCACACAAGTGAGGTATCATTTTTATCGGCAGACTTGGGGGAACGCTGGGTGGAAGGACATTTGTGGCTCCTCTCTGATTCCAGAACTTTCTGTCACCAAAATGTGAGGAAGATGTGTTTTTTTAGCCATATTTTGAGGTTTGCAAAGGATTCTGGGTAACAGAACCTGGTCAGAGCCCCACAAGTCACCCCATCTTGGATTCCCCTACCTCTCTAGTTTTCAGAAATGCACAGGTTTGGTAGGTTTCCCTAGGTGCCGGCTGAGCTAGAGGCCAAAATCTACACGTAGGCACTTTGCAAAAAACACCTCTGTTTTCTTTAAAAAAATGTGATGTGTGCACGTTGCGTTTTGGGGCAGTTCTTGTCGCGGGCGCTAGGCCTATCCACACAAGTGAGGTATCATTTTTATCGGGAGACTTGGGGGAATGCTGTGTGGAAGGTAATTTGTGGCTCCTCTCTGATTCCAGAACTTTCTGTCACCAAAAAGTGAGGAAAATGTGTTTTTTAGCCAAATTGTGAGGTTTGAAAAGGATTCTGGGTAACAAAACCTGGTCAGAGCCCCACAAGTCACCCCATCTTGGATTCCCCTAGGTCTCTAGTTTTCAAAAATGCAGAGGTTTGGTCGGTTTCCCTAGGTGCCGGCTGATCTAGAGGCCAAAATCTACAGGTAGGCACTTTGCAAAAAACACCTCTGTTTTCTTTCAAAAAATTTGATGTGTCCACGTTGCGTTTTGGGGCATTTAATGTCGCGGGCGCTAGGCCTACCCACACAAGTGAGGTATCATTTTTATCGGGAGACTTGGGGGAACGTTGGGTGGAAGGAAATTTGTGGCTCCTCTCTGATTCCAGAACTTTCTGTCACCAAAATGTGAAGAAAATGTGTTTTTTTAGCCACATTTTGAGGTTTGCAAAGGATTCTGGGTAACAGAACCTGGTCAGAGCCCCACAAGTCACCCCATCTTGGATTCCCCTAGGTGTCTAGTTTTAAAAAATGCACAGGTTTGGTAGGTTTCCCTAGGTGCCAGCTGAGCTAGAGGCCAAAATCTACAGGTAGGCAGTTTGCAAAAAACACCTCTGTTTTCTTTAAAAAAATGTGATGTGTCCACGTTGTGTTTTGGGGCATTTCCTGTCGCGGGTGCTAGGCCTACTCACACAAGTGAGGTATCATTTTTATCGGCAGACTTGGGTGACCGCTGGGTGGAAGGAAAATTGTGTCTCCTCTCTGATTCCAGAACTTTCTGTCACCAAAATGTGTAGAAAATGTGTTTTTTTAGCCACATTTTGAGGTTTGCAAAGGATTCTGGGTAACAGAACCTGGTCAGAGCCCCACAAGTCACCCCATCTTGGATTCCCCTAGCTCTCTAGTTTTCAGAAATGCACAGGTTTGGTAGGTTTCCCTAGGTGCCAGCTGAGCTAGAGGCCAAAATCTTCAGGTAGGCACTTTGCAAAAAACACCTCTGTTTTCTTTAAAAAAATGTGATGTGTGCACGTTGCGTTTTGGGGCAGTTCTTGTCGCGGGCGCTAGGCCTACCCACACAAGTGAGGTATCATTTTTATCGGGAGACTTGGGGGAATGCTGTGTGGAAGGTAATTTGTGGCTCCTCTCTGATTCCAGAACTTTCTGTCACCAAAAAGTGAGGAAAATGTGTTTTTTAGCCAAATTGTGAGGTTTGCAAAGGATTCTGGGTAACAAAACCTGGTCAGAGCCCCACAAGTCACCCCATCTTGGATTCCCCTAGGTCTCTAGTTTTCAAAAATGCAGAGGTTTGGTAGGTTTCCCTAGGTGCCGGCTGAGCTAGAGGCCAAAATCTACAGGTAGGCACTTTGCAAAAAACACCTCTGTTTTCTTTCAAAAAATTTGATGTGTCCACGTTGCGTTTTGGGGCATTTAATGTCGCGGGCGCTAGGCCTACCCACACAAGTGAGGTATCATTTTTATCGGGAGACTTGGGGGAACGTTGGGTGGAAGGAAATTTGTGGCTCCTCTCTGATTCCAGAACTTTCTGTCACCAAAATGTGAAGAAAATGTGTTTTTTTAGCCACATTTTGAGGTTTGCAAAGGATTCTGGGTAACAGAACCTGGTCAGAGCCCCACAAGTCACCCCATCTTGGATTCCCCTAGGTGTCTAGTTTTAAAAAATGCACAGGTTTGGTAGGTTTCCCTAGGTGCCGGCTGAGCTAGAGGCCAAAATCTACAGGTAGGCACTTTGCAAAAAACACCTCTGTTTTCTTTAAAAAAATGTGATGTGTCCACGTTGCGTTTTTGGGCATTTCCTGTCGCGGGTGCTAGGCCTACTCACACAAGTGAGGTATCATTTTTATCGGCAGACTTGGGGGGAACGCTCGGTGGAAGGACATTTGTGGCTCCTCTCTGATTCCAGAACTTTCTGTCACCAAAATGTGAGGAAAATGTGTTTTTTTAGCCACATTTGGAGGTTTGCAAAAGGATTCTGGGTAACAGAACCTGGTCAGAGCCCCACAAGTCACCCCATCTTGGATTCCCCTAGCTCTCTAGTTTTCAGAAATGCACAGGTTTGGTAGGTTACCCTAGGTGCCGGCTGAGCTAGAGGCCAAAATCTACATGTAGGCACTTTGCAAAAAACACCCTCTGTTTTCTTTCAAAAAATGTGATGTGTCCACGTTGCGTTTTGGGGCATTTCCTGTCGCGGGTGCTAGGCCTACTCACACAAGTGAGGTATCATTTTTATCGGCAGACTTGGGGGAACGCTGGGTGGAAGGACATTTGTGGCTCCTCTCTGATTCCAGAACTTTCTGTCACCAAAATGTGAGGAAGATGTGTTTTTTTAGCCATATTTTGAGGTTTGCAAAGGATTCTGGGTAACAGAACCTGGTCAGAGCCCCACAAGTCACCCCATCTTGGATTCCCCTACCTCTCTAGTTTTCAGAAATGCACAGGTTTGGTAGGTTTCCCTAGGTGCCGGCTGAGCTAGAGGCCAAAATCTACACGTAGGCACTTTGCAAAAAACACCTCTGTTTTCTTTAAAAAAATGTGATGTGTGCACGTTGCGTTTTGGGGCAGTTCTTGTCGCGGGCGCTAGGCCTACCCACACAAGTGAGGTATCATTTTTATCGGGAGACTTGGGGGAATGCTGTGTGGAAGGTAATTTGTGGCTCCTCTCTGATTCCAGAACTTTCTGTCACCAAAAAGTGAGAGGAAAATGTGTTTTTTAGCCAAATTGTGAGGTTTGCAAAGGATTCTGGGTAACAAAACCTGGTCAGAGCCCCACAAGTCACCCCATCTTGGATTCCCCTAGGTCTCTAGTTTTCAAAAATGCAGAGGTTTGGTAGGTTTCCCTAGGTGCCGGCTGAGCTAGAGGCCAAAATCTACAGGTAGGCACTTTGCAAAAAACACCTCTGTTTTCTTTCAAAAAATGTGATGTGTCCACGTTGCGTTTTGGGGCATTTAATGTCGCGGGCGCTAGGCCTACCCACACAAGTGAGGTATCATTTTTATCGGGAGACTTGGGGGAACGTTGGGTGGAAGGAAATTTGTGGCTCCTCTCTGATTCCAGAACTTTCTGTCACCAAAATGTGAAGAAAATGTGTTTTTTTTAGCCACATTTTTGAGGTTTGCAAAGGATTCTGGGTAACAGAACCTGGTCAGAGCCCCACAAGTCACCCCATCTTGGATTCCCCTAGGTGTCTAGTTTTTAAAAAATGCACAGGTTTGGTAGGTTTCCCTAGGTGCCGGCTGAGCTAGAGGCCAAAATCTACAGGTAGGCACTTTGCAAAAAACACCTCTGTTTTCTTTAAAAAAATGTGATGTGTCCACGTTGCGTTTTGGGGCATTTCCTGTCGCGGGTGCTAGGCCTACTCACACAAGTGAGGTATCATTTTTATCGGCAGACTTGGGGGAACGCTCGGTGGAAGGACATTTGTGGCTCCTCTCTGTTTCCAGAACTTTCTGTCACCAAAATGTGAGGAAAATGTGTTTTTTTAGCCACATTTGGAGGTTTGCAAAGGATTCTGGGTAACAGAACCTGGTCAGAGCCCCACAAGTCACCCCATCTTGGATTCCCCTAGCTCTCTAGTTTTCAGAAATGCACAGGTTTGGTAGGTTACCCTAGGTGCCGGCTGAGCTAGAGGCCAAAATCTACATGTAGGCACTTTGCAAAAAACACCTCTGTTTTCTTTAAAAAAATGTGATGTGTCCACGTTGCGTTTTGGGGCATTTCCTGTCGCGGGTGCTAGGCCTACTCACACAAGTGAGGTATCATTTTTATCGGCAGACTTGGGGGAACGCTGGGTGGAAGGACATTTGTGGCTCCTCTCTGATTCCAGAACTTTCTGTCACCAAAATGTGAGGAAGATGTGTTTTTTTAGCCATATTTTGAGGTTTGCAAAGGATTCTGGGTAACAGAACCTGGTCAGAGCCCCACAAGTCACCCCATCTTGGATTCCCCTACCTCTCTAGTTTTCAGAAATGCACAGGTTTGGTAGGTTTCCCTAGGTGCCGGCTGAGCTAGAGGCCAAAAATCTACACGTAGGCACTTTGCAAAAAACACCTCTGTTTTCTTTAAAAAAATGTGATGTGTGCACGTTGCGTTTTGGGGCAGTTCTTGTCGCGGGCGCTAGGCCTACCCACACAAGTGAGGTATCGGGAGACTTGGGGGAATGCTGTGTGGAAGGTAATTTGTGGCTCCTCTCTGATTCCAGAACTTTCTGTCACCAAAAAGTGAGGAAAATGTGTTTTTTAGCCAAATTGTGAGGTTTGCAAAGGATTCTGGGTAACAAAACCTGGTCAGAGCCCCACAAGTCACCCCATCTTGGATTCCCCTAGGTCTCTAGTTTTCAAAAATGCAGAGGTTTGGTCGGTTTCCCTAGGTGCCGGCTGAGCTAGAGGCCAAAATCTACAGGTAGGCACTTTGCAAAAAACACCTCTGTTTTCTTTCAAAAAATTTGATGTGTCCACGTTGCGTTTTGGGGCATTTAATGTCGCGGGCGCTAGGCCTACCCACACAAGTGAGGTATCATTTTTATCGGGAGACTTGGGGGAACGTTGGGTGGAAGGAAATTTGTGGCTCCTCTCTGATTCCAGAACTTTCTGTCACCAAAATGTGAAGAAAATGTGTTTTTTTAGCCACATTTTGAGGTTTGCAAAGGATTCTGGGTAACAGAACCTGGTCAGAGCCCCACAAGTCACCCCACCTTGGATTCCCCTAGGTGTCTAGTTTTAAAAAATGCACAGGTTTGGTAGGTTTCCCTAGGTGCCAGCTGAGCTAGAGGCCAAAATCTACAGGTAGGCAGTTTGCAAAAAACACCTCTGTTTTCTTTAAAAAAATGTGATGTGTCCACGTTGCGTTTTGGGGCATTTCCTGTCGCGGGCGCTAGGCCTACACCCCACACAAGTGAGGTATCATTTTTATCGGCAGACTTGGGGGAACGCTCGGTGGAAGGACATTTGTGGCTCCTCTCTGATTCCAGAACTTTCTGTCACCAAAATGTGAGGAAAATGTGTTTTTTTAGCCACATTTGGAGGTTTGCAAAGGATTCTGGGTAACAGAACCTGGTCAGAGCCCCACAAGTCACCCCATCTTGGATTCCCCTAGCTCTCTAGTTTTCAGAAATGCACAGGTTTGGTAGGTTTCCCTAGGTGCCGGCTGAGCTAGAGGCCAAAATCTACAGGTAGGCACTTTGCAAAAAACACCTCTGTTTTCTTTCAAAAAATGTGATGTGTGCATGTTGCGTTTTTGGGCATTTCCTGTCGTGGGCGCTAGGCCTACCCACAAAAGTGAGGTATCATTTTTATCGGGAGACTTGGAGGAACGCTGGGTGGAAGGAAATTTGTGGCTCCTCTCTGATTCCAGAACTTTCTGTCACCAAAATGTGTGGAAAATGTGTTTTTTTAGCCACATTTTGAGGTTTGGAAAGGATTCTGGGTAACAGAAACTGGTCAGAGACCCACAAGTCACCCCATCTTCGATTCCACTAGGTCTCTAGTTTTCAGAAATGCACAGGTTTGGTAGGTTACCCTAGGTGCCGGCTGAGCTAGAGGCCAAAATCTACATGTAGGCACTTTGCAAAAAACACCTCTGTTTTCTTTCAAAAAATGTGATGTGTCCACGTTGCGTTTTGGGGCATTTCCTGTCGCGGGTGCTAGGCCTACTCACACAAGTGAGGTATCATTTTTATCGGCAGACTTGGGGGAACGCTGGGTGGAAGGACATTTGTGGCTCCTCTCTGATTCCATAACTTTCTGTCACCAAAATGTGAGGAAGATGTGTTTTTTTAGCCATATTTTGAGGTTTGCAAAGGATTCTGGGTAACAGAACCTGGTCAGAGCCCCACAAGTCACCCCATCTTGGATTCCCCTACCTCTCTAGTTTTCAGAAATGCACAGGTTTGGTAGGTTTCCCTAGGTGCCGGCTGAGCTAGAGGCCAAAATCTACACGTAGGCACTTTGCAAAAAACACCTCTGTTTTCTTTAAAAAAATGTGATGTGTGCACGTTGCGTTTTGGGGCAGTTCCTGTTGCGGGCGCTAGGCCTACCCACACAAGTGAGGTATCATTTTTATCGGGAGACTTGGGGGAACGCTGGGTGGAAGGTAATTTGTGGCTCCTCTCTGATTCCAGAACTTTCTGTCACCAAAAAGTGAGGAAAATGTGTTTTTTAGCCAAATTGTGAGGTTTGCAAAGGATTCTGGGTAACAAAACCTGGTCAGAGCCCCACAAGTCACCCTTTCTTGGATTCCCCTAGTACTCTAGTTTTCAAAAATGCAGAGGTTTGGTAGGTTTCCCTAGGTGCCGGCTGAGCTAGAGGACAAAATCTACAGGTAGGCACTTTGCAAAAAACACCTGTTTTCTTTCAAAAAATGTGATGTGTCCACGTTGCGTTTCGGGGCATTTCCTGTCGCGGACGCTAGGCCTACCCACACAAGTGAGGTATCATTTTTATCGGGAGACTTGGGGGAACGCTAGATGGAAGGAAATTTGTGGCTCCTCTCTGATTCCAGAACTTTCCGTCACCAAAATGTGAGGAAAATGTGTTTTTTTAGGCAAATTTTGAGGTTTGCAAAGGATTCTGGGTAACAGAAACTGGTCAGAGACCCACAAGTCACCCCATCTTGGATTCCCCAGGTCTCTAGTTTTCAGAAATGCACAGGTTTGGTAGGTTTCCCTAGGTGCCGGCTGAGCTAGAGGCCAAAATCTACACGTAGGCACTTTGCAAAAAACACCTCTGTTTTCTTTAAAAAAATGTGATGTGTGCACGTTGCGTTTTGGGGCATTTCCTGTCGTGGGCGCTAGGGCTACCCACACAAGTGAGGTATCATTTTTATCGGGAGACTTGGGGGAACGTTGGGTGGAAGGAAATTTGTGGCTCCTCTCTGATTCCAGAACTTTCTGTCACCAAAATGTGAAGAAAATGTGTTTTTTTAGCCACATTTTGAGGTTTGCAAAGGATTCTGGGTAACAGAACCTGGTCAGAGCCCCACAAGTCACCCCATCTTGGATTCCCCTAGGTGTCTAGTTTTAAAAAATGCACAGGTTTGGTAGGTTTCCCTAGGTGCCGGCTGAGCTAGAGGCCAAAATCTACAGGTAGGCACTTTGCAAAAAACACCTCTGTTTTCTTTAAAAAAATGTGATGTGTCCACGTTGCGTTTTGGGGCATTTCCTGTCGCGGGTGCTAGGCCTACTCACACAAGTGAGGTATCATTTTTATCGGCAGACTTGGGGGAACGCTCGGTGGAAGGACATTTGTGGCTCCTCTCTGATTCCAGAACTTTCTGTCACCAAAATGTGAGGAAAATGTGTTTTTTTAGCCACATTTGGAGGTTTGCAAAGGATTCTGGGTAACAGAACCTGGTCAGAGCCCCACAAGTCACCCCATCTTGGATTCCCCTAGCTCTCTAGTTTTCAGAAATGCACAGGTTTGGTAGGTTACCCTAGGTGCCGGCTGAGCTAGAGGCCAAAATCTACATGTAGGCACTTTGCAAAAAACACCTCTGTTTTCTTTAAAAAAATGTGATGTGTCCACGTTGCGTTTTGGGGCATTTCCTGTCGCGGGTGCTAGGCCTACTCACACAAGTGAGGTATCATTTTTATCGGCAGACTTGGGGGAACGCTGGGTGGAAGGACATTTGTGGCTCCTCTCTGATTCCAGAACTTTCTGTCACCAAAATGTGAGGAAGATGTGTTTTTTTAGCCATATTTTGAGGTTTGCAAAGGATTCTGGGTAACAGAACCTGGTCAGAGCCCCACAAGTCACCCCATCTTGGATTCCCCTACCTCTCTAGTTTTCAGAAATGCACAGGTTTGGTAGGTTTCCCTAGGTGCCGGCTGAGCTAGAGGCCAAAATCTACACGTAGGCACTTTGCAAAAAACACCTCTGTTTTCTTTAAAAAAATGTGATGTGTGCACGTTGCGTTTTGGGGCAGTTCTTGTCGCGGGCGCTAGGCCTATCCACACAAGTGAGGTATCATTTTTATCGGGAGACTTGGGGGAATGCTGTGTGGAAGGTAATTTGTGGCTCCTCTCTGATTCCAGAACTTTCTGTCACCAAAAAGTGAGGAAAATGTGTTTTTTAGCCAAATTGTGAGGTTTGAAAAGGATTCTGGGTAACAAAACCTGGTCAGAGCCCCACAAGTCACCCCATCTTGGATTCCCCTAGGTCTCTAGTTTTCAAAAATGCAGAGGTTTGGTCGGTTTCCCTAGGTGCCGGCTGATCTAGAGGCCAAAATCTACAGGTAGGCACTTTGCAAAAAACACCTCTGTTTTCTTTCAAAAAATTTGATGTGTCCACGTTGCGTTTTGGGGCATTTAATGTCGCGGGCGCTAGGCCTACCCACACAAGTGAGGTATCATTTTTATCGGGAGACTTGGGGGAACGTTGGGTGGAAGGAAATTTGTGGCTCCTCTCTGATTCCAGAACTTTCTGTCACCAAAATGTGAAGAAAATGTGTTTTTTTAGCCACATTTTGAGGTTTGCAAAGGATTCTGGGTAACAGAACCTGGTCAGAGCCCCACAAGTCACCCCATCTTGGATTCCCCTAGGTGTCTAGTTTTAAAAAATGCACAGGTTTGGTAGGTTTCCCTAGGTGCCAGCTGAGCTAGAGGCCAAAATCTACAGGTAGGCAGTTTGCAAAAAACACCTCTGTTTTCTTTAAAAAAATGTGATGTGTCCACGTTGCGTTTTGGGGCATTTCCTGTCGCGGGCGCTAGGCCTACACCCCACACAAGTGAGGTATCATTTTTATCGGCAGACTTGGGGGAACGCTCGGTGGAAGGACATTTGTGGCTCCTCTCTGATTCCAGAACTTTCTGTCACCAAAATGTGAGGAAAATGTGTTTTTTTAGCCACATTTGGAGGTTTGCAAAGGATTCTGGGTAACAGAACCTGGTCAGAGCCCCACAAGTCACCCCATCTTGGATTCCCCTAGCTCTCTAGTTTTCAGAAATGCACAGGTTTGGTAGGTTTCCCTAGGTGCCGGCTGAGCTAGAGGCCAAAATCTACAGGTAGGCACTTTGCAAAAAACACCTCTGTTTTCTTTCAAAAAATGTGATGTGTGCATGTTGCGTTTTTGGGCATTTCCTGTCGTGGGCGCTAGGCCTACCCACAAAAGTGAGGTATCATTTTTATCGGGAGACTTGGAGGAACGCTGGGTGGAAGGAAATTTGTGGCTCCTCTCTGATTCCAGAACTTTCTGTCACCAAAATGTGTGGAAAATGTGTTTTTTTAGCCACATTTTGAGGTTTGGAAAGGATTCTGGGTAACAGAAACTGGTCAGAGACCCACAAGTCACCCCATCTTCGATTCCACTAGGTCTCTAGTTTTCAGAAATGCACAGGTTTGGTAGGTTACCCTAGGTGCCGGCTGAGCTAGAGGCCAAAATCTACATGTAGGCACTTTGCAAAAAACACCTCTGTTTTCTTTCAAAAAATGTGATGTGTCCACGTTGCGTTTTGGGGCATTTCCTGTCGCGGGTGCTAGGCCTACTCACACAAGTGAGGTATCATTTTTATCGGCAGACTTGGGGGAACGCTGGGTGGAAGGACATTTGTGGCTCCTCTCTGATTCCAGAACTTTCTGTCACCAAAATGTGAGGAAGATGTGTTTTTTTAGCCATATTTTGAGGTTTGCAAAGGATTCTGGGTAACAGAACCTGGTCAGAGCCCCACAAGTCACCCCATCTTGGATTCCCCTACCTCTCTAGTTTTCAGAAATGCACAGGTTTGGTAGGTTTCCCTAGGTGCCGGCTGAGCTAGAGGCCAAAATCTACACGTAGGCACTTTGCAAAAAACACCTCTGTTTTCTTTAAAAAAATGTGATGTGTGCACGTTGCGTTTTGGGGCAGTTCCTGTCGCGGGCGCTAGGCCTACCCACACAAGTGAGGTATCATTTTTATCGGGAGACTTGGGGGAACGCTGGGTGGAAGGTAATTTGTGGCTCCTCTCTGATTCCAGAACTTTCTGTCACCAAAAAGTGAGGAAAATGTGTTTTTTAGCCAAATTGTGAGGTTTGCAAAGGATTCTGGGTAACAAAACCTGGTCAGAGCCCCACAAGTCACCCTTTCTTGGATTCCCCTAGTACTCTAGTTTTCAAAAATGCAGAGGTTTGGTAGGTTTCCCTAGGTGCCGGCTGAGCTAGAGGACAAAATCTACAGGTAGGCACTTTGCAAAAAACACCTGTTTTCTTTCAAAAAATGTGATGTGTCCACGTTGCGTTTCGGGGCATTTCCTGTCGCGGACGCTAGGCCTACCCACACAAGTGAGGTATCATTTTTATCGGGAGACTTGGGGGAACGCTAGATGGAAGGAAATTTGTGGCTCCTCTCTGATTCCAGAACTTTCCGTCACCAAAATGTGAGGAAAATGTGTTTTTTTAGCCAAATTTTGAGGTTTGCAAAGGATTCTGGGTAACAGAAACTGGTCAGAGACCCACAAGTCACCCCATCTTGGATTCCCCAGGTCTCTAGTTTTCAGAAATGCACAGGTTTGGTAGGTTTCCCTAGGTGCCGGCTGAGCTAGAGGCCAAAATCTACACGTAGGCACTTTGCAAAAAACACCTCTGTTTTCTTTAAAAAAATGTGATGTGTGCACGTTGCGTTTTGGGGCATTTCCTGTCGTGGGCGCTAGGGCTACCCACACAAGTGAGGTATCATTTTTATCGGGAGACTTGGGGGAACGCTGGGTGGAAGGAAATTTGTGGCTCCTCTCTGATTCCAGAACTTTCTGTCACCAAAATGTGAGGAAAATGTGTTTTTTTAGCCAAATTTTGATGTTTGCAAAGGATTCTGGGTAACAAAACCTGGTCAGAGCCCCACATGTCACCCCATCTTGGATTCCCTTAGGTCTCTAGTTTTCAGAAATGCACAGGTTTGGTAGGTTTCCCTAGGTGCCGGCTGAGCTAGAGGCCAAAATCTACAGGTAGGCACTTTGCAAAAAACACCTCTGTTTTCTTTAAAAAAATGTGATGTGTGCACGTTGCGTTTTGGGGCAGTTCTTGTCGCGGGCGCTAGGCCTACCCACACAAGTGAGGTATCATTTTTATCGGGAGACGTGGGGGAACGCTGTGTGGAAGGTAATTTGTGGCTCCTCTCTGATTCCAGAACTTTCGGTCACCAAAAAGTGAGGAAAATGTGTTTTTTAGCCAAATTGTGAGGTTTGCAAAGGATTCTGGGTAACAAAACCTGGTCAGAGCCCCACAAGTCACCCCATCTTGGATTCCCCTAGGTCTCTAGTTTTCAAAAATGCAGAGGTTTGGTAGGTTTCCCTAGGTGCCGGCTGAGCTAGAGGCCAAAATCTACAGGTAGGCACTTTGCAAAAAACACCTCTGTTTTCTTTAAAAAAATGTGATGTGTCCACGTTGCGTTTTGGGGCATTTAATGTCGCGGGCGCTAGGCCTACCCACACAAGTGAGGTATCATTTTTATCGGGAGACTTAGGGGAACGTTGGGTGGAAGGAAATTTGTGGCTCCTCTCTGATTCCAGAACTTTCTGTCACCAAAATGTGAAGAAAATGTGTTTTTTTAGCCACATTTTGAGGTTTGCAAAGGATTCTGGGTAACAGAACCTGGTCAGAGCCCCACAAGTCACCCCATCTTGGATTCCCCTAGGTGTCTAGTTTTAAAAAATGCACAGGTTTGGTAGGTTTCCCTAGGTGCCGGCTGAGCTAGAGGCCAAAATCTACAGGTAGGCACTTTGCAAAAAACACCTCTGTTTTCTTTCAAAAAATGTGATGTGTCCACGTTGCGTTTTGGGGCATTTCCTGTCGCGGGTGCTAGGCCTACTCACACAAGTGAGGTATCATTTTTATCGGCAGACTTGGGGGAACGCTCGGTGGAAGGACATTTGTGGCTCCTCTCTGATTCCAGAACTTTCTGTCACCAAAATGTGAGGAAAATGTGTTTTTTTAGCCACATTTGGAGGTTTGCAAAGGATTCTGGGTAACAGAACCTGGTCAGAGCCCCACAAGTCACCCCATCTTGGATTCCCCTAGCTCTCTAGTTTTCAGAAATGCACAAGTTTGGTAGGTTTCCCTAGGTGCCGGCTGAGCTAGAGGCCAAAATCTACAGGTAGGCACTTTGCAAAAAACACCTCTGTTTTCTTTCAAAAAATGTGATGTGTGCATGTTGCGTTTTGGGGCATTTCCTGTCTTGGGCGCTAGGCCTACCCACACAAGTGAGGTATCATTTTTATCGGGAGACTTGGAGGAACGCTGGGTGGAACGAAATTTGTGGCTCCTCTCTGATTCCAGAACTTTCTGTCACCAAAATGTGTGGAAAATGTGTTTTTTTAGCCACATTTTGAGGTTTGCAAAGGATTCTGGGTAACAGAAACTGGTCAGAGACCCACAAGTCACCCCATCTTCGATTCCCCTAGGTCTCTAGTTTTCAGAAATGCACAGGTTTGGTAGGTTACCCTAGGTTCCGGCTGAGCTAGAGGCCAAAATCTACATGTAGGCACTTTGCAAAAAAACACCTCTGTTTTCTTTCAAAAAATGTGATGTGTCCACGTTGCGTTTTGGGGCATTTCCTGTCGCGGGTGCTAGGCCTACTCACACAAGTGAGGTATCATTTTTATCGGCAGACTTGGGGGAACGCTGGGTGGAAGGACATTTGTGGCTCCTCTCTGATTCCAGAACTTTCTGTCACCAAAATGTGAGGAAGATGTGTTTTTTTAGCCATATTTTGAGGTTTGCAAAGGATTCTGTGTAACAGAACCTGGTCAGAGCCCCACAAGTCACCCCATCTTGGATTCCCCTAGCTCTCTAGTTTTCAGAAATGCACAGGTTTGGTAGGTTTCCCTAGGTGCCGGCTGAGCTAGAGGCCAAAATCTACACGTAGGCACTTTGCAAAAAACACCTCTGTTTTCTTTCAAAAAATGTGATGTGTCCACGTTGCTTTTTGGGGCATTTCCTGTCGCGGGTGCTAGGCCTACTCACACAAGTGAGGTATCATTTTTATCGGCAGACTTAGGGGACCGCTGGGTGGAAGGAAAATTGTGTCTCCTCTCTGATTCCAGAACATTCTGTCACCAAAATGTGTAGAAAATGTGTTTTTTTAGCCACATTTTGAGGTTTGCAAAGGATTCTGGGTAACAGAACCTGGTCAGAGCCCCACAAGTCACCCCATCTTGGATTCCCCTAGCTCTCTAGTTTTCAGAAATGCACAGGTTTGGTAGGTTTCCCTAGGTGCCAGCTGAGCTAGAGGCCAAAATCTTCAGGTAGGCACTTTGCAAAAAACACCTCTGTTTTCTTTAAAAAAATGTGATGTGTGCACGTTGCGTTTTGGGGCAGTTCTTGTCGCGGGCGCTAGGCCTACCCACACAAGTGAGGTATCATTTTTATCGGGAGACTTGGGGGAATGCTGTGTGGAAGGTAATTTGTGGCTCCTCTCTGATTCCAGAACTTTCTGTCACCAAAAAGTGAGGAAAATGTGTTTTTTAGCCAAATTGTGAGGTTTGCAAAGGATTCTGGGTAACAAAACCTGGTCAGAGCCCCACAAGTCACCCCATCTTGGATTCCCCTAGGTCTCTAGTTTTCAAAAATGCAGAGGTTTGGTAGGTTTCCCTAGGTGCCGGCTGAGCTAGAGGCCAAAATCTACAGGTAGGCACTTTGCAAAAAACACCTCTGTTTTCTTTCAAAAAATGTGATGTGTCCACGTTGCGTTTTGGGGCATTTAATGTCGCGGGCGCTAGGCCTACCCACACAAGTGAGGTATCATTTTTATCGGGAGACTTGGGGGAACGTTGGGTGGAAGGAAATTTGTGGCTCCTCTCTGATTCCAGAACTTTCTGTCACCAAAATGTGAAGAAAATTTGTTTTTTTAGCCACATTTTGAGGTTTGCAAAGGATTCTGGGTAACAGAACCTGGTCAGAGCCCCACAAGTCACCCCATCTTGGATTCCCCTAGGTGTCTAGTTTTAAAAAATGCACAGGTTTGGTAGGTTTCCCTAGGTGCCGGCTGAGCTAGAGGCCAAAATCTACAGGTAGGCACTTTGCAAAAAACACCTCTGTTTTCTTTCAAAAAATGTGATGTGTCCACGTTGCGTTTTGGGGCATTTCCTGTCACGGGTGCTAGGCCTACTCACACAAGTGAGGTATCATTTTTATCGGCAGACTTGGGGGAACGCTCGGTGGAAGGACATTTGTGGCTCCTCTCTGATTCCAGAACTTTCTGTCACCAAAATGTGAGGAAAATGTGTTTTTTTAGCCACATTTGGAGGTTTGCAAAGGATTCTGGGTAACAGAACCTGGTCAGAGCCCCACAAGTCACCCCATCTTGGTTTCCCCTAGCTCTCTAGTTTTCAGAAATGCACAGGTTTGGTAGGTTTCCCTAGGTGCCGTCTGAGCTAGAGGCCAAAATCTACAGGTAGGCACTTTGCAAAAAACACCTCTGTTTTCTTTAAAAAAATGTGATGTGTGCATGTTGCGTTTTGGGGCATTTCCTGTCGTGGGCGCTAGGCCTACCCACACAAGTGAGGTATCATTTTTATCGGGAGACTTGGAGGAACGCTGGGTGGAAGAAATTTGTGGCTCCTCTCTGATTCCAGAACTTTCTGTCACCAAAATGTGTGGAAAATGTGTTTTTTTAGCCACATTTTGAGGTTTGGAAAGGATTCTGGGTAACAGAAACTGGTCAGAGACCCACAAGTCACCCCATCTTCGATTCCACTAGGTCTCTAGTTTTCAGAAATGCACAGGTTTGGTAGGTTACCCTAGTTGCCGGCTGAGCTATAGGCCAAAATCTACATGTAGGCACTTTGCAAAAAAGACCTCTGTTTTCTTTAAAAAAATGTGATGTGTCCACGTTGCGTTTTGGGGCATTTCCTGTCGCGGGTGCTAGGCCTACTCACACAAGTGAGGTATCATTTTTATCGGCAGACTTGGGGGAACGCTGGGTGGAAGGACATTTGTGGCTCCTCTCTGATTCCAGAACTTTCTGTCACCAAAATGTGAGGAAGATGTGTTTTTTTAGCCATATTTTGAGGTTTGCAAAGGATTCTGGGTAACAGAACCTGGTCAGCGCCCCACAAGTCACCCCATCTTGGATTCCCCTAGCTCTCTAGTTTTCAGAAATGCACAGGTTTGGTAGGTTTCCTTAGGTGCCGGCTGAGCTAGAGGCCAAAATCTACACGTAGGCACTTTGCAAAAAACACCTGTTTTCTTTCAAAAAATGTGATGTGTCCACGTTGCGTTTCGGGGCATTTCCTGTCGCGGACGCTAGGCCTACCCACACAAGTGAGGTATCATTTTTATCGGGAGACTTGGGGGAACGCTAGATGGAAGGAAATTTGTGGCTCCTCTCTGATTCCAGAACTTTCTGTCAACAAAATGTGAGGAAAATATGTTTTTTTAGCCAAATTTTGAGGTTTGCAAAGGATTCTGGGTAACAGAAACTGGTCAGAGACCCACAAGTCACCCCATCTTGGATTCCCCAGGTCTCTAGTTTTCAGAAATGCACAGGTTTGGTAGGTTTCCCTAGGTGCCGGCTGAGCTAGAGGCCAAAATATACACGTAGGCACTTTGCAAAAAACACCTCTGTTTTCTTTAAAAAAATGTGATGTGTGCACGTTGCGTTTTGGGGCATTTCCTGTCGTGGGCGCTAGGGCTACCCACACAAGTGAGGTATCATTTTTATCGGGAGACTTGGGGGAACGCTGGGTGGAAGGAAATTTGTGGCTCCTCTCTGATTCCAGAACTTTCTGTCACCAAAATGTGAGGAAAATGTGTTTTTTTAGCCAAATTTTGATGTTTGCAAAGGATTCTGGGTAACAAAACCTGGTCAGAGCCCCACATGTCACCCCATCTTGGATTCCCTTAGGTGTCTAGTTTTCAGAAATGCACAGGTTTGGTAGGTTTCCCTAGCTGCCGGCTGAGCTAGAGGCCAAAATCTACAGGTAGGCACTTTGCAAAAAACACCTCTGTTTTCTTTAAAAAAATGTGATGTGTGCACATTGCGTTTTGGGGCAGTTCCTGTTGCGGGCGCTAGGCCTACCCACACAAGTGAGGTATCATTTTTATCGGGAGACTTGGTGGAACGCTGGGTGGAAGGTAATTTGTGGTTCCTCTCTGATTCCAGAACTTTCTGTCACCAAAAAGTGAGGAAAATGTGTTTTTTAGCCAAATTGTGAGGTTTGCAAAGGATTCTGGGTAACAAAACCTGGTCAGAGCCCCACAAGTCACCCTATCTTGGATTCCCCTAGGTCTCTAGTTTTAAAAAATGCAGAGGTTTGGTAGGTTTCCCTAGGTGCCGGCTGAGCTAGAGGCCAAAATCTACCGGTAGGCACTTTGCAAAAAACACCTCTGTTTTCTTTCAAAAAATGTGATGTGTCCACGTTGCGTTTCGGGGCATTTCCTGCCGCGGGCGCTAGGCCTACCCACACAAGTGAGGTATAATTTTTATCGTGAGACTTGGGGGAACGCTGGGTGGAAAGAAATTTGTTGCTCCTCTCTGATTCCAGAACTTTCTGTCACCAAAATGTGAGGAAAATGTGTTTTTTTAGCCAAATTTTTACGTTTGCAAAGGATTCTGGGTAACAAAACCTGGTCAGAGCCCCACAGGTCACCCCTTCTTGGATTCCCCTAGCTCTCTAGTTTTCAGAAATGCACAGGTTTGGTAGGTTTCCCTAGGTGCCAGCTGAGCTAGAGGCCAAAATCTACAGGTAGGCACTTTGCAAAAAACACCTCTGTTTTCTTTCAAAAAATGTGATGTGTCCACATTGCGTTTTGGGGCATTTCATGTCGCGGGCGCTAGGCCTACCCACACAAGTGAGGTATCATTATTACCGGGAGACTTGGGGGAACGTTGGGTGGCAGGAAATTTGTGGCTCCTCTCTGATTCCAGAACTTCCTGTCACCAAAATGTGAAGAAAATGTGTTTTTTTAGCCAGATTTTGAGGTTTGCAAAGGATTCTGGGTAACAGAACCTGGTCAGAGCCCCACAAGTCACCCCATCTTGGATTCCCCTATGTGTCTAGTTTTAAAAAATGCACAGGTTTGGTAGGTTTCCCTAGGTGCCGGCTCAGCTAGAGGCCAAAATCTACAGGTAGGCACTTTGCAAAAAACACCTCTGTTTTCTTTCAAAAAATGTGATGTGTCCACGTTGCGTTTTGGGGCATTTCCTGTCGCGGGTGCTAGGCCTACTCACACAAGTGAGGTATCATTTTTATCGGCAGACTTGGGGGAACGCTGGGTGGAAGGACATTTGTGGCTCCTCTCTGATTCCAGAACTTTCTGTCACCAAAATGTGAGGAAAATGTGTTTTTTTAGCCACATTTTGAGGTTTGCAAAGGATTCTGGGTAACAGAACCTGGTCAGAGCCCCACAAGTCACCCCATCTTGGATTCCCCTAGCTCTCTAGTTATCAGAAATGCACAGGTTTAGTAGGTTTCCCTAGGTGCCGGCTGAGCTAGAGGCCAAAATCTACAGGTAGGCACTTTGCAAAAAACACCTCTGTTTTCTTTAAAAAAATGTGATGTGTGCATGTTGCGTTTTGGGGCATTTCCTGTCGTGGGCGCTAGGCCTACCCACACAAGTGAGGTATCATTTTAATCGGGAGACTGGGGGAACGCTGGGTGGAAGGAAATTTGTGGCTCCTCTCTCATTCCAGAACTTTCTGTCACCAAAATGTGTGGAAAATTTGTTTTTTTAACCACATTTTGAGGTTTGCGAAGGATTCTGGGTAACAGAAACTGGTCAGATCCCCACAAGTCACCCCATCTTGGATTCCCCTAGGTCTCTAGTTTTCAGAAATGCACAGGTTTGGTAGGTTTCCCTAGGTGCCGGCTGAGCTAGAGGCCAAAATCTACAGGTAGGCACTTTGCAAAAAACACCTCTGTTTTCTTTAAAAAAATGTGATGTGTCCACGTTGCGTTTTGGGGCATTTCCTGTCGCTGGTGCTAGGCCTACTCACACAAGTGAGGTATCATTTTTATCGGGAGACTTGGGGGAACGCTGGGTGGAAGGAAATTTGTGGCTCCTCTCTGATTCCAGAACTTTCTGTCACCAAAATGTGAGGAAAATGTGTTTTTTTAGCCACATTTTGAGGTTTGCAAAGGATTCTGGGTAACAGAACCTGGTCAGAGCCCCACAAGTCACCCCATCTTGGATTCCCCTATGTCTCTAGTTTTCAGAAATGCACAGGTTTGGTAGGTTTCCCTAGGTGCCGGCTGAGCTAGAGGCCAAAATCTACAGGTAGGCACTTTGCAAAAAACACCTCTGTTTTCTTTAAAAAAATGTGATGTGTGCAGGTTGCGTTTTGGGGCAGTTCCTGTCGCAGGCGCTAGGCCTACCCACACAAGTGAGGTATCATTTTTATTGGGAGACTGGGGGGAACGCTGGGTGGAAGGAAATATGTGGCTCCTCTCTGATTCCAGAACTTTCTGTCACCAAAATGTGTGGAAAATGTGTTTTTTTAGCCACATTTTGAGGTTTGCAAAGGATTCTGGGTACTAAAACCTGGTCAGATCCCCAAAAGTCACCCCATCTTGGATTTCCCTATGTCTCTAGTTTTCAAAAATGCATAGGTTTGGTAGGTTTCCCTAGGAGTAAGCTGAGCTAGATGCCAAAATCTACAGGTAGGCACTTTGCAATAAACACCTCTGTTTTCTTTAAAAAAATGTGATGTGTGCACGTTGTGTTTTTGGGCAGTTCCTGTTGCGGGCGCTAGGCCTACCCTCACAAGTGAGGTATCATTTTTATCGGGAGACTTGGGGGAACGCTGGGTGGAAGGAAATTTGTGGCTCCTCTCTGATTCCACAACTTTCTGTCACCAAAATGTGAGGAAAATGTGTTTTTTTAGCCACATTTAGAGGTTTGCAAAGGATTCTGGGTAACAGAACCTGGTCACAGCCCCACAAGTCACCCCATCTTGGATTCCCCTAGCCCTCTAGTTTTCAGAAATGCACAGGTTTTTTAGGTTTCCCTAGGTGCCGGCTGAGCTAGAGGCCAAAATCTACAGGTAGGCAGTTTGCAAAAAACACCTCTGTTTTCTTTCAAAAAATGTGATGTGTCCACGTTGCGTTTTGGGGCATTTCCTGTCGCGGGCGCTAGGCCTACACCCCACACAAGTGAGGTATCATTTTTATCGGGAGACTTGGGGGAACGCTAGATGGAAGGAAATTTGTGGCTCCTCTCTGATTCCAGAACTTTCTGTCACCAAAATGTGAGGAAAATGTGTTTTTTTAGCCAAATTTTGCGGTTTGCAAAGGATTCTGGGTAACAGAAACTGGTCAGAGCCCCACAAGTCACCCCATCTTGGATTCCCCAGGTCTCTAGTTTTCAGAAATGCACAGGTTTGGTAGGTTTCCCTAGGTGCCGGCTGAGCTAGAGGCCAAAATCTACAGGTAGGCACTTTGCAAAAAACACCTCTGTTTTCTTTCAAAAAATGTGATGTGTGCACGTTGCGTTTTGGGGCTGTTCTGTCGCGGGCGCTAGGCCTACCCACACAAGTGAGGTATCATTTTTATCGGGAGAATTGGGTGAACGCTAGGTGGAAGGAAATTTGTGGCTCCTCTCTGATTCCAGAACTTTCTGTCACCAAAATGTGTGGAAAATGTGTTTTTTTAGCCACATTTAAGGTTTGCAAAGGATTCTGGGTAACAAAACCTGGTCAGAGCCCCACAAGTCACCCTATCTTGGATTCCCCTAGGTCTCTAGTTTTCAAAAATGCAGAGGTTTGGTAGGTTTCCCTAGGTGCCGGCTGAGCTAGAGGCCAAAATCTACAGGTAGGCACTTTGCAAAAAACACCTCTGTTTTCTTTAAAAAAATGTGATGTGTCCACGTTGCGTTTCGGGGCATTTCCTGTCGCGGGCGCTAGGCCTACCCACACAAGTGAGGTATAATTTGTATCGTGAGACTTGGGGGAACGCTGGGTGGAAGGAAATTTGTTGCTCCTCTCTGATTCTAGAACTTTCTGTCAACAAAATGTGAGGAAAATGTGTTTTTTTAGCCAAATTTTGAGGTTTGCAAAGGATTCTGGGTAATAAAACCTGGTCAGAGCCCCACAGGTCACCCCTTCTTGGATTCCCCATAGGTCTCTACTTTTCAAAAATGCACAGGTTTGGTAGGTTTCCCTATGTGCCAGCTGAGCTAGAGGCCAAAATCTACAGGTAGGCACTTTGCAAAAAACACCTCTGTTTTCTTAAAAAAAATGTGATGTGTGCACGTTGCGTTTTGGGGCAGTTCTTGTCGCGGGCGCTAGGCCTACCCACACAAGTGAGGTATCATTTTTATCGGGAGACTTGGGGGAAAGCTGTGTGGAAGGTAATTTGTGGCTCCTCTCTGATTCCAGAACTTTCTGTCACCAAAAAGTGAGGAAAATGTGTTTTTTAGCCAAATTGTGAGGTTTGCAAAGGATTCTGGGTAACAAAACCTGGTCAGAGCCCCACAAGTCACCCCATCTTGGATTCCCCTAGGTCTCTAGTTTTAAAAAATGCAGAGGTTTGGTAGGTTTCCCTAGGTGCCGGCTGAGCTAGAGGCCAAAATCTACAGGTAGGCACTTTGCAAAAAACACCTCTGTTTTCTTTCAAAAAATGTGATGTGTCCACGTTGCGTTTTGGGGCATTTAATGTCGCGGGCACTAGGCCTACCCAAACAAGTGAGGTATCATTTTTATCGGGAGACTTGGGGGAACGTTGGGTGGAAGGAAATTTGTGGCTCCTCTCTGATTCCAGAACTTTCTGTCACCAAAATGTGAAGAAAATGTGTTTTTTTAGCCACATTTTGAGGTTTGCAAAGGATTCTGGGTAACAGAACCTGGTCAGAGCCCCACAAGTCACCCCATCTTGGATTCCCCTAGGTGTCTAGTTTTAAAAAATGCACAGGTTTGGTAGGTTTCCCTAGGTGCCGGCTGAGCTAGAGGCCAAAATCTACAGGTAGGCACTTTGCAAAAAACACCTCTGTTTTCTTTCAAAAAATGTGATGTGTGCATGTTGCGTTTTGGGGCATTTCCTGTCGTGGGCGCTAGGCCTACCCACACAAGTGAGGTATCATTTTTATCGGGAGACTTGAAGGAACGCTGGGTGGAAGGAAATTTGTGGCTCCTCTCTGATTCCAGAACTTTCTATCACCAAAATGTGTGGAAAATGTGTTTTTTTAGCCACATTTTGAGGTTTGCAAAGGATTCTGGGTAACAGAAACTGGTCAGAGCCCCACAAGTCACCCCATCTTCGATTCCCCTAGGTCTCTAGTTTTCAGAAATGCACAGGTTTGGTAGCTTACCCTAGGTGCCGGCTGAGCTAGAGGCCAAAATCTACACGTAGGCACTTTGCAAAAAACACCTCTGTTTTCTTTAAAAAAATGTGATGTGTGCACGTTGCGTTTTGGGGCAGTTCCTGTCTCGGGCGCTAGGCCTACCCACACAAGTGAGGTATCATTTTTATCGGGAGACTTGGGGGAACGCTGGGTGGAAGGTAATTTGTGGCTCCTCTCTGATTCCAGAACTTTCTGTCACCAAAAAGTGAGGAAAATGTGTTTTTTAGCCAAATTGTGAGGTTTGCAAAGGATTCTGGGTAACAAAACCTGGTCAGAGCCCCACAAGTCACCCTATCTTGGATTCCCCTAGGTCTCTAGTTTTCATAAATGCAGAGGTTTGGTAGGTTTCCCTAGGTGCCGGCTGAGCTAGAGGCCAAAATCTACAGGTAGGCACTTTGCAAAAAACACCTGTTTTCTTTCAAAAAATGTGATGTGTCCACGTTGCGTTTCGGGGCATTTCCTGTCGCGGGCGCTAGGCCTACCCACACAAGTGAGGTATCATTTTTATCTGGAGACTTGGGGGAACGCTAGATGGAAGGAAATTTGTGGCTCCTCTCTGATTCCAGAACTCTCTGTCACCAAAATGTGAGGAAAATTTGTTTTTTTAGCCAAATTTTGAGGTTTGCAAAGGATTCTGGGTAACACAAACTGGTCAGAGCCCAACAAGTCACCCCATCTTGGATTCCCCAGGTCTCTAGTTTTCAGAAATGCACAGGTTTGGTAGGTTTCCCTAGGTGCCGGCTGAGCTAGAGGCCAAAATCTACACGTAGGCACTTTGCAAAAAACACCTCTGTTTTCTTTAAAAAAATGTGATGTGTGCACGTTGCGTTTTGGGGCATTTCCTGTCGTGGGCGCTAGGGCTACCCACACAAGTGAGGTATCATTTTTATCGGGAGACTTGGGGGAACGCTGGGTGGAAGGAAATGTGTGGCTCCTCTCTGATTCCAGAACTTTCTGTCACCAAAATGTGAGGAAAATGTGTTTTTTTAGCCACATTTAGAGGTTTGCAAAGGATTCTGGGTAACAGAACCTGGTCACAGCCCCACAAGTCACCCCATCTTGGATTCCCCTAGCTCTCTAGTTTTCAGAAATGCACAGTTTTTTTAGGTTTCCCTAGGTGCCGGCTGAGCTAGAGGCCAAAATCTACAGGTAGGCAGTTTGCAAAAAACACCTCTGGTTTCTTTGAAAAAATGTGATGTGTCCACGTTGTGTTTTGGGGCATTTCCTGTCGCGGGCGCTAGGCCTACACCCCACACAAGTGAGGTATCATTTTTATCGGGAGACTTGGGGGAACGCTAGATGGAAGGAAATGTGTGGCTCCTCTCTGATTCCAGAACTTTCTGTCACCAAAATGTGAGGAAAATGTGTTTTTTTAGCCAAATTTTGAGGTTTGCAAAGGATTCTGGGTAACAGAAACTGGTCAGAGCCCCACAAGTCACCCCATCTTGGATTCCCCAGGTCTCTAGTTTTCAGAAATGCACAGGTTTGGTAGGTTTCCCTAGGTGCCGGCTGAGCTAGAGGCCAAAATCTACACGTTGGCACTTTGCAAAAAACACCTCTGTTTTCTTTAAAAAAATGTGATGTGTGCACGTTGCGTTTTGGGCCATTTCCTGTCGTGGGCGCTAGGCCTACCCACACAAGTGAGGTATAATTTTTATCGGGAGACTTGAGGGAACGCTGGGTGGAAGGAAATTTGTGGCTCCTCTCTGATTCCAGAACTTTCTGTCACCAAAATGTGAGGAAAATGTGTTTTTTTAGCCAAATTTTGATGTTTGCAAAGGATTCTGGGTAACAAAACCTGGTCAAAGCCCCACATGTCACCCCATCTTGGATTCCCTTAGGTCTCTAGTTTTCAGAAATGCACAGGTTTGGTAGGTTTCCCTAGGTGCCGGCTGAGCTAGAGGCCAAAATCTACAGGTAGGCACTTTGCAAAAAACACCTCTGTTTTCTTTAAAAAAATGTGATGTGTGCACGTTGCGTTTTGGGGCAGTTCCTGTCGCGGGCGCTAGGCCTACCCACACAAGTGAGGTATCATTTTTATCGGGAGACTTGGGGGAACGCTGGGTGGAAGGTAATTTGTGGCTCCTCTCTGATTCCAGAACTTTCTGTCACCAAAAAGTGAGGAAAATGTGTTTTTTAGCCAAATTGTGAGGTTTGCAAAGGATTCGGGGTAACAAAACCTGGTCAGAGCCCCACAAGTCACCCTATCTTGGATTCCCCTAGGTCTCTAGTTTTCAAAAATGCAGAGGTTTGGTAGGTTTCCCTAGGTGCCGGCTGAGCTAGAGGCCAAAATCTACAGGTAGGCACTTTGCAAAAAACACCTCTGTTTTCTTTAAAAAAATGTGATGTGTCCACGTTGCGTTTCGGGGCATTTCCTGTCGCGGGCGCTAGGCCTACCCACACAAGTGACGTATAATTTGTATCGTGAGACTTGGGGGAACGCTGGGTGGAAGGAAATTTGTTGCTCCTCTCTGATTCCAGAACTTTCTGTCACCAAAATGTGAGGAAAATGTGTTTTTTTAGCCAAATTTTGAGGTTTGCAAAGGATTCTGGGTAATAAAACCTGGTCAGAGCCCCACAGGTCACCCCTTCTTGGATTCCCCATAGGTCTCTAGTTTTCAAAAATGCATAGGTTTGGTAGGTTTCCCTAGGTGCCGGCTGAGCTAGAGGCCAAAATCTACAGGTAGGCACTTTGCAAAAAACACCTCTGTTTTCTTTCAAAAAATGTGATGTGTCCACGTTGCGTTTTGGGGCATTTCCTGTCGCGGGTGCTAGGCCTACTCACACAAGTGAGGTATCATTTTTATCGGCAGACTTGGGGGAACGCTGGGTGGAAGGAAAATTGTGTCTCCTCTCTGATTCCAGAACTTTCTGTCACCAAAATGTGTAGAAAATGTGTTTTTTTAGCCACATTTTGAGGTTTGCAAAGGATTCTGGGTAACAGAACCTGGTCAGAGCCCCACAAGTCACCCCATCTTGGATTCCCCTAGCTCTCTAGTTTTCAGAAATGCACAGGTTTGGTAGGTTTCCCTAGGTGCCAGCTGAGCTAGAGGCCAAAATCTACAGGTAGGCACTTTGCAAAAAACACCTCTGTTTTCTTAAAAAAAATGTGATGTGTGCACGTTGCGTTTTGGGGCAGTTCTTGTCGCGGGCGCTAGGCCTACCCACACAAGTGAGGTATAATTTATATCGGGAGACTTGGGGGAACGCTGTGTGGAAGGTAATTTGTGGCTCCTCTCTGATTCCACAACTTTCTGTCACCAAAAAGTGAGGAAAATGTGTTTTTTAGCCAAATTGTGAGGTTTGCAAAGGATTCTGGGTAACAAAACCTGGTCAGAGCCCCACAAGTCACCCCATCTTGGATTCCCCTAGCTCTCTAGTTTTCAGAAATGCACAGGTTTGGTAGGTTTCCCTAGGTGCCGGCTGAGCTAGAGGCCAAAATCTACAGGTAGGCACTTTGCAAAAAACACCTCTGTTTTCTTTCAAAAAATGTGATGTGTCCACGTTGCGTTTCGGGGCATTTCCTGTCGCGGGCGCTAGGCCTACCCACACAAGTGAGGTATCATTTTTATCGGGAGACTTGGGGGAACGTTGGGTGGAAGGAAATTTGTGGCTCCTCTCTGATTCCAGAACTTTCAGTCACCAAAATGTGAAGAAAATGTGTTTTTTTAGCCACATTTTGAGGTTTGCAAAGGATTCTGGGTAACAGAACCTGGTCAGAGCCCCACAAGTCACCCCATCTTGGATTCCCCTAGTTGTCTAGTTTTAAAAAATGCACAGGTTTGGTAGGTTTCCCCAGGTGCCAGCTGAGCTAGAGGCCAAAATCTACAGGTAGGCACTTTGCAAAAAACACCTCTGTTTTCTTTCAAAAAATGTGATGTGTCCACGTTGCGTTTTGGGGCATTTCAAGTTGCGGGTGCTAGGCCTACTCACACAAGTGAGGTATCATTTTTATCGGCAGACTTGGGGGAACAATGGGTGGAAGACAATTTGTGGCTCCTCTCTGATTCCAGAACTTTCTGTCACCAAAATGTGTGGAAAATGTGTTTTTTTAGCCACATTTTGAGGTTTGCAAAGGATTCTGGGTAACAGAACCTGGTCAGAGCCCCACAAGTCACCCCATCTTGGATTCCCCTAGCTCCCTAGTTTTCAGAAATGCACAGGTTTGGTAGGTTTCCCTAGGTGCCAGCTGAGCTAGAGGCCAAAATCTACAGGTAGGCACTTTGCAGAAAACACTTCTGTTTTCTTTAAAAAAATGTGATGTGTCCACATTGCGTTTTGGGGCATTTCATGTTGCGGGCGCTAGGCCTACCCACACAAGTGAGGTATCATTTTTATCGGGAGACTTGGGGGAACGTTGGGTGGAAGGAAATTTGTGGCTCCTCTCTGATTCCAGAACTTTCAGTCACCAAAATGTGAAGAAAATGTGTTTTTTTAGCCACATTTTGAGGTTTGCAAAGGATTCTGGGTAACAGAACCTGGTCAGAGCCCCACAAGTCACCCCATCTTGGATTCCCCTAGGTGTCTAGTTTTAAGAAATGCACAGGTTTGGTAGGTTTCCCTAGGTGCCGGCTGAGCTAGAGGCCAAAATCTACAGGTAGGCACTTTGCAAAAAACACCTCTGTTTTCTTTCAAAAAATGTGATGTGTCCACGTTGCGTTTTGGGGCATTTCATGTCGCGGGTGCTAGGCCTACTAAGACAAGTGAAGTATCATTTTTATCGGCAGACTTGGGGGAACGCTGGGTGGAAGGACATTTGTGGCTCCTCTCTGATTCCAGAACTTTCTGTCACCAAAATGTGAGGAAAATGTATTTTTTTAGCCACATTTTGAGGTTTGCAAAGGATTCTGGGTAACAGAACCTGGTCAGAGCCCCACAAGTCACTCCATCTTGGATTCCCCTAGCTCTCTAGTTTTCAGAAATGCACAGGTTTGGTAGGTTTCCCTAGGTGCCGGCTGAGCTAGAGGCCAAAATCTACAGGTAGGCACTTTGCAAAAAACACCTCTGTTTTCTTAAAAAAAATGTGATGTGTGCATGTTGCGTTTTGGGGTAGTTCCTGTTGCGGGCGCTAGGCCTACCCACACAAGTGAGGTATCATTTTTATCGGGAGACTTGGGGGAACGCTGGGTGGAAGGTAATTTGTGGCTCCTCTCTGATTCCTGAACTTTCTGTCACCAAAAAGTGAGGAAAATTTGTTTTTTAGCCAAATTGTGAGGTTTGCAAAGGATTCTGGGTAACAAAACCTGGTCAGAGCCCCACAAGTCACCCTATCGTGGATTCCCCTAGGTCTCTAGTTTTCAAAAATGCAGAGGTTTGGTAGGTTTCCCCAGGTGCTGGCTGAGCTAGAGGCCAAAATCTACAGGTAGGCACTTTGCAAAAAACACCTCTGTTTTCTTCCAAAAAATGTGATGTGTCCACGTTGCGTTTTGGGGCATTTCCTGTCGCGGGTGTTAGGCCTACTCACACAAGTGAGTTATCATTTTTATCGGGAGACTTGGGGGAACGCTGGGTGGAAGGAAATTTGTGGCTCCTCTCTGATTCCAGAATTTTCTGTCACCAAAATGTGAGGAAAATTTGTTTTTTTAGCCAAATTTTGAGGTTTACAAAGGATTCTGGGTAACAAAACCTGGTCAGAGCCCCACATGTCACCCCATCTTGGATTCCCCTATGTCTCTAGTTTTCAGAAATGCACAGGTTTGGTAGGTTTCCCTAGGTGCCGGCTGAACTAGAGGCCAAAATCTACAGGTAGGCACTTTGCAAAAAACACCTCTGTTTTCTTTCAAAAAATGTGATGTGTGCACGTTGGGTTTTGGGGCAGTTCCTGACGCAGGCGCTAGGCCTACCCACACAAGTGAGGTATCATTTTTATCGGGAGACTTGGGGGAACGTTGGGTGGAAGGAAATTTGTGGCTCCTCTCTGATTCCAGAACTTTCAGTCACCAAAATGTGAAGAAAATGTGTTTTTTTAGCCACATTTTGAGGTTTGCAAAGGATTCTGGGTAACAGAACCTGGTCAGAGCCCCACAAGTCACCCCATCTTGGATTCCCCTAGGTGTCTAGTTTTAAAAAATGCACAGGTTTGGTAGGTTTCCCTAGGTGCCGGCTGAGCTAGAGGCCAAAATCTACAGGTAGGCACTTTGCAAAAAACACCTCTGTTTTCTTTCAAAAAATGTGATGTGTCCACGTTGCGTTTTGGGGCATTTCCTGTTGCGGGTGCTAGGCCTACTCACACAAGTGAAGTATCATTTTTATCGGCAGACTTGGGGGAACGCTGTGTGGAAGGAAATTTGTGGCTCCTCTCTGATTCCAGAACTTTCTGTCACCAAAATGTGTGGAAAATGTGTTTTTTTAGCCACATTTTGAAGTTTGCAAAGGATTCTGGGTACTAAAACCTGGTCAGATCCCCAAAAGTCACCCCATCTTGGATTTCCCTAGGTCTCTAGTTTTCAAAAATGCATAGGTTTGGTAGGTTTCCCTAGGTGCCAGCTGAGCTAGAGGCCAAAATCTACAGGTAGGCACTTTGCAAAAAACACCTCTGTTTTCTTTAAAAAAATGTGATGTGTGCACGTTGCGTTTTGGGGCATTTCCTGTCGCGGGCGCTAGGCCTACCCACACAAGTGAGGTATCATTTTTATCGGGAGACTTGGGGGAACGCTGGGTGGAAGGTAATTTGTGGCTCCTCTCTGATTCCAGAACTTTCTGTCACCAAAAAGTGAGGAAAATGTGTTTTTTAACCAAATTGTGAGGTTTGCAAAGGATTCTGGGTAACAAAACCTGGTCAGAGCCCCACAAGTCACCCTATCGTGGATTCCCCTAGGTCTCTAGTTTTCAAAAATGCAGAGGTTTGGTAGGTTTCCCTATGTGCCGGCTGAGCTAGAGGCCAAAATCTACAGGTAGGCACTTTGCAAAAAACACCTCTGTTTTCTTTCAAAAAATGTGATGTGTCCACGTTGCGTTTTGGGGCATTTCATGTCGCGGGCGCTAGGCCTACCCACACAAGTGAGGTATCATTTTTATCGGGAGACTTGGGGGAACGTTGGGTGGAAGGAAATTTGTGGCTCCTCTCTGATTCCAGAACTTTCTGTCACCAAAATGTGAAGAAAATGTGTTTTTTTAGCCACATTTTGAGGTTTGCAAAGGATTCTGGGTAACAGAACCTGGTTAGAGCCCCACAAGTCACCCCATCTTGGATTCCCCTATGTGTCTAGTTTCAAAAAAATGCACAGGTTTGGTAGGTTTCCCTAGGTGCCGGCTGAGCTAGAGGCCAAAATCTACAGGTAGGCACTTTGCAAAAAACACCTCTGTTTTCTTTCAAAAAATGTGATGTGTCCACGTTGCGTTTTGGGGCATTTCCTGTCGCGGGTGCTAGGCCTACTCACACAAGTGAGGTATCATTTTTATCGGCAGACTTGGGGGAACGCTGGGTGGAAGGACATTTGTGGCTCCTCTCTGATTCCAGAACTTTCTGTCACCAAAATGTGAGGAAGATGTGTTTTTTTAGCCATATTTTGAGGTTTGCAAAGGATTCTGGGTAACAGAACCTGGTCAGAGCCCCACAAGTCACCCCATCTTGGATTCCCCTAGCTCTCTAGTTTTCATAAATGCACAGGTTTGGTAGGTTTCCCTAGGTGTCGGCTGAGCTAGAGGCCCAAATCTACAGGTAGGCACTTTGCAAAAAACACCTCTGTTTTCTTTAAAAAAATGTGATGTGTTCACGTTGCGTTTTGGGGCAGTTCCTGTCGCGGGCGCTAGGCCTACCCACACAAGTGAGGTATAATTAGTATCGTGAGACTTGGGGGAATGCTGGGTGGAAGGATATTTGTTGCTCCTCTCTGATTCCAGAACTTTCTGTCACCAAAATGTGAGGAAAATGTGTTTTTTTAGCCAAATTTTGAGGTTTGCAAAGGATTCTGGGTAACAAAACCTGGTCAGAGCCCCACAGGTCACCCCTTCTAGGATTCCCCATAGGTCTCTAGTTTTAAAAAATACATAGGTTTGGTAGGTTTCCCTAGGTGCCGGCTGAGCTAGAGGCCAAAATCTACAGGTAGGCACTTTGCAAAAAACACCTCTGTTTTCTTTCAAAAAATGTGATGTGTCCACGTTGCGTTTTGGGGCATTTCCTGTCGCGGGTGCTAGGCCTACTCACACAAGTGAGGCATCATTTTTATCGGCAGACTTGGGGGAACGCTGGGTGGAAGGAAAATTGTGGTTCTCCTCTGATTCCAGAACTTTCTGTCACCAAAATGTGTAGAAAATGTGTTTTTTTAGCCACATTTTGAGGTTTGCAAAGGATTCTGGGTAACCGAATCTGGTCAGAGCCCCACAAGTCACCCCATCTTCGATTCCCCTAGCTCTCTAGTTTTCAGAAATGCACAGGTTTGGTAGGTTTCCCTAGGTGCCAGCTGAGCTAGAGGCCAAAATCTACAGGTAGGCACTTTGCAAACAACACCTCTGTTTTCTTTAAAAAAATGTGATGTGTGCACGTTGCGTTTTGGGGCAGTTCCTGTCGCGGGCGCTAGGCCTACCCACACAAGTGAGGTATCATTTTTATCGGGAGACTTGGGGGAACGCTGGGTGGAAGGTAATTTGTGGCTCCTCTCTGATTCCAGAACTTTCTGTCACCAAAAATTGAGGAAAATGTGTTTTTTAGCCAAATTGTGAGGTTTGCAAAGGATTCTGGGTAACAAAACCTGGTCAGAGCCCCACAAGTCACCCTATCTTGGATTCCCCTAGGTCTCTAGTTTTCAAAAATGCAGAGGTTTGGCAGGTTTCCCTAGGTGCCGGCTGAGCTAGAGGCCAAAATCTACAGGTAGGCACTTTGCAAAAAACACCTGTTTTCTTTCAAAAAATGTGATGTGTCCACGTTGCGTTACGGGGCATTTCCTGTCGCGGGCGCTAGGCCTACCCACACAAGTGAGGTATCATTTTTATCGGGAGACTTGGGGGAACGCTAGGAGGAAGGAAATTTGTGGCTCCTCTCTGATTCCAGAACTTTCTGTCACCAAAATGTGAGGATAATGTGTTTTTTTAGCCAAATTTTGAGGTTTGCAAAGGATTCTGGGTAACAGAAACTGGTCAGAGCCCCACAAGTCACCCCATCTTGGATTCCCCAGGTCTCTAGTTTTCAGAAATGCACAGGTTTGGTAGGTTTCCCTAGGTGCCGGCTGAGCTAGAGGCCAAAATCTACATGTAGGCACTTTGCAAAAAACACCTCTGTTTACTTTTAAAAAATGTGATGTGTGCACGTTGCGTTTTGGGGCATTTCCTGTCGTGGGCGCTAGGGCTACCCACACAAGTGAGGTATCATTTTTATCGGGAGACTTGGGGGAACGCTGGGTGGAAGGAAATTTGTGGCTCCTCTCTGATTCCAGAACTTTCTGTCACCAAAATGTGAGGAAAATGTGTTTTTTTAGCCAAATTTTGAGGTTTGCAAAGGATTCTGGGTAACAAAACCTGGTCAGAGCCCCACAGGTCACCCCTTCTTGGATTCCCCATAGGTCTCTAGTTTTAAAAAATACATAGGTTTGGTAGGTTTCCCTAGGTGCCGGCTGAGCTAGAGGCCAAAATCTACAGGTAGGCACTTTGCAAAAAACACCTCTGTTTTCTTTAAAAAAATGTGATGTGTCCACGTTGCGTTTTGGGGCATTTCCTGTCGCGGGTGCTAGGCCTACTCACACAAGTGAGGCATCATTTTTATCGGCAGACTTGGGGGAACGCTGGGTGGAAGGAAAATTGTGGTTCTCCTCTGATTCCAGAACTTTTTGTCACCAAAATGTGTAGAAAATGTGTTTTTTTAGCCACATTTTGAGGTTTGCAAAGGATTCTGGGTAACCGAATCTGGTCAGAGCCCCACAAGTCACCCCATCTTCGATTCCCCTAGCTCTCTAGTTTTCAGAAATGCACAGGTTTGGTAGGTTTCCCTAGGTGCCAGCTGAGCTAGAGGCCAAAATCTACAGGTAGGCACTTTGCAAACAACACCTCTGTTTTCTTTAAAAAAATGTGATGTGTGCACGTTGCGTTTTGGGGCAGTTCCTGTCGCGGGCGCTAGGCCTACCCACACAAGTGAGGTATCATTTTTATCGGGAGACTTGGGGGAACGCTAGATGGAAGGAAATTTGTGGCTCCTCTCTGATTCCAGAACTTTCTGTCACCAAAATGTGAGGAAAATGAGTTTTTTTAGCCAAATTTTGAGGTTTGCAAAGGATTCTGGGTAACAGAAACTGGTCAGAGCCCCACAAGTCACCCCATCTTGGATTCCCCAGGTCTCTAGTTTTCAGAAATGCACAGGTTTGGTAGGTTTCCCTAGGTGCCGGCTGAGCTAGAGGCCAAAATCTACACGTAGGCACTTTGCAAAAAACACCTCTGTTTTCTTTAAAAAAATGTGATGTGTGCACGTTGCGTTTTGGGGCATTTCCTGTCGTGGGCGCTAGGGCTACCCACACAAGTGAGGTATCATTTTTATCAGGAGACTTGGGGGAACGCTGGGTGGAAGGTAATTTGTGGTTCCTCTCTGATTCCAGAACTTTCTGTCACCAAAAAGTGAAGAAAATGTGTTTTTTAGCCAAATTGTGAGGTTTGCAAAGGATTCTGGGTAACAAAACCTGGTCAGAGCCCCACAAGTGACCCTATCTTGGATTCCCCTACGTCTCTAGTTTTAAAAAATGCAGAGGTTTGGTAGGTTTCCCTAGGTGCCGGCTGAGCTAGTGGCCAAAATCTACAGGTAGGCACTTTGCAAAAAACACCTCTGTTTTCTTTAAAAAAATGTGATGTGTGCACGTTGCGTTTTGGGGCAGTTACTGTCGCGGGCGCTAGGCCTACCCACACAAGTGAGGTATAATTTGTATCGTGAGACTTGGGGGAACGCTGGGTGGAAGGATATTTGTTGCTCCTCTCTGATTCCAGAACTTTCTGTCACCAAAATGTGAGGAAAATGTGTTTTTTTAGCCAAATTTTGAGGTTTGCAAAGGATTCTGGGTAACAAAACCTGGTCAGAGCCCCACATGTCACCCCATCTTGGATTCCCCTAGGTCTCTAGTTTTCAGAAATGCACAGGTTTGGGAGGTTTCCCTAGGTGCCGGCTGAGCTAGAGGCCAAAATCTACAGGTAGGCACTTTGCAAACAACACCTCTGTTTTCTTTAAAAAAATGTGATGTGTGCACGTTGCGTTTTGGGGCAGTTACTGTCGCGGGCGCTAGGCCTACCCACACAAGTGAGGTATCATTTTTATCGGGAGACTGGGGGAACGCTGGGTGGAAGGTAATTTGTGGCTCCTCTCTGATTCCAGAACTTTCTGTCACCAAAATGTGAGGAAAATGTGTTTTTTAGCCAAATTTTGAGGTTTGCAAAGGATTCTGGGTAACAAAACCTGGTCAGAGCCCCACAGGTCACCCCTTTTTAGATTCCCCATAGGTCTCTAGTTTTCAAAAATGCATAGGTTTGGTAGGTTTCCCTAGGTGCCGGCTGAGCTAGAGGCCAAAATCTACAGGTAGGCACTTTGCAAAAAACACCTCTGTTTTCTTTAAAAAAATGTGATGTGTCCACATTGCGTTTTGGGGCATTTCCTGTCGCGGGTGCTAGGCCTACTCACACAAGTGAGGTATCATTTTTATCGGCAGACTTGGGGGAACGCTGGGTGGAAGGAAAATTGTGGCTCCTCTCTGATTCCAGAACTTTCTGTCACCAAAATGTGTAGAAAATGTGATTTTTTTAGCCACATTTTGAGGTTTGCAAAGGATTCTGGGTAACAGAACCTGGTCAGAGCCCCACAAGTCACCCCATCTTGGATTCCCCTATCTCTCTAGTTTTCAGAAATGCACAGGTTTGGTAGGTTTCCCTAGGTGCCAGCTGAGCTAGAGGCCAAAATCTACAGGTAGGCACTTTGCAAAAAACACCTTTGTTTTCTTAAAAAAAATGTGATGTGTGCACGTTGCATTTTGGGACAGTTCCTGTAGCGGGCGCTAGGCCTACCCACACAAGGGAGGTATCATTTTTATCGGGAGACTTGGGGGAACGCTGGGTGGAAGGTAATTTGTGGCTCCTCTCTGATTCCAGAACTTTCTGTCACCAAAATGTGTAGAAAATGTGATTTTTTAGCCACATTTTGAGGTTTGCAAAGCATTCTGGGTAACAGAACCTGGTCAGAGCCCCACAAGTCACCCCATCTTGGATTCCCCTATCTCTCTAGTTTTCAGAAATGCACAGGTTTGGTAGGTTTCCCTAGGTGCCAGCTGAGCTAGAGGCCAAAATCTACAGGTAGGCACTTTGCAAAAAACACCTCTGTTTTCTTTAAAAAAATGTGATGTGTGCACGTTGCGTTTTGGGACAGTTCCTGTAGCGGGCGCTAGGCCTACCCACACAAGTGAGGTATCATTTTTATCGGGAGACTTGGGGGAACGCTGGGTGGAAGGTAATTTGTGGCTCCTCTCTGATTCCAGAACTTTCTGTCACCAAAAAGTGAGGAAAATGTGTTTTTTAACCAAATTGTGAGGTTTGCAAAGGATTCTGGGTAACAAAACCTGGTCAGAGCCCCACAAGTCACCCTATCTTGGATATCCCTAGGTCTCTAGTTTTTAAAAATGCAGAGGTTTGGTAGGTTTCCCTAGGTCCCGGCAGAGCTAGAGGCCAAAATCTACAGGTAGGCACTTTGCAAAAAACACCTCTGTTTTCTTTCAAAAAATGTGATGTGTCCACGTTGCGTTTTGGGGCATTTCAAGTCGCGGGTGCTAGGCCTACTCACACAAGTGAGGTATCATTTTTATCGGCAGACTTGGGGGAACGCTGGGTGGAAGGAAATTCGTGGCTCCTCTCTGATTCCAGAACTTTCTGTCACCAAAATGTGTGGAAAATGTGTTTTTTTAGCCACATTTTGAGGTTTGCAAAGGATTCTGGGTAACAGAACCTGGTCAGAGCCCCACAAGTCACCCCATCTTGGATTCCCCTAGCTCTCTAGTTTTCAGAAATGCACAGGTTCTGTAGGTTTCCCTAGGTGCCAGCTGAGCTAGAGGCCAAAATCTACAGGTAGGCACTTTGCAGAAAACACCTCTGTTTTCTTTCAAAAAATGTGATGTGTGCACATTGCGTTTTGGGGCATTTAATGTCGCGGGCGCTAGGCCTACCCACACAAGTGAGGTATCATTTTTATCGGGAGACTTGGGGGAACGTTGGGGGGAAGGAAATTTGTGGCTCCTCTCTGATTCCAGAACTTTCAGTCACCAAAATGTGAAGAAAATGTGTTTCTTTAGCCACATTTTGAGGTTTGCAAAGGATTCTGGGTAACAGAACCTGGTGAGAGCCCCACAAGTCACCCCATCTTGGATTCCCCCTAGGTGTCTAGTTTTAAAAAATGCACAGGTTTGGTAGGTTTCCCTAGGTGCCGGCTGAGCTAGAGGCCAAAATCTACAGGTAGGCACTTTGCAAAAAACACCTCTGTTTTCTTTCAAAAAATGTGATGTGTCCACGTTGCGTTTTGGGGCATTTCCTGTCGCGGGTGCTAGGCCTACTCACACAAGTGAAGTATAATTTTTATCGGCAGACTTGGGGGAACGCTGGGTGGAAGGACATTTGTGGCTCCTCTCTGATTCCAGAACTTTTTGTCACCAAAAAGTGAGGAAAATTTGTTTTTTTAGCCACATTTAGAGGTTTGCAAAGGATTCTGGGTAACAGAACCTGGTCAGAGCCCCACAAGTCACCCCATCTTGGATTCCCCTAGCTCTCTAGTTTTCAGAAATGCACAGGTTTGGTAGGTTTCCCTAGGTGCCGGCTGAGCTAGAGGCCAAAATCTACACGTAGGCACTTTGCAAAAAACACCTCTATTTTCTTTAAAAAAATGTGATGTGTGCACGTTGCGTTTTGGGGCATTTCCTGTCCTGGGCGCTAGGCCTACCCACACAAGTGAGGTATAATTTTTATCAGGAGACTTGTGGGAACGCTGGGTGGAAGGAAATTTGTCGCTCCTCTCTGATTCCAGAACTTTCTGTCACCAAAATGTGAGGAAAATGTGTTTTTTTAGCCAAATTTTGATGTTTGCAAAGGATTCTGGGTAACAAAATCTGGTCAGAGCCCCACATGTCACCCCATTTTGGATTCCCTTAGGTCTCTAGTTTTCAGAAATGCACAGGTTTGGTAGGTTTCCCTAGGTGCCGGCTGAGCTAGTGGCCAAAATCTACAGGTAGGCACTTTGCAAAAAACACCTCTGTTTTCTTTAAAAAAATGTGATGTGTGCACGTTGCGTTTTGGGGCAGTTACTGTCGCGGGCGCTAGGCCTACCCACACAAGTGAGGTATAATTTGTATCGTGAGACTTGGGGGAACGCTGGGTGGAAGGATATTTGTTGCTCCTCTCTGATTCCAGAACTTTCTGTCACCAAAATGTGAGGAAAATGTGTTTTTTTAGCCAAATTTTGAGGTTTGCAAAGGATTCTGGGTAACAAAACCTGGTCAGAGCCCCACATGTCACCCCATCTTGGATTCCCCTAGGTCTCTAGTTTTCAGAAATGCACAGGTTTGGGAGGTTTCCCTAGGTGCCGGCTGAGCTAGAGGCCAAAATCTACAGGTAGGCACTTTGCAAACAACACCTCTGTTTTCTTTAAAAAAATGTGATGTGTGCACGTTGCGTTTTGGGGCAGTTACTGTCGCGGGCGCTAGGCCTACCCACACAAGTGAGGTATCATTTTTATCGGGAGACTGGGGGAACGCTGGGTGGAAGGTAATTTGTGGCTCCTCTCTGATTCCAGAACTTTCTGTCACCAAAATGTGAGGAAAATGTGTTTTTTAGCCAAATTTTGAGGTTTGCAAAGGATTCTGGGTAACAAAACCTGGTCAGAGCCCCACAGGTCACCCCTTTTTAGATTCCCCATAGGTCTCTAGTTTTCAAAAATGCATAGGTTTGGTAGGTTTCCCTAGGTGCCGGCTGAGCTAGAGGCCAAAATCTACAGGTAGGCACTTTGCAAAAAACACCTCTGTTTTCTTTAAAAAAATGTGATGTGTCCACATTGCGTTTTGGGGCATTTCCTGTCGCGGGTGCTAGGCCTACTCACACAAGTGAGGTATCATTTTTATCGGCAGACTTGGGGGAACGCTGGGTGGAAGGAAAATTGTGGCTCCTCTCTGATTCCAGAACTTTCTGTCACCAAAATGTGTAGAAAATGTGATTTTTTTAGCCACATTTTGAGGTTTGCAAAGGATTCTGGGTAACAGAACCTGGTCAGAGCCCCACAAGTCACCCCATCTTGGATTCCCCTATCTCTCTAGTTTTCAGAAATGCACAGGTTTGGTAGGTTTCCCTAGGTGCCAGCTGAGCTAGAGGCCAAAATCTACAGGTAGGCACTTTGCAAAAAACACCTTTGTTTTCTTTAAAAAAATGTGATGTGTGCACGTTGCATTTTGGGACAGTTCCTGTAGCGGGCGCTAGGCCTACCCACACAAGGGAGGTATCATTTTTATCGGGAGACTTGGGGGAACGCTGGGTGGAAGGTAATTTGTGGCTCCTCTCTGATTCCAGAACTTTCTGTCACCAAAATGTGTAGAAAATGTGATTTTTTAGCCACATTTTGAGGTTTGCAAAGCATTCTGGGTAACAGAACCTGGTCAGAGCCCCACAAGTCACCCCATCTTGGATTCCCCTATCTCTCTAGTTTTCAGAAATGCACAGGTTTGGTAGGTTTCCCTAGGTGCCAGCTGAGCTAGAGGCCAAAATCTACAGGTAGGCACTTTGCAAAAAACACCTCTGTTTTCTTTAAAAAAATGTGATGTGTGCACGTTGCGTTTTGGGACAGTTCCTGTAGCGGGCGCTAGGCCTACCCACACAAGTGAGGTATCATTTTTATCGGGAGACTTGGGGGAACGCTGGGTGGAAGGTAATTTGTGGCTCCTCTCTGATTCCAGAACTTTCTGTCACCAAAAAGTGAGGAAAATGTGTTTTTTAACCAAATTGTGAGGTTTGCAAAGGATTCTGGGTAACAAAACCTGGTCAGAGCCCCACAAGTCACCCTATCTTGGATATCCCTAGGTCTCTAGTTTTTAAAAATGCAGAGGTTTGGTAGGTTTCCCTAGGTCCCGGCAGAGCTAGAGGCCAAAATCTACAGGTAGGCACTTTGCAAAAAACACCTCTGTTTTCTTTCAAAAAATGTGATGTGTCCACGTTGCGTTTTGGGGCATTTCAAGTCGCGGGTGCTAGGCCTACTCACACAAGTGAGGTATCATTTTTATCGGCAGACTTGGGGGAACGCTGGGTGGAAGGAAATTCGTGGCTCCTCTCTGATTCCAGAACTTTCTGTCACCAAAATGTGTGGAAAATGTGTTTTTTTAGCCACATTTTGAGGTTTGCAAAGGATTCTGGGTAACAGAACCTGGTCAGAGCCCCACAAGTCACCCCATCTTGGATTCCCCTAGCTCTCTAGTTTTCAGAAATGCACAGGTTCTGTAGGTTTCCCTAGGTGCCAGCTGAGCTAGAGGCCAAAATCTACAGGTAGGCACTTTGCAGAAAACACCTCTGTTTTCTTTCAAAAAATGTGATGTGTGCACATTGCGTTTTGGGGCATTTAATGTCGCGGGCGCTAGGCCTACCCACACAAGTGAGGTATCATTTTTATCGGGAGACTTGGGGGAACGTTGGGGGGAAGGAAATTTGTGGCTCCTCTCTGATTCCAGAACTTTCAGTCACCAAAATGTGAAGAAAATGTGTTTCTTTAGCCACATTTTGAGGTTTGCAAAGGATTCTGGGTAACAGAACCTGGTGAGAGCCCCACAAGTCACCCCATCTTGGATTCCCCCTAGGTGTCTAGTTTTAAAAAATGCACAGGTTTGGTAGGTTTCCCTAGGTGCCGGCTGAGCTAGAGGCCAAAATCTACAGGTAGGCACTTTGCAAAAAACACCTCTGTTTTCTTTCAAAAAATGTGATGTGTCCACGTTGCGTTTTGGGGCATTTCCTGTCGCGGGTGCTAGGCCTACTCACACAAGTGAAGTATAATTTTTATCGGCAGACTTGGGGGAACGCTGGGTGGAAGGACATTTGTGGCTCCTCTCTGATTCCAGAACTTTTTGTCACCAAAAAGTGAGGAAAATTTGTTTTTTTAGCCACATTTAGAGGTTTGCAAAGGATTCTGGGTAACAGAACCTGGTCAGAGCCCCACAAGTCACCCCATCTTGGATTCCCCTAGCTCTCTAGTTTTCAGAAATGCACAGGTTTGGTAGGTTTCCCTAGGTGCCGGCTGAGCTAGAGGCCAAAATCTACACGTAGGCACTTTGCAAAAAACACCTCTATTTTCTTTAAAAAAATGTGATGTGTGCACGTTGCGTTTTGGGGCATTTCCTGTCCTGGGCGCTAGGCCTACCCACACAAGTGAGGTATAATTTTTATCAGGAGACTTGTGGGAACGCTGGGTGGAAGGAAATTTGTCGCTCCTCTCTGATTCCAGAACTTTCTGTCACCAAAATGTGAGGAAAATGTGTTTTTTTAGCCAAATTTTGATGTTTGCAAAGGATTCTGGGTAACAAAATCTGGTCAGAGCCCCACATGTCACCCCATTTTGGATTCCCTTAGGTCTCTAGTTTTCAGAAATGCACAGGTTTGGTAGGTTTCCCTAGGTGCCGGCTGAGCTAGAAGCCAAAATCTACAGGTAGGCACTTTGCAAAAAACACCTCTGTTTTCTTTCAAAAAATGTGATGTGTCCACGTTGCGTTTTGGGGCATTTCCTGTCGCGGGTGCTAGGCCTACTCACACAAGTGAAGTATAATTTTTATCGGCAGACTTGGGGGAACGCTGGGTGGAAGGACATTTGTGGCTCCTCTCTGATTCCAGAACTTTTTGTCACCAAAAAGTGAGGAAAATTTGTTTTTTTAGCCACATTTTGAGGTTTGCAAAGGATTCTGGGTAACAGAACCTGGTCAGAGCCCCACAAGTCACCCCATCTTGGATTCCCCTATCTCTCTAGTTTTCAGAAATGCACAGGTTTGGTAGGTTTCCCTAGGTGCCAGCTGAGCTAGAGGCCAAAATCTACAGGTAGGCACTTTGCAAAAAACACCTTTGTTTTCTTTAAAAAAATGTGATGTGTGCACGTTGCATTTTGGGACAGTTCCTGTAGCGGGCGCTAGGCCTACCCACACAAGGGAGGTATCATTTTTATCGGGAGACTTGGGGGAACGCTGGGTGGAAGGTAATTTGTGGTTCCTCTCTGATTCCAGAACTTTCTGTCACCAAAATGTGTAGAAAATGTGTTTTTTTAGCCACATTTTGAGGTTTGCAAAGGATTCTGGGTAACAGAACCTGGTCAGAGCCCCACAAGTCACCCCATCTTGGATTCCCCTAGCTCTCTAGTTTTCAGAAATGCACAGGTTTGGTAGGTTTCCCTAGGTGCCGGCTGAGCTAGAGGCCAAAATCTACACGTAGGCACTTTGCAAAAAACACCTCTATTTTCTTTAAAAAAATGTGATGTGTGCACGTTGCGTTTTGGGGCATTTCCTGTCCTGGGCGCTAGGCCTACCCACACAAGTGAGGTATAATTTTTATCAGGAGACTTGTGGGAACGCTGGGTGGAAGGAAATTTGTCGCTCCTCTCTGATTCCAGAACTTTCTGTCACCAAAATGTGAGGAAAATGTGTTTTTTTAGCCAAATTTTGATGTTTGCAAAGGATTCTGGGTAACAAAATCTGGTCAGAGCCCCACATGTCACCCCATTTTGGATTCCCTTAGGTCTCTAGTTTTCAGAAATGCACAGGTTTGGTAGGTTTCCCTAGGTGCCGGCTGAGCTAGAAGCCAAAATCTACAGGTAGGCACTTTGCAAAAAACACCTCTGTTTTCTTTCAAAAAATGTGATGTGTCCACGTTGCGTTTTGGGGCATTTCCTGTCGCGGGTGCTAGGCCTACTCACACAAGTGAAGTATAATTTTTATCGGCAGACTTGGGGGAACGCTGGGTGGAAGGACATTTGTGGCTCCTCTCTGATTCCAGAACTTTTTGTCACCAAAAAGTGAGGAAAATTTGTTTTTTTAGCCACATTTTGAGGTTTGCAAAGGATTCTGGGTAACAGAACCTGGTCAGAGCCCCACAAGTCACCCCATCTTGGATTCCCCTATCTCTCTAGTTTTCAGAAATGCACAGGTTTGGTAGGTTTCCCTAGGTGCCAGCTGAGCTAGAGGCCAAAATCTACAGGTAGGCACTTTGCAAAAAACACCTTTGTTTTCTTTAAAAAAATGTGATGTGTGCACGTTGCATTTTGGGACAGTTCCTGTAGCGGGCGCTAGGCCTACCCACACAAGGGAGGTATCATTTTTATCGGGAGACTTGGGGGAACGCTGGGTGGAAGGTAATTTGTGGTTCCTCTCTGATTCCAGAACTTTCTGTCACCAAAATGTGTAGAAAATGTGATTTTTTAGCCACATTTTGAGGTTTGCAAAGGATTCTGGGTAACAGAACCTGGTCAGAGCCCCACAAGTCACCCCATCTTGGATTCCCCTATCTCTCTAGTTTTCAGAAATGCACAGGTTTGGTAGGTTTCCCTAGGTGCCAGCTGAGCTAGAGGCCAAAATCTACAGGTAGGCACTTTGCAAAAAACACCTCTGTTTTCTTTAAAAAAATGTGATGTGTGCACGTTGCGTTTTGGGACAGTTCCTGTAGCGGGCGCTAGGCCTACCCACACAAGTGAGGTATCATTTTTATCGGGAGACTTGGGGGAACGCTGGGTGGAAGGTAATTTGTGGCTCCTCTCTGATTCCAGAACTTTCTGTCACCAAAAAGTGAGGAAAATGTGTTTTTTAACCAAATTGTGAGGTTTGCAAAGGATTCTGGGTAACAAAACCTGGTCAGAGCCCCACAAGTCACCCTATCTTGGATATCCCTAGGTCTCTAGTTTTTAAAAATGCAGAGGTTTGGTAGGTTTCCCTAGGTCCCGGCAGAGCTAGAGGCCAAAATCTACAGGTAGGCACTTTGCAAAAAACACCTCTGTTTTCTTTCAAAAAATGTGATGTGTCCACGTTGCGTTTTGGGGCATTTCAAGTCGCGGGTGCTAGGCCTACTCACACAAGTGAGGTATCATTTTTATCGGCAGACTTGGGGGAACGCTGGGTGGAAGGAAATTCGTGGCTCCTCTCTGATTCCAGAACTTTCTGTCACCAAAATGTGTGGAAAATGTGTTTTTTTAGCCACATTTTGAGGTTTGCAAAGGATTCTGGGTAACAGAACCTGGTCAGAGCCCCACAAGTCACCCCATCTTGGATTCCCCTAGCTCTCTAGTTTTCAGAAATGCACAGGTTCTGTAGGTTTCCCTAGGTGCCAGCTGAGCTAGAGGCCAAAATCTACAGGTAGGCACTTTGCAGAAAACACCTCTGTTTTCTTTCAAAAAATGTGATGTGTGCACATTGCGTTTTGGGGCATTTAATGTCGCGGGCGCTAGGCCTACCCACACAAGTGAGGTATCATTTTTATCGGGAGACTTGGGGGAACGTTGGGGGGAAGGAAATTTGTGGCTCCTCTCTGATTCCAGAACTTTCAGTCACCAAAATGTGAAGAAAATGTGTTTCTTTAGCCACATTTTGAGGTTTGCAAAGGATTCTGGGTAACAGAACCTGGTGAGAGCCCCACAAGTCACCCCATCTTGGATTCCCCCTAGGTGTCTAGTTTTAAAAAATGCACAGGTTTGGTAGGTTTCCCTAGGTGCCGGCTGAGCTAGAGGCCAAAATCTACAGGTAGGCACTTTGCAAAAAACACCTCTGTTTTCTTTCAAAAAATGTGATGTGTCCACGTTGCGTTTTGGGGCATTTCCTGTCGCGGGTGCTAGGCCTACTCACACAAGTGAAGTATAATTTTTATCGGCAGACTTGGGGGAACGCTGGGTGGAAGGACATTTGTGGCTCCTCTCTGATTCCAGAACTTTTTGTCACCAAAAAGTGAGGAAAATTTGTTTTTTTAGCCACATTTAGAGGTTTGCAAAGGATTCTGGGTAACAGAACCTGGTCAGAGCCCCACAAGTCACCCCATCTTGGATTCCCCTAGCTCTCTAGTTTTCAGAAATGCACAGGTTTGGTAGGTTTCCCTAGGTGCCGGCTGAGCTAGAGGCCAAAATCTACACGTAGGCACTTTGCAAAAAACACCTCTATTTTCTTTCAAAAAATGTGATGTGTGCACGTTGCGTTTTGGGGCATTTCCTGTCCTGGGCGCTAGGCCTACCCACACAAGTGAGGTATAATTTTTATCAGGAGACTTGTGGGAACGCTGGGTGGAAGGAAATTTGTCGCTCCTCTCTGATTCCAGAACTTTCTGTCACCAAAATGTGAGGAAAATGTGTTTTTTTAGCCAAATTTTGATGTTTGCAAAGGATTCTGGGTAACAAAATCTGGTCAGAGCCCCACATGTCACCCCATCTTGGATTCCCTTAGGTCTCTAGTTTTCAGAAATGCACAGGTTTGGTAGGTTTCCCTAGGTGCCGGCTGAGCTAGAAGCCAAAATCTACAGGTAGGCACTTTGCAAAAAACACCTCTGTTTTCTTTCAAATAATGTAATGTGTGCACGTTGCGTTTTGGGGCAGTTCCTGTTGCGGGCGCTAGGCCTACCCACGCAAGTGAGGTATCATTTTTATCGGGAGACTTGGGGGAACGCTGGGTGGAAGGTAATTTGTGGCTCCTCTCTGATTCCAGAACTTTCTGTCACCAAAAAGTGAGGAAAATGTGTTTTTTAGCCAAATTGTGAGGTTTGCAAAGGATTCTGGGTAACAAAACCTGGTCAGAGCCCCACAAGTCACCCTATCTTGGATTCCCCTAGGTCTCTAGTTTTAAAAAATGCAGAGGTTTGGTAGGTTTCCCTATGTGCCAGCTGAGCTAGAGGCCAAAATCTACAGGTAGGCACTTTGCAAAAAACACCTCTGTGTTCTTTAAAAAAATGTGATGTGTCCACGTTGCGTTTCGGGGCATTTCCTGTCGCGGGCGCTAGGCCTACCCACACAAGTGAGGTATAATTTGTATCGTGAGACTTGGGGGAACGCTGGGTGGAAGGAAATTTGTTGCTCCTCTCTGATTCCAGAACTTTCTGTCACCAAAATGTGTAGAAAATGTGTTTTTTTAGCCACATTTTGAGGTTTGCAAAGGATTCTGGGTAACAGAACCTGGTCAGAGCCCCACAAGTCACCCCATCTTGGATTCCCCTAGCTCTCTAGTTTTCAGAAATGCACAGGTTTGGTAGGTTTCCCCAGGTGCCAGCTGAGCTAGAGGCCAAAATCTACAGGTAGGCACTTTGCAAAAAACACCTCTGTTTTCTTTAAAAAAATGTGATGTGTGCACGTTGCGTTTTGGGGCAGTTCTTGTCGCGGGAGCTAGGCCTACCCACACAAGTGAGGTATCATTTTCATCGGGAGACTTGGGGGAACGCTGGGTGGAAGGTAATTTGTGGCTCCTCTCTGATTCCAGAACTTTCTGTCACCAAAAAGTGAGGAAAATGTGTTTTTTAGCCAAATTGTGAGGTTTGCAAAGGATTCTGGGTAACAAAACCTGGTCAGAGCCCCACAAGTCACCCTATCTTGGATTCCCCTAGGTCTCTAGTTTTAAAAAATGCAGAGGTTTGGTAGGTTTCCCTAGGTGCCGGCTGAGCTAGAGGCCAAAATCTACAGGCAGGCACTTTGCAAAAAACACCTGTTTTCTTTCAAAAAATTTGATGTGTCCACGTTGCGTTATGGGGCATTTCCTGTCGCGGGCGCTAGGCCTACCCACACAAGTGAGGTATAATTTTTATCGTGAGACTTGGGGGAACGCTGGGTGGAAAGAAATTTGTTGCTCCTCTCTGATTCCAGAACTTTCTGTCACCAAAATGTGAGGAAAATGTGTTTTTTTAGCCAAATTTTGAGGTTTGCAAAGGATTCTGGGTAAGAAAACCTGGTCAGAGCCCCACAGGTCACCCCTTCTTGGATTCCCCATAGGTCTCTAGTTTTCAAAAATGCATAGGTTTGGTAGGTTTCCCTAGGTGCCGGCTGAGCTAGAGGCCAAAATCTACAGGTAGGCACTTTGCAAAAAACACCTCTGTTTTCTTTCAAAAAATGTGATGTGTCCACGTTGCGTTTTGGGGCATTTCCTGTCGCGGGTGCTAGGCCTACTCACACAAGTGAGGTATCATTTTTATCGGCAGACTTGGGGGAACGCTGGGTGGAAGGAAAATTGTGGCTCCTCTCTGATTCCAGAACTTTCTGTCACCAAAATGTGTAGAAAATGTGATTTTTTAGCCACATTTTGAGGTTTGCAAAGGCTTCTGGGTAACAGAACCTGGTCAGAGCCCCACAAGTCACCCCATCTTGGATTCCCCTATCTCTCTAGTTTTCAGAAATGCACAGGTTTGGTAGGTTTCCCTAGGTGCCAGCTGAGTTAGAGGCCAAAATCTACAGGTAGGCACTTTGCAAAAAACACCTCTGTTTTCTTTAAAAAAATGTGATGTGTGCACGTTGCGTTTTGGGGCAGCTCCTGTAGCGGGCGCTAGGCCTACCCACACAAGTGAGGTATCATTTCTATCGGGAGACTTGGGGGAACGCTGGGTGGAAGGTAATTTGTGGCTCCTCTCTGATTCCAGAACTTTCTGTCACCAAAAAGTGAGGAAAATTTGTTTTTTAGCCAAATTGTGAGGTTTGCAAAGGATTCTGGGTAACAAAACCTGGTCAGAGCCCCACAAGTCACCCTATCTTGGATATCCCTAGGTCTCTAGTTTTCAAAAATGCAGAGGTTTGGTAGGTTTCCCTAGGTGCCGGCAGAGCTAGAGGCCAAAATCTACAGGTAGGCACTTTGCAAAAAACACCTCTGTTTTCTTTCAAAAAATGTGATGTGTCCACGTTGCGTTTCGGGGCATTTCAAGTCGCGGGTGCTAGGCCTACTCACACAAGTGAGGTATCATTTTTACCGGCAGACTTGGGGGAACGCTGGGTGGAAGGAAATTCGTGGCTCCTCTCTGATTCCAGAACTTTCTGTCACCAAAATGTGTGGAAAATGTGTTTTTTTAGCCACATTTTGAGGTTTGCAAAGGATTCTGGGTAACAGAACCTGGTCAGAGCCCCACAAGTCACCCCATCTTGGATTCCCCTAGCTCTCTAGTTTTCAGAAATGCACAGGTTTGGTAGGTTTCCCTAGGTGCCAGCTGAGCTAGAGGCCAAAATCTACAGGTAGGCACTTTGCAGAAAACACCTCTGTTTTCTTTCAAAAAATGTGATGTGTGCACATTGCGTTTTGGGGCATTTCATGTCGCGGGCGCTAGGCCTACCCACACAAGTGAGGTATCATTTTTATCGGGAGACTTGGGGGAACGTTGGGTGGAAGGAAATTTGTGGCTCCTCTCTGATTCCAGAACTTTCAGTTACCAAAATGTGAAGAAAATGTGTTTTTTTAGCCACATATTTAGGTTTGCAAAGGATTCTGGGTAACAGAACCTGGTCAGAGCCCCACAAGTCACTCCATCTTGGATTCCCCTAGGTGTCTAGTTTTAAAAAATGCACAGGTTTGGTATGTTTCCCTAGGTGCCGGCTGAGCTAGGGGCCAAAATCTACAGGTAGGCACTTTGCAAAAAACACCTCTGTTTTCTTTCAAAAAATGTGATGTGTCCACGTTGCGTTTTGGGGCATTTCCTGTCGCGGGTGCTAGGCCTACTCACACAAGTGAAGTATCATTTTTATCGGCAGACTTGGGGGAACGCTGAGTGGAAGGACATTTGTGGCTCCTCTCTGATTCCAGAACTTTTTGTCACCAAAAAGTGAGGAAAATTTGTTTTTTTAGCCACATTTAGAGGTTTGCAAAGGATTCTGGGTAACAGAACCTGGTCAGAGCCCCACAAGTCACCCCATCTTGGATTCCCCTAGCTCTCTAGTTTTCAGAAATGCACAGGTTTGGTAGGTTTCCCTAGGTGCCGGCTGAGCTAGAGGCCAAAATCTACACGTAGGCACTTTGCAAAAAACACCTCTATTTTCTTTAAAAAAATGTGATGTGTGCACGTTGCGTTTTGGGGCATTTCCTGTTGTGGGCGCTAGGCCTACCCACACAAGTGAGGTATAATTTTTATTGGGAGACTTGTGGGAACGCTGGGTGGAAGGAAATTTGTCGCTCCTCTCTGATTCCAGAACTTTCTGTCACCAAAATGTGAGGAAAATGTGTTTTTTTAGCCAAATTTTGATGTTTGCAAAGGATTCTGGGTAACAAAACCTGGTCAGAGCCCCACATGTCACCCCATCTTGGATTCCCTTAGGTCTCTAGTTTTCAGAAATGCACAGGTTTGGTAGGTTTCCCTAGGTGCCGGCTGAGCTAGAGGCCAAAATATACAGGTAGGCACTTTGCAAAAAACACCTCTGTTTTCTTTAAAAAAATGTGATGTGTGCACGTTGCGTTTTGGGGCAGTTCCTGTCGCGGGCGCTAGGCCTACCCACACAAGTGAGGAATCATTTTTATCAGGAGACTTGGGGGAACGCTGGGTGGAAGGTAATTTGTGGCTCCTCTCTGATTCCAGAACTTTCTGTCACCAAAATGTGAGGAAAATGTGATTTTTTTGCCAAATTTTGAGGTTTGCAAAGGATTCTGGGTAACAAAACCTGGTCAGAGCCCCACAGGTCACCTCTTCTTGGATTCCCCATAGGTCTCTAGTTTTCAAAAATGCATAGGTTTGGTAGGTTTCCCTAGGTGCCGGCTGAGCTAGAGGCCAAAATCTACAGGTAGGCACTTTGCAAAAAACACCTCTGTTTTCTTTCAAAAAATGTGATGTGTCCACGTTGCATTTTGGGGCATTTCCTGTCGCGGGTGCTAGGCCTACTCAGACAAGTGAGGTATCATTTTTATCGTGAGACTTGGGGGAACGCTGGGTGGAAAGAAATGTGTTGCTCCTCTCTGATTCCAGAACTTTCTGTCACCAAAATGTGAGGAAAATGTGTTTTTTTAGCCAAATTTTGAGGTTTGCAAAGGATTCTGGGTAACAAAACCTGGTCAGAGCCCCACAGGTCACCCCTTCTTGGATTCCCCTAGCTCTCTAGTTTTCAGAAATGCACAGGTTTGGTAGGTTTCCCTAGGTGCCAGCTGAGCTAGAGGCCAAAATCTACAGGTAGGCACTTTGCAGAAAACACCTCTGTTTTCTTTCAAAAAATGTGATGTGTGCACATTGCGTTTTGGGGCATTTCATGTCGCGGGCGCTAGGCCTACCCACACAAGTGAGGTATCATTTTTATCGGGAGACTTGGGAGAACGTTGGGTGGAAGGAAATTTGTGGCTCCTCTCTGATTCCAGAACTTTCAGTCACCAAAATGTGAAGAAAATGTGTTTTTTTAGCCACATATTTAGGTTTGCAAAGGATTCTGGGTAACAGAACCTGGTCAGAGCCCCACAAGTCACTCCATCTTGGATTCCCCTAGGTGTCTAGTTTTAAAAAATGCACAGGTTTGGTAGGTTTCCCTAGGTGCCGGCTGAGCTAGAGGCCAAAATCTACAGGTAGGCACTTTGCAAAAAACACCTCTGTTTTCTTTCAAAAAATGTGATGTGTCCACGTTGCGTTTTGGGGCATTTCCTGTCGCGGGTGCTAGGCCTACTCACACAAGTGAAGTATCATTTTTATCGGCAGACTTGGGGGAACGCTGGGTGGAAGGACATTTGTGGCTCCTCTCTGATTCCAGAACTTTTTGTCACCAAAAAGTGAGGAAAATTTGTTTTTTTAGCCACATTTAGAGGTTTGCAAAGGATTCTGGGTAACAGAACCTGGTCAGAGCCCCACAAGTCACCCCATCTTGGATTCCCCTAGCTCTCTAGTTTTCAGAAATGCACAGGTTTGGTAGGTTTCCCTAGGTGCCGGCTGAGCTAGAGGCCAAAATCTACACGTAGGCACTTTGCAAAAAACACCTCTATTTTCTTTAAAAAAATGTGATGTGTGCACGTTGCGTTTTGGGGCATTTCCTGTTGTGGGCGCTAGGCCTACCCACACAAGTGAGGTATAATTTTTATTGGGAGACTTGTGGGAACGCTGGGTGGATGGAAATTTGTCGCTCCTCTCTGATTCCAGAACTTTCTGTCACCAAAATGTGAGGAAAATGTGTTTTTTTAGCCAAATTTTGATGTTTGCAAAGGATTCTGGGTAACAAAACCTGGTCAGAGCCCCACATGTCACCCCATCTTGGATTCCCTTAGGTCTCTAGTTTTCAGAAATGCACAGGTTTGCTAGGTTTCCCTAGGTGCCGGCTGAGCTAGAGGCCAAAATATACAGGTAGGCACTTTGCAAAAAACACCTCTGTTTTCTTTAAAAAAATGTGATGTGTGCACGTTGCATTTTGGGGCAGTTCCTGTCGCGGGCGCTAGGCCTACCCACACAAGTGAGGAATCATTTTTATCAGGAGACTTGGGGGAACGCTGGGTGGAAGGTAATTTGTGGCTCCTCTCTGATTCCAGAACTTTCTGTCACCAAAATGTGAGGAAAATGTGTTTTTTTAGCCAAATTTTGAGGTTTGCAAAGGATTCTGGGTAACAAAACCTGGTCAGAGCCCCACAGGTCACCTCTTCTTGGATTCCCCATAGGTCTCTAGTTTTCAAAAATGCATAGGTTTGGTAGGTTTCCCTAGGTGCCGGCTGAGCTAGAGGCCAAAATCTACAGGTAGGCACTTTGCAAAAAACACCTCTGTTTTCTTTCAAAAAATGTGATGTGTCCACGTTGCATTTTGGGGCATTTCCTGTCGCGGGTGCTAGGCCTACTCACACAAGTGAGGTATCATTTTTATCGTGAGACTTGGGGGAACGCTGGGTGGAAAGAAATGTGTTGCTCCTCTCTGATTCCAGAACTTTCTGTCACCAAAATGTGAGGAAAATGTGTTTTTTTAGCCAAATTTTGAGGTTTGCAAAGGATTCTGGGTAACAAAACCTGGTCAGAGCCCCACAGGTCACCCCTTCTTGGATTCCCCGTAAGGTCTCTAGTTTTCAAAAATGCATAGGTTTGGTAGGTTTCCCTTTGTGCCGGCTGAGCTAGAGGCCAAAATCTACAGGTAGGCACTTTGCAAAAAACACCTCTGTTTTCTTTCAAAAAATGTGATGTGTCCACGTTGCGTTTTGGGGCATTTCAAGTCACGGGTGCTAGGCCTACTCACACAAGTGAGGTATCATTTTTATCGGGAGACTTGGGGGAACGCTGGGTGGAAGGAAATTTGTGGCTCCTCTCTGATTCCAGAACTTTCTGTCACCAAAATGTGTGGAAAATGTGTTTTTTTAGCCACATTTTGAGGTTTGCAAAGGATTCTGGGTAACAGAACCTGGTCAGAGCCCCACAAGTCACCTCATCTTGGATTCCCCTAGCTCTCTAGTTTTCAAAAATGCAGAGGTTTGGTAGGTTTCCCTAGGTGCCGGCTGAGCTAGAGGCCAAAATCTACAGGTAGGCACTTTGCAAAAAACACCTGTTTTCTTTAAAAAAATGTGATGTGTCCACGTTGCGTTTCGGGGCATTTCCTGTCACGGGCGCTAGGCCTACCCACACAAGTGAGGTATCATTTTTATCGTGAGACTTGGGGGAACGCTGGGTGGAAAGAAATTTGTTGCTCCTCTCTGATTCCAGAACTTTCTGTCACCAAAATGTGAGGAAAATGTGTTTTTTTTGCCAAATTTTGAGGTTTGCAAAGGATTCTGGGTAACAAAACCTGGTCAGAGCCCCACAGGTCACCCCTTCTTGGATTCCCCATAGGTCTCTAGTTTTCAAAAATGCATAGGTTTGGTAGGTTTCCCTAGGTGCCGGCTGAGCTAGAGGCCAAAATCTACAGGTAGGCACTTTGCAAAAAACACCTCTGTTTTCTTTCAAAAAATGTGATGTGTCCACGTTGCATTTTGGGGCATTTCCTGTCGCGGGTGCTAGGCCTACTCACACAAGTGAGGTATAATTTTTATCGGCAGACTTGGGGGAACGCTGGGTGGAAGGAAAATTGTGGCTCCTCTCTGAATCCAGAACTTTCTGTCACCAAAATGTGTAGAAAATGTGATTTTTTAGCCACATTTTGAGGTTTGCAAAGGATTCTGGGTAACAGAACCTGGTCAGAGCCCCACAAGTCACCCCATCTTGGATTCCCCTAGCTCTCTAGTTTTCAGAAATGCACAGATTTGGTTGGTTTCCCTAGGTGCCAGCTGAGCTAGAGGCCAAAATCTACTGTTAGGCACTTTGCAAAAAACACCTCTGTTTTCTTTAAAAAAATGTGATGTGTGCACGTTGCGTTTTGGGGCAGTTCCTGTAGAGGGCGCTAGGCCTACCCACAGAAGTGAGGTATCATTTTTATCGGGAGACTTGGGGGAACGCTGGGTGGAAGGTAACTTGTGGCTCCTCTCTGATTCCAGAACTTTCTGTCACCAAAAAGTGAGGAAAATGTGTTTTTTAGCCAAATTGTGAGGTTTGCAAAGGATTCTGGGTAACAAAACTTGTTCAGAGCCTCACAAGTCACCCTATCTTGGATACCCCTAGGTCTCTAGTTTTAAAAAATGCAGAGGTTTGGTAGGTTTCCCTAGGTGCCGGCAGAGCTAAAGGCCAAAATCTACAGGTAGGCACTTTGCAAAAAACACCTCTGTTTTCTTTCAAAAAATGTGATGTGTCCACGTTGCGTTTCGGGGCATTTCCTGTCGCGGGCGCTAGGCCTACCCACACAAGTGAGGTATAATTTTTATCGTGAGACTTGGGGGAACGCTGGGTGGAAAGAAATTTGTTGCTCCTCTCTGATTCCAGAACTTTCTGTCACCAAAATGTGAGGAAAATGTGTTTTTTTAGCCAAATTTTGAGGTTTACAAAGGATTCTGGGTAACAAAACCTGGTCAGAGCCCCACAGGTAACCCCTTCTTGGATTCCCCATAGGTCTCTAGTTTTCAAAAATGCATAGGTTTGGTAGGTTTCCCTAGGTGCCGGCTGAGCTAGAGGCCAAAATCTACAGGTAGGCACTTTGCAAAAAACACCTCTGTTTTCTTTAAAAAAATGTGATGTGTCCACGTTGCGTTTTGGGGCATTTCAAGTCGCGGGTGCTAGGCCTACTCACACAAGTGAGGTATCATTTTTATCGGCAGACTTGGGGGAACGCTGGGTGGAAGGAAATTCGTGGCTCCTCTCTGATTCCAGAACTTTCTGTCACCAAAATGTGTGGAAAATGTCTTTTTTTAGCCACATTTTGAGGTTTGCAATGGATTCTGGGTAACAAAACCTGGTCAGAGCCCCACAGGTCACCCCTTCTTGGATTCCCCATAGGTCTCTAGTTTTCAAAAATGCATAGGTTTGGTAGGTTTCCCTAGGTGCCGGCTGAGCTAGAGGCCAAAATCTACAGGTAGGCACTTTGCAAAAAACACCTCTGTTTTCTTTCAAAAAATGTGATGTGTCCACGTTGCGTTTTGGGGCATTTCCTGTCGCGGGTGCTAGGCCTACTCACACAAGTGAGGTATCATTTTTATCGGCAGACTTGGGGGAACGCTGGGTGGAAGGAAATTTGTGGCTCCTCTCTGATTCCAGAACTTTCTGTCACCAAAATGTGTAGAAAATGTGTTTTTTTAGCCACATTTTGAGGTTTGCAAAGGATTCCGGGTAACAGAACCTGGTCAGAGCCCCACATGTCACCCCATCTTGGATTCCCCTAGCTCTCTAGTTTTCAGAAATGCACAGGTTTGGTAGGTTTCCCTAGGTGCCAGCTGAGCTAGAGGCCAAAATCTACAGGTAGGCACTTTGCAAAAAACACCTCTGTTTTCTTTAAAAAAATGTGATGTGTCCACGTTGTGTTTCGGGGCATTTCCTGTCGCGGGCGCTAGGCCTACCCACACAAGTGAGGTATAATTTTTATCGTGAGACTTGGGGGAACGCTGGGTGGAAAGAAATTTGTTGCTCCTCTCTGATTCCAGAACTTTCTGTCACCAAAATGTGAGGAAAATGTGTTTTTTTAGCCAAATTTTGAGGTTTGCAAAGGATTCTGGGTAACAAAACCTGGTCAGAGCCCCACAGGGCACCCCTTCTTGGATTCCCCATAGGTCTCTAGTTTTCAAAAATGCATAGGTTTGGTAGGTTTCCCTAGGTGCCGGCTGAGCTAGAGGCCAAAATCTACAGGTAGGCACTTTGCAAAAAACACCTCTGGTTTCTTTAAAAAAATGTGATGTGTCCACGTTGTGTTTTGGGGCATTTACTGTAGCGGGCGCTAGGCCTACACCCCACACAAGTGGGGTATCATTTTTATCGGGAGACTTGGGGGAACGTTGGATGGAAGGAAATTTGTGGCTCCTCTCTGATTCCAGAACTTTCTGTCACCAAAATGTGAGGAAAATGTGTTTTTTTAGCCAAAGTTTGAGGTTTGCAAAGGATTCTGGGTAACAAAACCTGGTCAGAGCCCCACAGGTCACCCCTTCTTGGATTCCCCATAGGTCTCTAGTTTTCAAAAATGCATAGGTTTGGTAGGTTTCCCTAGGTGCCGGCTGAGCTAGAGGCCAAAATCTACAGGTAGGCACTTTGCAAAAAACACCTCTGTTTTCTTTCAAAAAATGTGATGTGTCCACGTTGCGTTTTGGGGCATTTCCTGTCGCGGGTGCTAGGCCTACTCACACAAGTGAGGTATCATTTTTATCGGCAGACTTGGGGGAACGCTGGGTGGAAGGAAATTTGTGGCTCCTCTCTGATTCCAGAACTTTCTGTCACCAAAATGTGTAGAAAATGTGTTTTTTTAGCCACATTTTGAGGTTTGCAAAGGATTCCGGGTAACAGAACCTGGTCAGAGCCCCACATGTCACCCCATCTTGGATTCCCCTAGCTCTCTAGTTTTCAGAAATGCACAGGTTTGGTAGGTTTCCCTAGGTGCCAGCTGAGCTAGAGGCCAAAATCTACAGGTAGGCACTTTGCAAAAAACACCTCTGTTTTCTTTAAAAAAATGTGATGTGTCCACGTTGCGTTTCGGGGCATTTGCTGTCGCGGGCGCTAGGCCTACCCACACAAGTGAGGTATAATTTTTATCGTGAGACTTGGGGGAACGCTGGGTGGAAAGAAATTTGTTGCTCCTCTCTGATTCCAGAACTTTCTGTCACCAAAATGTGAGGAAAATGTGTTTTTTTAGCCAAATTTTGAGGTTTGCAAAGGATTCTGGGTAACAAAACCTGGTCAGAGCCCCACAGGGCACCCCTTCTTGGATTCCCCATAGGTCTCTAGTTTTCAAAAATGCATAGGTTTGGTAGGTTTCCCTAGGTGCCGGCTGAGCTAGAGGCCAAAATCTACAGGTAGGCACTTTGCAAAAAACACCTCTGGTTTCTTTAAAAAAATGTGATGTGTCCACGTTGTGTTTTGGGGCATTTACTGTAGCGGGCGCTAGGCCTACACCCCACACAAGTGGGGTATCATTTTTATCGGGAGACTTGGGGGAACGTTGGATGGAAGGAAATTTGTGGCTCCTCTCTGATTCCAGAACTTTCTGTCACCAAAATGTGAGGAAAATGTGTTTTTTTAGCCAAATTTTGAGGTTTGCAAAGGATTCTGGGTAACAAAACCTGGTCAGAGCCCCACAGGTCACCCCTTCTTGGATTCCCCATAGGTCTCTAGTTTTCAAAAATGCATAGGTTTGGTAGGTTTCCCTAGGTGCCGGCTGAGCTAGAGGCCAAAATCTACAGGTAGGCACTTTGCAAAAAACACCTCTGTTTTCTTTCAAAAAATGTGATGTGTCCACGTTGCGTTTTGGGGCATTTCCTGTCGCGGGTGCTAGGCCTACTCACACAAGTGAGGTATCATTTTTATCGGCAGACTTGGGGGAACGCTGGGTGGAAGGAAATTTGTGGCTCCTCTCTGATTCCAGAACTTTCTGTCACCAAAATGTGTAGAAAATGTGTTTTTTTAGCCACATTTTGAGGTTTGCAAAGGATTCCGGGTAACAGAACCTGGTCAGAGCCCCACATGTCACCCCATCTTGGATTCCCCTAGCTCTCTAGTTTTCAGAAATGCACAGGTTTGGTAGGTTTCCCTAGGTGCCAGCTGAGCTAGAGGCCAAAATCTACAGGTAGGCACTTTGCAAAAAACACCTCTGTTTTCTTTAAAAAAATGTGATGTGTCCACGTTGCGTTTCGGGGCATTTGCTGTCGCGGGCGCTAGGCCTACCCACACAAGTGAGGTATAATTTTTATCGTGAGACTTGGGGGAACGCTGGGTGGAAAGAAATTTGTTGCTCCTCTCTGATTCCAGAACTTTCTGTCACCAAAATGTGAGGAAAATGTGTTTTTTTAGCCAAATTTTGAGGTTTGCAAAGGATTCCGGGTAACAAAACCTGGTCAGAGCCCCACAGGGCACCCCTTCTTGGATTCCCCGTAAGGTCTCTAGTTTTCAAAAATGCATAGGTTTGGTAGGTTTCCCTTGGTGCCGGCTGAGCTAGAGGCCAAAATCTACAGGTAGGCACTTTGCAAAAAACACCTCTGTTTTCTTTCAAAAAATGTGATGTGTCCACGTTGCGTTTTGGGGCATTTCAAGTCGCGGGTGCTAGGCCTACTCACACAAGTGAGGTATCATTTTTATCGGGAGACTTGGGGGAACGCTGGGTGGAAGGAAATTTGTGGCTCCTCTCTGATTCCAGAACTTTCTGTCACCAAAATGTGTGGAAAATGTGTTTTTTTAGCCACATTTTGAGGTTTGCAAAGGATTCTGGGTAACAGAACCTGGTCAGAGCCCCACAAGTCACCCCATCATGGATTCCCCTAGCTCTCTAGTTTTCAAAAATGCAGAGGTTTGGTAGGTTTCCCTAGGTGCCGGCTGAGCTAGAGGCCAAAATCTACAGGTAGGCACTTTGCAAAAAACACCTGTTTTCTTTAAAAAAATGTGATGTGTCCACGTTGCGTTTTGGGGCATTTCCTGTCGCGGGCGCTAGGCCTACCCACACAAGTGAGGTATAATTTTTATCGTGAGACTTGGGGGAACGCTGGGTGGAAAGAAATTTGTTGCTCCTCTCTGATTCCAGAACTTTCTGTCACCAAAATGTGAGGAAAATGTGTTTTTTTAGCCAAATTTTGAGGTTTGCAAAGGATTCTGGGTAACAAAACCTGGTCAGAGCCCCACAGGTCACCCCTTCTTGGATTCCCCATAGGTCTCTAGTTTTAAAAAATGCATAGGTTTGGTAGGTTTCCCTAGGTGCCGGCTGAGCAAGAGGCCAAAATCTACAGGTAGGCACTTTGCAAAAAACACCTCTGTTTTCTTTCAAAAAATGTGATGTGTCCACGTTGCGTTTTGGGGCATTTCCTGTCGCGGGTGCTAGGCCTACTCACACAAGTGAGGTATCATTTTTATCGGCAGACTTGGGGGAACGCTGGGTGGAAGGAAAATTGTGGCTCCTCTCTGATTCCAGAACTTTCTGTCACCAACATGTGTAGAAAATGTGTTTTTTTAGCCACATTTTGAGGTTTGCAAAGGATTCTGGGTAACAGAACCTGGTCAGAGCCCCACAAGTCACCCCATCTTGGATTCCCCTAGCTCTCTAGTTTTCAGAAATGCACAGGTTTGGTTGGTTTCCCTAGGTGCCAGCTGAGCTAGAGGCCAAAATCTACTGTTAGGCACTTTGCAAAAAACACCTCTGTTTTCTTTAAAAAAATGTGATGTGTGCACGTTGCGTTTTGGGGCAGTTCCTGTAGCGGGCGCTAGGCCTACCCACACAAGTGAGGTATCATTTTTATCGGGAGACTTGGGGGAACGCTGGGTGGAAGGTAATTTGTGGCTCCTCTCTGATTCCAGAACTTTCTGTCACCAAAAAGTGAGGAAAATGTGTTTTTTAGCCAAATTGTGAGGTTTGCAAAGGATTCTGGATAACAAAACCTGTTCAGAGCCTCACAAGTCACCCTATCTTGGATACCCCTAGGTCTCTAGTTTTAAAAAATGCAGAGGTTTGGTAGGTTTCCCTAGGTGCCGGCAGAGCTAGAGGCCAAAATCTACAGGTAGGCACTTTGCAAAAAACACCTCTGTTTTCTTTCAAAAAATGTGATGTGTCCACGTTGCGTTTCGGGGCATTTCCTGTCGCGGGCGCTAGGCCTACCCACACAAGTGAGGTATAATTTTTATCGTGAGACTTGGGGGAACGCTGGGTGGAAAGAAATTTGTTGCTCCTCTCTGATTCCAGAACTTTCTGTCACCAAAATGTGAGGAAAATGTGTTTTTTTAGCCAAATTTTGAGGTTTGCAAAGGATTCTGGGTAAGAAAACCTGGTCAGAGCCCCACAGGTCACCCCTTCTTGGATTCCCCATAGGTCTCTAGTTTTCAAAAATGCATAGGTTTGGTAGGTTTCCCTAGATGCCGGCTGAGCTAGAGGCCAAAATCTACAGGTAGGCACTTTGCAAAAAACACCTCTGTTTTCTTTAAAAAAATGTGATGTGTCCACGTTGCGTTTCAGGGCATTTCCTGTCGCGGGCGCTAGGCCTACCCACACAAGTGAGGTATAATTTTTATCGTGAGACTTGGGGGAACGCTGGGTGGAAAGAAATTTGTTGCTCCTCTCTGATTCCAGAACTTTCTGTCACCAAAATGTGAGGAAAATGTGTTTTATTAGCCAAATTTTGAGGTTTGCAAAGGATTCTGGGTAACAAAACCTGGTCAGAGCCCCACAGGTCACCCCTTCTTGGATTCCCCATAGGTCTCTAGTTTTCAAAAATGCATAGGTTTGGTAGGTTTCCCTAGGTGCCGGCTGAGCTAGAGGCCAAAATCCACAGGTAGGCACTTTGCAAAAAACACCTCTGTTTTCTTTAAAAAAATGTGATGTGTCCACGTTGCGTTTTGGGGCATTTCAAGTCGCGGGTGCTAGGCCTACTCACACAAGTGAGGTATCATTTTTATCGGCAGACTTGGGGGAACGCTGGGTGGAAGGAAATTCGTGGCTCCTCTGTGATTCCAGAACTTTCTGTCACCAAAATGTGTGGAAAATGTCTTTTTTTAGCCACATTTTGAGGTTTGCAATGGATTCTGGGTAACAAAACCTGGTCAGAGCCCCACAGGTCACCCCTTCTTGGATTCCCCATAGGTCTCTAGTTTTCAAAAATGCATAGGTTCGGTAGGTTTCCCTAGGTGCCGGCTGAGCTAGAGGCCCAAATCTACAGGTAGGCACTTTGCAAAAAACACCTCTGTTTTCTTTCAAAAAATGTGATGTGTCCACGTTGCCTTTTGGGGCATTTCCTGTCGCGGGTGCTAGGCCTACTCACACAAGTGAGGTATCATTTTTATCGGCAGACTTGGGGGAACGCTGGGTGGAAGGAAATTTGTGGCTCCTCTCTGATTCCAGAACTTTCTGTCACCAAAATGTGTAGAAAATGTGTTTTTTTAGCCACATTTTGAGGTTTGCAAAGGATTCCGGGTAACAGAACCTTGTCAGAGCCCCACATGTCACCCCATCTTGGATTCCCCTAGCTCTCTAGTTTTCAGAAATGCACAGGTTTGGTAGGTTTCCCTAGGTGCCAGCTGAGCTAGAGGCCAAAATCTACAGGTAGGCACTTTGCAAAAAACACCTCTGTTTTCTTTAAAAAAATGTGATGTGTCCACGTTGCGTTTCCGGGCATTTCCTGTCGCGGGCGCTAGGCCTACCCACACAAGTGAGGTATAATTTTTATCGTGAGACTTGGGGGAACGCTGGGTGGAAAGAAATTTGTTGCTCCTCTCTGATTCCAGAACTTTCTGTCACCAAAATGTGAGGAAAATGTGTTTTTTTAGCCAAATTTTGAGGTTTGCAAAGGATTCCGGGTAACAAAACCTGGTCAGAGCCCCAAAGGGCACCCCTTCTTGGATTCCCCGTAAGGTCTCTAGTTTTCAAAAATGCATAGGTTTGGTAGGTTTCCCTTGGTGCCGGCTGAGCTAGAGGCCAAAATCTACAGGTAGGCACTTTGCCAAAAACACCTCTGTTTTCTTTCAAAAAATGTGATGTGTCCACGTTGCGTTTTGGGGCATTTCAAGTCGCGGGTGCTAGGCCTACTCACACAAGTGAGGTATCATTTTTATCGGGAGACTTGGGGGAACGCTGGGTGGAAGGAAATTTGTGGCTCCTCTCTGATTCCAGAACTTTCTGTCACCAAAATGTGTGGAAAATGTGTTTTTTTAGCCACATTTTGAGGTTTGCAAAGGATTCTGGGTAACTGAACCTGGTCAGAGCCCCACAAGTCACCCCATCTTGGATTCCCCTAGCTCTCTAGTTTTCAAAAATGCAGAGGTTTGGTAGGTTTCCCTAGGTGCCGGCTGAGCTATAGGCCAAAATCTACAGGTAGGCACTTTGCAAAAAACACCTGTTTTCTTTAAAAAAATGTGATGTGTCCACGTTGCGTTTCGGGGCATTTCCTGTCGCGGGCGCTAGGCCTACCCACACAAGTGAGGTATAATTTTTATCGTGAGACTTGGGGGAACGCTGGGTGGAAAGAAATTTGTTGCTCCTCTCTGATTCCAGAACTTTCTGTCACCAAAATGTGAGGAAAATGTGTTTTTTTAGCCAAATTTTGAGGTTTGCAAAGGATTCTGGGTAACAATACCTGGTCAGAGCCCCACAGGTCACCCCTTCTTGGATTCCCCATAGGTCTCTAGTTTTCAAAAATGCATAGGTTTGGTAGGTTTCCCTAGGTGCCGGCTGAGCTAGAGGCCAAAATCTACAGGTAGGCACTTTGCAAAAAACACCTCTGTTTTCTTTCAAAAAATGTGATGTGTCCACGTTGCGTTTTGGGGCATTTCCTGTCGCGGGTGCTAGGCCTACTCACACAAGTGAGGTATCATTTTTATCGGCAGACTTGGGGGAACGCTGGGTGGAAGGAAATTGTGGCTCCTCTCTGATTCCAGAACTTTCTGTCACCAAAATGTGTAGAAAATGTGATTTTTTAGCCACATTTTGAGGTTTGCAAAGGATTCTGGGTAACAGAACCTGGTCAGAGCCCCACAAGTCACCCCATCTTGGATTCCCCTAGCTCTCTAGTTTTCAGAAATGCACAGGTTTGGTTGGTTTCCCTAGGTGCCAGCTGAGCTAGAGGCCAAAATCTACTGTTAGGCACTTTGCAAAAAACACCTCTGTTTTCTTTAAAAAAATGTGATGTGTGCACGTTGCGTTTTGGGGCAGTTCCTGTAGCGGGCGCTAGGCCTACCCACACAAGTGAGGTATCATTTTTATCGGGAGACTTGGGGGAACGCTGGGTGGAAGGTAATTTGTGGCTCCTCTCTGATTCCAGAACTTTCTGTCACCAAAAAGTGAGGAAAATGTGTTTTTTAGCCAAATTGTGAGGTTTGCAAAGGATTCTGGGTAACAAAACCTGTTCAGAGCCTCACAAGTCACCCTATCTTGGATACCCCTAGGTCTCTAGTTTTAAAAAATGCAGAGGTTTGGTAGGTTTCCCTAGGTGCCGGCAGAGCTAGAGGCCAAAATCTACAGGTAGGCACTTTGCAAAAAACACCTCTGCTTTCTTTAAAAAAATATGATGTGTCCACGTTGCGTTTCGGGGCATTTCCTGTCGCGGGCGCTAGGCCTACCCACACAAGTGAGGTATAATTTTTATCGTGAGACTTGGGGGAACGCTGGGTGGAAAGAAATTTGTTGCTCCTCTCTGATTCCAGAACTTTCTGTCACCAAAATGTGAGGAAAATGTGTTTTTTTAGCCAAATTTTGAGGTTTGCAAAGGATTCTGGGTAAGAAAACCTGGTCAGAGCCCCACAGGTCACCCCTTCTTGGATTCCCCACAGGTCTCAAGTTTTCAAAAATGCATAGGTTTGGTAGGTTTCCCTAGGTGCCGGCTGAGCTAGAGGCCAAAATCTACAGGTAGGCACTTTGCAAAAAACACCTCTGGTTTCTTTAAAAAAATGTGATGTGTCCACGTTGTGTTTTGGGGCATTTACTGTAGCGGGCGCTAGGCCTACACCCCACACAAGTGAGGTATCATTTTTATCGGGAGACTTGGGGGAACGTTGGATGGAAGGAAATTTGTGGCTCCTCTCTGATTCCAGAACTTTCTGTCACCAAAATGTGAGGAAAATGTGTTTTTTTAGCCAAATTTTGAGGTTTGCAAAGGATTCTGGGTAACAAAACCTGGTCAGAGCCCCACAGGTCACCCCTTCTTGGATTCCCCATAGGTCTCTAGTTTTCAAAAATGCATAGGTTTGGTAGGTTTCCCTAGGTGCCGGCTGAGCTAGAGGCCAAAATCTACAGGTAGGCACTTTGCAAAAAACACCTCTGTTTTCTTTAAAAAAATGTGATGTGTCCACGTTGCGTTTTGGGGCATTTCAAGTCGCGGGTGCTAGGCCTACTCACACAAGTGAGGTATCATTTTTATCGGCAGACTTGGGGGAACGCTGGGTGGAAGGAAATTCGTGGCTCCTCTCTGATTCCAGAACTTTCTGTCACCAAAATGTGTGGAAAATGTGTTTTTTTAGCCACATTTTGAGGTTTGCAATGGATTCTGGGTAACAAAACCTGGTCAGAGCCCCACAGGTCACCCCTTCTTGGATTCCCCATAGGTCTCTAGTTTTCAAAAATGCATAGGTTTGGTAGGTTTCCCTAGGTGCCGGCTGAGCTAGAGGCCAAAATCTACAGGTAGGCACTTTGCAAAAAACACCTCTGTTTTCTTTCAAAAAATGTGATGTGTCCACGTTGCGTTTTGGGGCATTTCCTGTCGCGGGTGCTAGGCCTACTCACACAAGTGAGGTATCATTTTTATCGGCAGACTTGGGGGAACGCTGGGTGGAAGGAAATTTGTGGCTCCTCTCTGATTCCAGAACTTTCTGTCACCAAAATGTGTAGAAAATGTGTTTTTTTAGCCACATTTTGAGGTTTGCAAAGGATTCCGGGTAACAGAACCTGGTCAGAGCCCCACATGTCACCCCATCTTGGATTCCCCTAGCTCTCTAGTTTTCAGAAATGCACAGGTTTGGTAGGTTTCCCTAGGTGCCAGCTGAGCTTGAGGCCAAAATCTACAGGTAGGCACTTTGCAAAAAACACCTCTGTTTTCTTTAAAAAAATGTGATGTGTCCACGTTGCGTTTCGGGGCATTTGCTGTCGCGGGCGCTAGGCCTACCCACACAAGTGAGGTATAATTTTTATCGTGAGACTTGGGGGAACGCTGGGTGGAAAGAAATTTGTTGCTCCTCTCTGATTACAGAACTTTCTGTCACCAAAATGTGAGGAAAATGTGTTTTTTTAGCCAAATTTTGAGGTTTGCAAAGGATTCCGGGTAACAAAACCTGGTCAGAGCCCCACAGGGCACCCCTTCTTGGATTCCCCGTAAGGTCTCTAGTTTTCAAAAATGCATAGGTTTGGTAGGTTTCCCTTGGTGCCGGCTGAGCTAGAGGCCAAAATCTACAGGTAGGCACTTTGCAAAAAACACCTCTGTTTTCTTTCAAAAAATGTGATGTGTCCACGTTGCGTTTTGGGGCATTTCAAGTCGCGGGTGCTAGGCCTACTCACACAAGTGAGGTATCATTTTTATCGGGAGACTTGGGGGAACGCTGGGTGGAAGGAAATTTGTGGCTCCTCTCTGATTCCAGAACTTTCTGTCACCAAAATGTGTGGAAAATGTGTTTTTTTAGCCACATTTTGAGGTTTGCAAAGGATTCTGGGTAACAGAACCTGGTCAGAGCCCCACAAGTCACCCCATCTTGGATTCCCCTAGCTCTCTAGTTTTCAAAAATGCAGAGGTTTGGTAGGTTTCCCTAGGTGCCGGCTGAGCTAGAGGCCAAAATCTACAGGTAGGCACTTTGCAAAAAACACCTGTTTTCTTTAAAAAAATGTGATGTGTCCACGTTGCGTTTCGGGGCATTTCCTGTCGCGGGCGCTAGGCCTACCCACACAAGTGAGGTATAATTTTTATCGTGAGACTTGGGGGAACGCTGGGTGGAAAGAAATATGTTGCTCCTCTCTGATTCCAGAACTTTCTGTCACCAAAATGTGAGGAAAATGTGTTTTTTTAGCCAAATTTTGAGGTTTGCAAAGGATTCTGGGTAACAAAACCTGGTCAGAGCCCCACAGGTCACCCCTTCTTGGATTCCCCATAGGTCTCTAGTTTTTAAAAATGCATAGGTTTGGTAGGTTTCCCTAGGTGCCGGCTGAGCTAGAGGCCAAAATCTACAGGTAGGCACTTTGCAAAAAACACCTCTGTTTTCTTTCAAAAAATGTGATGTGTCCACGTTGCGTTTTGGGGCATTTCCTGTCGCGGGTGCTAGGCCTACTCACACAAGTGAGGTATCATTTTTATCGGCAGACTTGGGGGAACGCTGGGTGGAAGGAAAATTGTGGCTCCTCTCTGATTCCAGAACTTTCTGTCACCAAAATGTCTAGAAAATGTGATTTTTTAGCCACATTTTGAGGTTTGCAAAGGATTCTGGGTAACAGAACCTGGTCAGAGCCCCACAAGTCACCCCATCTTGGATTCCCCTAGCTCTCTAGTTTTCAGAAATGCACAGGTTTGGTTGGTTTCCCTAGGTGCCAGCTGAGCTAGAGGCCAAAATCTACTGTTAGGCACTTTGCAAAAAACACCTCTGTTTTCTTTAAAAAAATGTGATGTGTGCACGTTGCGTTTTGGGGCAGTTCCTGTAGCGGGCGCTAGGCCTACCCACACAAGTGAGGTATCATTTTTATCGGGAGACTTGGGGGAACGCTGGGTGGAAGGTAATTTGTGGCTCCTCTCTGATTCCAGAACTTTCTGTCACCAAAAAGTGAGGAAAATGTGTTTTTTAGCCAAATTGTGAGGTTTGCAAAGGATTCTGGGTAACAAAACCTGTTCAGAGCCTCACAAGTCACCCTATCTTGGATACCCCTAGGTCTCTAGTTTTAAAAAATGCAGAGGTTTGGTAGGTTTCCCTAGGTGCCGGCAGAGCTAGAGGCCAAAATCTACAGGTAGGCACTTTGCAAAAAACACCTCTGTTTTCTTTCAAAAAATGTGATGTGTCCACGTTGCGTTTCGGGGCATTTCCTGTCGCGGGCGCTAGGCCTACCCACACAAGTGAGGTATAATTTTTATCGTGAGACTTGGGGGAACGCTGGGTGGAAAGAAATTTGTTGCTCCTCTCTGATTCCAGAACTTTCTGTCACCAAAATGTGAGGAAAATGTGTTTTTTTAGCCAAATTTTGAGGTTTGCAAAGGATTCTGGGTAAGAAAACCTGGTCAGAGCCCCACAGGTCACCCCTTCTTGGATTCCCCATAGGTCTCTAGTTTTAAAAAATGCATAGGTTTGGTAGGTTTCCCTAGGTGCCGGCTGAGCTAGAGGCCAAAATCTACAGGTAGGCACTTTGCAAAAAACACCTCTGTTTTCTTTAAAAAAATGTGATGTGTCCACGTTGCGTTTTGGGGCATTTCAAGTCGCGGGTGCTAGGCCTACTCACACAAGTGAGGTATCATTTTTATCGGCAGACTTGGGGGAACGCTGGGTGGAAGGAAATTTGTGGCTCCTCTCTGATTCCAGAACTTTCTGTCACCAAAATGTGTAGAAAATGTGTTTTTTTAGCCACATTTTGAGGTTTGCAAAGGATTCCGGGTAACAGAACCTGGTCAGAGCCCCACATGTCACCCCATCTTGGATTCCCCTAGCTCTCTAGTTTTCAGAAATGCACAGGTTTGGTAGGTTTCCCTAGGTGCCAGCTGAGCTAGAGGCCAAAATCTACAGGTAGGCACTTTGCAAAAAACACCTCTGTTTTCTTTAAAAAAATGTGATGTGTCCACGTTGCGTTTCGGGGCATTTGCTGTCGCGGGCGCTAGGCCTACCCACACAAGTGAGGTATAATTTTTATCGTGAGACTTGGGGGAACGCTGGGTGGAAATAAATTTGTTGCTCCTCTCTGATTCCAGAACTTTCTGTCACCAAAATGTGAGGAAAATGTGGTTTTTTAGCCAAATTTTGAGGTTTGCAAAGGATTCCGGGTAACAAAACCTGGTCAGAGCCCCACAGGGCACCCCTTCTTGGATTCCCCGTAAGGTCTCTAGTTTTCAAAAATGCATAGGTTTGGTAGGTTTCCCTTGGTGCCGGCTGAGCTAGAGGCCAAAATCTACAGGTAGGCACTTTGCAAAAAACACCTCTGTTTTCTTTCAAAAAATGTGATGTGTCCACGTTGCGTTTTGGGGCATTTCAAGTCGCGGGTGCTAGGCCTACTCACACAAGTGAGGTATCATTTTTATCGGGAGACTTGGGGGAACGCTGGGTGGAAGGAAATTTGTGGCTCCTCTCTGATTCCAGAACTTTCTGTCACCAAAATGTGTGGAAAATGTGTTTTTTTAGCCACATTTTGAGGTTTGCAAAGGATTCTGGGTAACAGAACCTGGTCAGAGCCCCACAAGTCACCCCATCTTGGATTCCCCTAGCTCTCTAGTTTTCAAAAATGCAGAGGTTTGGTAGGTTTCCCTAGGTGCCGGCTGAGCTAGAGGCCAAAATCTACAGGTAGGCACTTTGCAAAAAACACCTGTTTTCTTTAAAAAAATGTGATGTGTCCACGTTGCGTTTCGGGGCATTTCCTGTCGCGGGCGCTAGGCCTACCCACACAAGTGAGGTATAATTTTTATCGTGAGACTTGGGGGAACGCTGGGTGGAAAGAAATTTGTTGCTCCTCTCTGATTCCAGAACTTTCTGTCACCAAAATGTGAGGAAAATGTGTTTTTTTTAGCCAAATTTTGAGGTTTGCAAAGGATTCTGGGTAACAAAACCTGGTCAGAGCCCCACAGGTCACCCCTTCTTGGATTCCCCATAGGTCTCTAGTTTTAAAAAATGCATAGGTTTGGTAGGTTTCCCTAGGTGCCGGCTGAGCTAGAGGCCAAAATTTACAGGTAGGCACTTTGCAAAAAACACCTCTGTTTTCTTTAAAAAAATGTGATGTGTCCACGTTGCGTTTTGGGGCATTTCCTGTCGCGGGTGCTAGGCCTACTCACACAAGTGAGGTATCATTTTTATCGGCAGACTTGGGGGAACGCTGGGTGGAAGGAAAATTGTGGCTCCTCTCTGATTCCAGAACTTTCTGTCACCAAAATGTGTAGAAAATGTGATTTTTTAGCCACATTTTGAGGTTTGCAAAGGATTCTGGGTAACAGAACCTGGTCAGAGCCCCACAAGTCACCCCATCTTGGATTCCCCTAGCTCTCTAGTTTTCAGAAATGCACAGGTTTGGTTGGTTTCCCTAGGTGCCAGCTGAGCTAGAGGCCAAAATCTACTGTTAGGCACTTTGCAAAAAACACCTCTGTTTTCTTTAAAAAAATGTGATGTGTGCACGTTGCGTTTTGGGGCAGTTCCTGTAGCGGGCGCTAGGCCTACCCACACAAGTGAGGTATCATTTTTATCGGGAGACTTGGGGGAACGCTGGGTGGAAGGTAATTTGTGGCTCCTCTCTGATTCCAGAACTTTCTGTCACCAAAAAGTGAGGAAAAGGTGTTTTTAAGCCAAATTGTGAGGTTTGCAAAGGATTCTGGGTAACAAAACCTGTTCAGAGCCTCACAAGTCACCCTATCTTGGATACCCCTAGGTCTCTAGTTTTAAAAAATGCAGAGGTTTGGTAGGTTTCCCTAGGTGCCGGCAGAGCTAGAGGCCAAAATCTACAGGTAGGCACTTTGCAAAAAACACCTCTGTTTTCTTTCAAAAAATGTGATGTGTCCACGTTGCGTTTTGGGGCATTTCCTGTTGCGGGTGCTAGGCCTACTCACACAAGTGAGGTATCATTTTTATCGGCAGACTTGGGGGAACGCTGGGTGGAAGGAAAATTGTGGCTCCTCTCTGATTCCAGAACTTTCTGTCACCAAAATGTGTAGAAAATGTGATTTTTTAGCCACATTTTGAGGTTTGCAAAGGATTCTGGGTAAGAAAACCTGGTCAGAGCCCCACAGGTCACCCCTTCTTGGATTCCCCATAGGTCTCTAGTTTTCAAAAATGCATAGGTTTGGTAGGTTTCCCTAGGTGCCGGCTGAGCTAGAGGCCAAAATCTACAGGTAGGCACTTTGCAAAAAACACCTCTGTTTTCTTTAAAAAAATGTGATGTGTCCACGTTGCGTTTTGGGGCATTTCAAGTCACGGGTGCTAGGCCTACTCACACAAGTGAGGTATCATTTTTATCGGCAGACTTGGGGGAACGCTGGGTGGAAGGAAATTCGTGGCTCCTCTCTGATTCCAGAACTTTCTGTCACCAAAATGTGTGGAAAATGTGTTTTTTTAGCCAAATTTTGAGGTTTGCAATGGATTCTGGGTAACAAAACCTGGTCAGAACCCCACAGGTCACCCCTTCTTGGATTCCCCATAGGTCTCTAGTTTTCAAAAATGCATAGGTTTGGTAGGTTTCCCTAGGTGCCGGCTGAGCTAGAGGCCAAAATCTACAGGTAGGCACTTTGCAAAAAACACCTCTGTTTTCTTTCAAAAAATGTGATGTGTCCACGTTGCCTTTTGGGGCATTTCCTGTCGCGGGTACTAGGCCTACTCACACAAGTGAGGTATCATTTTTATCGGCAGACTTGGGGGAACGCTGGGTGGAAGGAAATTTGTGGCTCCTCTCTGATTCCAGAACTTTCTGTCACCAAAATGTGTAGAAAATGTGTTTTTTTAGCCACATTTTGAGGTTTGCAAAGGATTCTGGGTAACAGAACCTGGTCAGAGCCCCACATGTCACCCCATATTGGATTCCCCTAGCTCTCTAGTTTTCAGAAATGCACAGGTTTGGTAGGTTTCCCTAGGTGCCAGCTGAGCTAGAGGCCAAAATCTACAGGTAGGCACTTTGCAAAAAACACCTCTGTTTTCTTTAAAAAAATGTGATGTGTCCACGTTGCGTTTCGGGGCATTTCCTGTCGCGGGCGCTAGGCCTACCCACACAAGTGAGGTATAATTTTTATCGTGAGACTTGGGGGAACGCTGGGTGGAAAGAAATTTGTTGCTCCTCTCTGATTCCAGAACTTTCTGTCACCAAAATGTGAGGAAAATGTGTTTTTTTTGCCAAATTTTGAGGTTTGCAAAGGATTCTGGGTAACAAAACCTGGTCAGAGCCCCACAGGGCACCCCTTCTTGGATTCCCCGTAAGGTCTCTAGTTTTCAAAAATGCATAGGTTTGGTAGGTTTCCCTTGGTGCCGGCTGAGCTAGAGGCCAAAATCTACAGGTAGGCACTTTGCAAAAAACACCTCTGTTTTCTTTTAAAAAATGTGATGTGTCCACGTTGCGTTTTGGGGCATTTCAAGTCGCGGGTGCTAGGCCTACTCACACAAGAGAGGTATCTTTTTTATCTGGAGACTTGGGGGAACGCTGGGTGGAAGGAAATTTGTGGCTCCTCTCTGATTCCAGAACTTTCTGTCACCAAAATGTGTGGAAAATGTGTTTTTTTAGCCACATTTTGAGGTTTGCAAAGGATTCTGGGTAACAGAACCTGGTCAGAGCCCCACAAGTCACCCCATCTTGGATTCCCCTAGCTCTCTAGTTTTCAGAAATGCACAGGTTTGGTAGGTTTCCCTGGGTGCCAGCTGAACTAGAGGCCAAAATCTACAGGTAGGCACTTTGCAAAAAACACCTCTGTTTTCTTTAAAAAAATGTGATGTGTCCACATTGCGTTTTGGGGCATTTCATGTCGCGGACGCTAGGCCTACCCACACAAGTGAGGTATCATTTTTATCGGGAGACTTGGGGGAACGTTGGGTGGAAGGAAATTTGTGGCTCCTCTCTGATTCCAGAACTTTCTGTCACCAAAATGTGAAGAAAATGTGTTTTTTTAGCCACATTTTGAGGTTTGCAAAGGATTCTGGGTAACAGAACCTGGTCAGAGCCCCACAAGTCACCCCATCTTGGATTCCCCTAGCTCTCTAGTTATCAGAAATGCACAGGTTTGGTAGGTTTCCCTAGGTGCCGGCTGAGCTAGAGGCCAAAATCTACAGGTAGGCACTTTGCAAAAAACACCTCTGTTTTCTTTCAAAAAATGTGATGTGTGCATGTTGCGTTTTGGGGCATTTCCTGTCGTGGGCGCTAGGCCTACCCACACAAGTGAGGTATCATTTTTATCGGGAGACTGGGGGAACGCTGGGTGGAAGGAAATTTGTGGCTCCTCTCTGATTCCAGAACTTTCTGTCACCAAAATGTGAAGAAAATGTGTTTTTTTAGCCACATTTTGAGGTTTGCAAAGGATTCTGGGTAACAGAAACTGGTCAGATCCCCACAAGTCACCCCATCTTGGATTCCCCTAGGTCTCTAGTTTTCAGAAATGCACAGGTTTGGTAGGTTTCCCTAGGTGCCGGCTGAGCTAGAGGCCAAAATCTACAGGTAGGCACTTTGCAAAAAACACCTCTGTTTTCTTTAAAAAAATGTGATGTGTCCACGTTGCGTTTTGGGGCATTTCCTGTCGCGGGTGCTAGGCCTACTCACACAAGTGAGGTATCATTTTTATCGGCAGACTTGGGGGAACGCTGGGTGGAAGGACATTTGTGGCTCCTCTCTGATTCCAGAACTTTCTGTCACTAAACTGTGAGGAAAATGTGTTTTTTTAGCCACATTTTGAGGTTTGCAAAGGATTCTGGGTAACAGAACCTGGTCAGAGCCCCACAAGTCACCCCATCTTGGATTCCCCTAGCTCTCTAGTTTTCAGAAATGCACAGGTTTGGTAGGTTTCCCTAGGTGCCAGCTGAGCTAGAGGCCAAAATCTACAGGTAGGCACTTTGCAAAAAACACCTCTGTTTTCTTTCAAAAAATGTGATGTGTCCACGTTGCGTTTTGGGGCATTTCCTGTCGCGGGTGCTAGGCCTACTCACACAAGTGAGGTATCATTTTTATCGGGAGACTTGGGGGAACGCTGGGTGGAAGGAAATTTGTGGCTCCTCTCTGATTCCAGAACTTTCTGTCACCAAAATGGGAGGAAAACGTGTTTTTTTAGCCACATTTAGAGGTTTGCAAAGGATTCTGGGTAACAGAACCTGGTCACAGCCCCACAAGTCACCCCATCTTGGATTCCCCTAGCTCTCTAGTTTTCAGAAATGCACAGGTTTGGTAGGTTTCCCTAGGTGTCGGCTGAGCTAGAGGCCAAAATCTACAGGTAGGCACTTTGCAAAAAACACCTCTGTTTTCTTTAAAAAAATGTGATGTGTGCACGTTGCGTTTTGGGGCATTTCCTGTCGTGGGCGCTAGGCCTACCCACACAAGTGAGGTATCATTTTTATCGGGAGACTTTGGGGAACGCTGGGTGGAAGGAAAATTGTGGCTCCTCTCTGATTCCAGAACTTTCTGTCACCAAAATGTGTGGAAAATGTGTTTTTTTAGCCACATTTTGAGGTTTGCAAAGGATTCTGTGTAATAAAACCTGGTCAGAGCCCCAAAAGTCACCCCATCTTAGATTCCCCTAGGTCTCTAGTTTTCAAAAATGCACAGGTTTGGTAGGTTTCCCTAGGTGCCGGCTGAGCTAGAGGCCAAAATCTACAGGTAGGCACTTTGCAAAAAACACCTCTGTTTTCTTTAAAAAAATGTGATGTGTGCACGATGCGTTTTGCGGCATTTCCTGTCGTGGGCGCTAGGCCTACCCACACAAGTGAGGTATCATTTTTATCGGGAGACTTGGGGGAACGCTGGGTGGAAGGAAATTTGTTGCTCCTCTCTGATTCCAGAACTTTCTGTCACCAAAATGTGAGGAAAATGAGTTTTTTTAGTCAAATCTTGTGGTTTGCAAAGGATTCTGGGTAACAACACCTGGGCAGAGCACCACATGTCACCCCATCTTGGATTCCCCTAGGTCTCTAGTTTTCAGAAATGCACAGGTTTGGTAGGTTTCCCTAGGTGCCGGCTGAGCTAGAGGCCAAAATCTACAGGTAGGCACTTTGCAAAAAACACCTCTGTTTTCTTTAAAAAAATGTGATGTGTGCACGTTGCATTTTGGGGCAGTTCCTGTCGCGGGCGCTAGGCCTACCCACACAAGTGAGGTATCATTTTTATCGGGAGACTTGGGGGAATGCTGGGTGGAAGGAAATTTGTGGCTCCTCTCTGATTCCAGAACTTTCTGTCACCAAAATGTGAGGAAAATGTGTTTTTTTAGCCACATTTAGAGGTTTGCAAAGGATTCTGGGTAACAAAACCTGGTCAGAGCCCCACATGTCACCCCATCTTGGATTCCCCTAGGTCTCTAGTTTTCAAAAATGCATAAGTTTGGTAGGTTTCCCTAGGTGCCAGCTGAGCTAGAGGCCAAAATCTACAGGTAGGCACTTTGCAAAAAACACCTCTGTTTTCTTTCAAAAAATGTGATGTGTCCACGTTGCGTTTTGGGGCATTTCCTGTCGCGGGTGCTAGGCATACTCACACAAGTGAGGTATCATTTTTATCGGCAGACTTGGGGGAACGCTGGGTGGAAGGAAAATTGTGGCTCCTCTCTGATTCCAGAACTTTCTGTCACCAAAATGTGTAGAAAATGTGATTTTTTAGCCACATTTTGAGGTTTGCAAAGGATTCTGGGTAACAGAACCTGGTCAGAGTCCCACAAGTCACCCCATCTTGGATTCCCCTAGCTCTCTAGTTTTCAGAAATGCACAGGTTTGGTTGGTTTCCCTAGGTGCCAGCTGAGCTAGAGGCCAAAATCTACTGTTAGGCACTTTGCAAAAAACACCTCTGTTTTCTTTAAAAAAATGTGATGTGTGCACGTTGCGTTTTGGGGCAGTTCCTGTAGCGGGCGCTAGGCCTACCCACACAAGTGAGGTATCATTTTTATCGGGAGACTTGGGGGAACGCTGGGTGGAAGGTAATTTGTGGCTCCTCTCTGATTCCAGAACTTTCTGTCACCAAAAAGTGAGGAAAATGTGTTTTTAAGCCAAATTGTGAGGTTTGCAAAGGATTCTGGGTAACAAAACCTGTTCAGAGCCTCACAAGTCACCCTATCTTGGATACCCCTAGGTCTCTAGTTTTAAAAAATGCAGAGGTTTGGTAGGTTTCCCTAGGTGCCGGCAGAGCTAGAGGCCAAAATCTACAGGTAGGCACTTTGCAAAAAACACCTCTGTTTTCTTTCAAAAAATGTGATGTGTCCACGTTGCGTTTTGGGGCATTTCCTGTTGCGGGTGCTAGGCCTACTCACACAAGTGAGGTATCATTTTTATCGGCAGACTTGGGGGAACGCTGGGTGGAAGGAAAATTGTGGCTCCTCTCTGATTCCAGAACTTTCTGTCACCAAAATGTGTAGAAAATGTGATTTTTTAGCCACATTTTGAGGTTTGCAAAGGATTCTGGGTAAGAAAACCTGGTCAGAGCCCCACAGGTCACCCCTTCTTGGATTCCCCATAGGTCTCTAGTTTTCAAAAATGCATAGGTTTGGTAGGTTTCCCTAGGTGCCGGCTGAGCTAGAGGCCAAAATCTACAGGTAGGCACTTTGCAAAAAACACCTCTGTTTTCTTTAAAAAAATGTGATGTGTCCACGTTGCGTTTTGGGGCATTTCAAGTCACGGGTGCTAGGCCTACTCACACAAGTGAGGTATCATTTTTATCGGCAGACTTGGGGGAACGCTGGGTGGAAGGAAATTCGTGGCTCCTCTCTGATTCCAGAACTTTCTGTCACCAAAATGTGTGGAAAATGTGTTTTTTTAGCCAAATTTTGAGGTTTGCAATGGATTCTGGGTAACAAAACCTGGTCAGAACCCCACAGGTCACCCCTTCTTGGATTCCCCATAGGTCTCTAGTTTTCAAAAATGCATAGGTTTGGTAGGTTTCCCTAGGTGCCGGCTGAGCTAGAGGCCAAAATCTACAGGTAGGCACTTTGCAAAAAACACCTCTGTTTTCTTTCAAAAAATGTGATGTGTCCACGTTGCCTTTTGGGGCATTTCCTGTCGCGGGTACTAGGCCTACTCACACAAGTGAGGTATCATTTTTATCGGCAGACTTGGGGGAACGCTGGGTGGAAGGAAATTTGTGGCTCCTCTCTGATTCCAGAACTTTCTGTCACCAAAATGTGTAGAAAATGTGTTTTTTTAGCCACATTTTGAGGTTTGCAAAGGATTCTGGGTAACAGAACCTGGTCAGAGCCCCACATGTCACCCCATATTGGATTCCCCTAGCTCTCTAGTTTTCAGAAATGCACAGGTTTGGTAGGTTTCCCTAGGTGCCAGCTGAGCTAGAGGCCAAAATCTACAGGTAGGCACTTTGCAAAAAACACCTCTGTTTTCTTTAAAAAAATGTGATGTGTCCACGTTGCGTTTCGGGGCATTTCCTGTCGCGGGCGCTAGGCCTACCCACACAAGTGAGGTATAATTTTTATCGTGAGACTTGGGGGAACGCTGGGTGGAAAGAAATTTGTTGCTCCTCTCTGATTCCAGAACTTTCTGTCACCAAAATGTGAGGAAAATGTGTTTTTTTAGCCAAATTTTGAGGTTTGCAAAGGATTCTGGGTAACAAAACCTGGTCAGAGCCCCACAGGGCACCCCTTCTTGGATTCCCCGTAAGGTCTCTAGTTTTCAAAAATGCATAGGTTTGGTAGGTTTCCCTTGGTGCCGGCTGAGCTAGAGGCCAAAATCTACAGGTAGGCACTTTGCAAAAAACACCTCTGTTTTCTTTTAAAAAATGTGATGTGTCCACGTTGCGTTTTGGGGCATTTCAAGTCGCGGGTGCTAGGCCTACTCACACAAGAGAGGTATCTTTTTTATCTGGAGACTTGGGGGAAGGCTGGGTGGAAGGAAATTTGTGGCTCCTCTCTGATTCCAGAACTTTCTGTCACCAAAATGTGTGGAAAATGTGTTTTTTTAGCCACATTTTGAGGTTTGCAAAGGATTCTGGGTAACAGAACCTGGTCAGAGCCCCACAAGTCACCCCATCTTGGATTCCCCTAGCTCTCTAGTTTTCAGAAATGCACAGGTTTGGTAGGTTTCCCTGGGTGCCAGCTGAACTAGAGGCCAAAATCTACAGGTAGGCACTTTGCAAAAAACACCTCTGTTTTCTTTAAAAAAATGTGATGTGTCCACATTGCGTTTTGGGGCATTTCATGTCGCGGACGCTAGGCCTACCCACACAAGTGAGGTATCATTTTTATCGGGAGACTTGGGGGAACGTTGGGTGGAAGGAAATTTGTGGCTCCTCTCTGATTCCAGAACTTTCTGTCACCAAAATGTGAAGAAAATGTGTTTTTTTAGCCACATTTTGAGGTTTGCAAAGGATTCTGGGTAACAGAACCTGGTCAGAGCCCCACAAGTCACCCCATCTTGGATTCCCCTAGCTCTCTAGTTATCAGAAATGCACAGGTTTGGTAGGTTTCCCTAGGTGCCGGCTGAGCTAGAGGCCAAAATCTACAGGTAGGCACTTTGCAAAAAACACCTCTGTTTTCTTTCAAAAAATGTGATGTGTGCATGTTGCGTTTTGGGGCATTTCCTGTCGTGGGCGCTAGGCCTACCCACACAAGTGAGGTATCATTTTTATCGGGAGACTGGGGGAACGCTGGGTGGAAGGAAATTTGTGGCTCCTCTCTGATTCCAGAACTTTCTGTCACCAAAATGTGAAGAAAATGTGTTTTTTTAGCCACATTTTGAGGTTTGCAAAGGATTCTGGGTAACAGAAACTGGTCAGATCCCCACAAGTCACCCCATCTTGGATTCCCCTAGGTCTCTAGTTTTCAGAAATGCACAGGTTTGGTAGGTTTCCCTAGGTGCCGGCTGAGCTAGAGGCCAAAATCTACAGGTAGGCACTTTGCAAAAAACACCTCTGTTTTCTTTAAAAAAATGTGATGTGTCCACGTTGCGTTTTGGGGCATTTCCTGTCGCGGGTGCTAGGCCTACTCACACAAGTGAGGTATCATTTTTATCGGCAGACTTGGGGGAACGCTGGGTGGAAGGACATTTGTGGCTCCTCTCTGATTCCAGAACTTTCTGTCACTAAACTGTGAGGAAAATGTGTTTTTTTAGCCACATTTTGAGGTTTGCAAAGGATTCTGGGTAACAGAACCTGGTCAGAGCCCCACAAGTCACCCCATCTTGGATTCCCCTAGCTCTCTAGTTTTCAGAAATGCAGAGGTTTGGTAGGTTTCCCTAGGTGCCAGCTGAGCTAGAGGCCAAAATCTACAGGTAGGCACTTTGCAAAAAACACCTCTGTTTTCTTTCAAAAAATGTGATGTGTCCACGTTGCGTTTTGGGGCATTTCCTGTCGCGGGTGCTAGGCCTACTCACACAAGTGAGGTATCATTTTTATCGGGAGACTTGGGGGAACGCTGGGTGGAAGGAAATTTGTGGCTCCTCTCTGATTCCAGAACTTTCTGTCACCAAAATGGGAGGAAAACGTGTTTTTTTAGCCACATTTAGAGGTTTGCAAAGGATTCTGGGTAACAGAACCTGGTCACAGCCCCACAAGTCACCCCATCTTGGATTCCCCTAGCTCTCTAGTTTTCAGAAATGCACAGGTTTGGTAGGTTTCCCTAGGTGTCGGCTGAGCTAGAGGCCAAAATCTACAGGTAGGCACTTTGCAAAAAACACCTCTGTTTTCTTTAAAAAAATGTGATGTGTGCACGTTGCGTTTTGGGGCATTTCCTGTCGTGGGCGCTAGGCCTACCCACACAAGTGAGGTATCATTTTTATCGGGAGACTTTGGGGAACGCTGGGTGGAAGGAAAATTGTGGCTCCTCTCTGATTCCAGAACTTTCTGTCACCAAAATGTGTGGAAAATGTGTTTTTTTAGCCACATTTTGAGGTTTGCAAAGGATTCTGTGTAATAAAACCTGGTCAGAGCCCCAAAAGTCACCCCATCTTAGATTCCCCTAGGTCTCTAGTTTTCAAAAATGCACAGGTTTGGTAGGTTTCCCTAGGTGCCGGCTGAGCTAGAGGCCAAAATCTACAGGTAGGCACTTTGCAAAAAACACCTCTGTTTTCTTTCAAAAAATGTGATGTGTGCACGATGCGTTTTGCGGCATTTCCTGTCGTGGGCGCTAGGCCTACCCACACAAGTGAGGTATCATTTTTATCGGGAGACTTGGGGGAACGCTGGGTGGAAGGAAATTTGTTGCTCCTCTCTGATTCCAGAACTTTCTGTCACCAAAATGTGAGGAAAATGAGTTTTTTTAGTCAAATCTTGTGGTTTGCAAAGGATTCTGGGTAACAACACCTGGGCAGAGCACCACATGTCACCCCATCTTGGATTCCCCTAGGTCTCTAGTTTTCAGAAATGCACAGGTTTGGTAGGTTTCCCTAGGTGCCGGCTGAGCTAGAGGCCAAAATCTACAGGTAGGCACTTTGCAAAAAACACCTCTGTTTTCTTTAAAAAAATGTGATGTGTGCACGTTGCATTTTGGGGCAGTTCCTGTCGCGGGCGCTAGGCCTACCCACACAAGTGAGGTATCATTTTTATCGGGAGACTTGGGGGAATGCTGGGTGGAAGGAAATTTGTGGCTCCTCTCTGATTCCAGAACTTTCTGTCACCAAAATGTGAGGAAAATGTGTTTTTTTAGCCACATTTAGAGGTTTGCAAAGGATTCTGGGTAACAAAACCTGGTCAGAGCCCCACATGTCACCCCATCTTGGATTCCCCTAGGTCTCTAGTTTTCAAAAATGCATAAGTTTGGTAGGTTTCCCTAGGTGCCAGCTGAGCTAGAGGCCAAAATCTACAGGTAGGCACTTTGCAAAAAACACCTCTGTTTTCTTTCAAAAAATGTGATGTGTCCACGTTGCGTTTTGGGGCATTTCCTGTCGCGGGTGCTAGGCATACTCACACAAGTGAGGTATCATTTTTATCGGGAGACTTGGGGGAACGCTGGGTGGAAGGAAATTTGTGGCTCCTCTCTGATTCCAGAACTTTCTGTCACCAAAATGTGAGGAAAATGTGTTTTTTTAGCCAAATTTTGAGGTTTGCAAAGGATTCTGGGTAACAAAACCTGGTCAGAGCCCCACATGTCACCCCATCTTGGATTCCCCTAGGTCTCTAGTTTTCAGAAATGCACAGGTTTGGTAGGTTTCCCTAGGTGCCGGCTGAGCTAGAGGCCAAAATCTACAGGTAGGCACTTTGCAAAAAACACCTCTGTTTTCTTTCAAAAAATGTGATGTGTGCACGTTGCGTCTTGGGGCATTTCCTGTCGCGGGTGCTAGGCCTACTCAGACAAGTGAGGTATCATTTTTATCGGCAGACTTGGGGGAACGCTGGGTGGAAGGAAATTTGTGGCTCCTCTCTGATTCCAGAACTTTCTGTCACCAAAATGTGAGGAAAATGGGTTTTTTTAGCCAAATTTTGAGGTTTGCAAAGGATTCTGGGTAGCAAAACATGGTCAGAGCCCCACATGTCACCCCATCTTGGATTCCCCTAGGTCTCTAGTTTTCAAAAATGCACAGGTTTGGTAGGTTTCCCTAGGTGCCGGCTGAGCTAGAGGCCAAAATCTACAGGTAGGCACTTTGCAAAAAACACCTCTGGTTTCTTTAAAAAAATGTGATGTGTCCACGTTGTGTTTTGGGGCATTTACTGTAGCGGGCGCTAGGCCTACACCCCACACAAGTGAGGTATCATTTTTATCGGGAGACTTGGGGGAACGCTGGGTGGAAGGAAATTTGTGGCTCCTCTCTGATTCCAGAACTTTCTGTCACCAAAATGTGAGGAAAATGTGTTTTTTTAGCCAAATTTTGAGGTTTGCAAAGGATTCTGGGTAACAAAACCTGGTCAGAGCCCCACATGTCACCCCATCTTGGATTCCCCTAGGTCTCTAGTTTTCAGAAATGCACAGGTTTGGTAGGTTTCCCTAGGTGCCCGCTGAGCTAGAGGCCAAAATCTACAGGTAGGCACTTTGCAAAAACACCTCTGTTTTCTTTCAAAAAATGGGATGTGTCCACGTTGCGTTTTGGGGAATTTCCTGTCGTGGGCGCTAGGCCTACCCACACAAGTGAGGTATCATTTTTATCGGGAGACTTGGGGGAACGCTGGGTGGAAGGAAATTTGTGGCTCCTCTCTGATTCCAGAACTTTCTGTCACCAAAATGTGAGGAAAATTTGTTTTTTTAGCCAAATTTTGAGGTTTGCAAAAGATTCTGGGTAACAGAAACTGTTCAGAGCCCCACAAGTCACCCCATCTTGGATTCCCCTAGGTCTCTAGTTTTCAGAAATGCACAGGTTTGGTAGGTTTCCCTAGGTGCCGGCTGAGCTAGAGGCCAAAATCTACAGGTAGGCACTTTGCAAAAAACACCTCTGTTTTCTTTCAAAAAATGTGATGTGTTCACGTTGCGTTTTGGGGCAGTTCTGTCACGGGCGCTAGGCCTACCCACACAAGTGAGGTATAATTTTTATCGGGAGACTTGGGGGAACGCTGGATGGAAGGAAATTTGTGGCTCCTCTCTGATTCCAGAACTTTCTGTCACCAAAATGTGAGGAAAATGTGTTTTTTTAGCCAAATTTTGAGGTTTGCAAAAGACTCTGGGTAACAGAAACTGTTCAGAGCCCCACAAGTCACCCCATCTTGGATTCCCCTAGGTCTCTAGTTTTCAGAAATGCACAGGTTTGGTAGGTTTCCCTAGGTGCCGGCTGAGCTAGAGGCCAAAATCTACAGGTAGGCACTTTGCAAAAACACCTCTGTTTTCTTACAAAAAATGTGATGTGTGCACGTTGCGTTTTGGGGCATTTCCTGTCGTGGGCGCTAGGCCTACCCACACAAGTGAGGTATCATTTTTATCGTGAGACTTGGGGGAACGCTGGGTGGAAAGAAATGTGTTGCTCCTCTCTGATTCCAGAACTTTCTGTCACCAAAATGTGAGGAAAATGTGTTTTTTTAGCCAAATTTTGAGGTTTGCAAAGGATTCTGGGTAACAAAACCTGGTCAGAGCCCCACAGGTCACCCCTTCTTGGATTCCCCGTAAGGTCTCTAGTTTTCAAAAATGCATAGGTTTGGTAGGTTTCCCTTGGTGCCGGCTGAGCTAGAGGCCAAAATCTACAGGTAGGCACTTTGCAAAAAACACCTCTGTTTTCTTTCAAAAAATGTGATGTGTCCACGTTGCGTTTTGGGGCATTTCAAGTCACGGGTGCTAGGCCTACTCACACAAGTGAGGTATCATTTTTATCGGAGACTTGGGGGAACGCTGGGTGGAAGGAAATTTGTGGCTCCTCTCTGATTCCAGAACTTTCTGTCACCAAAATGTGTGGAAAATGTGTTTTTTTAGCCACATTTTGAGGTTTGCAAAGGATTCTGGGTAACAGAACCTGGTCAGAGCCCCACAAGTCACCCCATCTTGGATTCCCCTAGCTCTCTAGTTTTCAAAAATGCAGAGGTTTGGTAGGTTTCCCTAGGTGCCGGCTGAGCTAGAGGCCAAAATCTGCAGGTAGGCACTTTGCAAAAAACACCTGTTTTCTTTAAAAAAAATGTGATGTGTCCACGTTGCGTTTCGGGGCATTTCCTGTCGCGGGCGCTAGGCCTACCCACACAAGTGAGGTATCATTTTTATCGTGAGACTTGGGGGAATGCTGGGTGGAAAGAAATTTGTTGCTCCTCTCTGATTCCAGAACTTTCTGTCACCAAAATGTGAGGAAAATGTGTTTTTTTAGCCAAATTTTGAGGTTTGCAAAGGATTCTGGGTAACAAAACCTGGTCAGAGCCCCACAGGTCACCCCTTCTTGGATTCCCCATAGGTCTCTAGTTTTCAAAAATGCATAGGTTTGGTAGGTTTCCCTAGGTGCCGGCTGAGCTAGAGGCCAAAATCTACAGGTAGGCACTTTGCAAAAAACACCTCTGTTTTCTTTCAAAAAATGTGATGTGTCCACGTTGCGTTTTGGGGCATTTCCTGTCGCGGGTGCTAGGCCTACTCACACAAGTGAGGTATAATTTTTATCGGCAGACTTGGGGGAACGCTGGGTGGAAGGAAAATTGTGGCTCCTCTCTGATTCCAGAACTTTCTGTCACCAAAATGTGTAGAAAATGTGATTTTTTAGCCACATTTTGAGGTTTGCAAAGGATTCTGGGTAACAGAACCTGGTCAGAGCCCCACAAGTCACCCCATCTTGGATTCCCCTAGCTCTCTAGTTTTCAGAAATGCACAGGTTTGGTTGGTTTCCCTAGGTGCCAGCTGAGCTAGAGGCCAAAATCTACTGTTAGGCACTTTGCAAAAAACACCTCTGTTTTCTTTAAAACAATGTGATGTGTGCACGTTGCGTTTTGGGGCAGTTCCTGTAGAGGGCGCTAGGCCTACCCACACAAGTGAGGTATCATTTTTATCGGGAGACTTGGGGGAACGCTGGGTGGAAGGTAACTTGTGGCTCCTCTCTGATTCCAGAACTTTCTGTCACCAAAAAGTGAGGAAAATGTGTTTTTTAGCCAAATTGTGAGGTTTGCAAAGGATTCTGGGTAACAAAACCTGTTCAGAGCCTCACAAGTCACCCTATCTTGGATACCCCAAGGTCTCTAGTTTTAAAAAATGCAGAGGTTTGGTAGGTTTCCCTAGGTGCCGGCAGAGCTAGAGGCCAAAATCTACAGGTAGGCACTTTGCAAAAAACACCTCTGTTTTCTTTCAAAAAATGTGATGTGTCCACGTTGCGTTTCAGGGCATTTCCTGTCGCGGGCGCTAGGCCTACCCACACAAGTGAGGTATAATTTTTATCGTGAGACTTGGGGGAACGCTGGGTGGAAAGAAATTTGTTGCTCCTCTCTGATTCCAGAACTTTCTGTCACCAAAATGTGAGGAAAATGTGTTTTATCAGCCAAATTTTGAGGTTTGCAAAGGATTCTGGCTAACAAAACCTGGTCAGAGCCCCACAGGTCACCCCTTCTTGGATTCCCCATAGGTCTCTAGTTTTCAAAAATGCATAGGTTTGGTAGGTTTCCCTAGGTGCCGGCTGAGCTAGAGGCCAAAATCCACAGGTAGGCACTTTGCAAAAAACACCTCTGTTTTCTTTAAAAAAATGTGATGTGTCCACGTTGCGTTTTGGGGCATTTCAAGTCGCGGGTGCTAGGCCTACTCACACAAGTGAGGTATCATTTTTATCGGCAGACTTGGGGGAACGCTGGGTGGAAGGAAATTCGTGGCTCCTCTGTGATTCCAGAACTTTCTGTCACCAAAATGTGTGGAAAATGTCTTTTTTTAGCCACATTTTGAGGTTTGCAATGGATTCTGGGTAACAAAACCTGGTCAGAGCCCCACAGGTCACCCCTTCTTGGATTCCCCATAGGTCTCTAGTTTTCAAAAATGCATAGGTTCGGTAGGTTTCCCTAGGTGCCGGCTGAGCTAGAGGCCAAAATCTACAGGTAGGCACTTTGCAAAAAACACCTCTGTTTTCTTTAAAAAAATGTGATGTGTCCACGTTGCCTTTTGGGGCATTTCCTGTCGCGGGTGCTAGGCCTACTCACACAAGTGAGGTATCATTTTTATCGGCAGACTTGGGGGAACGCTGGGTGGAAGGAAATTTGTGGCTCCTCTCTGATTCCAGAACTTTCTGTCACCAAAATGTGTAGAAAATGTGTTTTTTTAGCCACATTTTGAGGTTTGCAAAGGATTCCGGGTAACAGAACCTTGTCAGAGCCCCACATGTCACCCCATCTTGGATTCCACTAGCTCTCTAGTTTTCAGAAATGCACAGGTTTGGTAGGTTTCCCTAGGTGCCAGCTGAGCTAGAGGCCAAAATCTACAGGTAGGCACTTTGCAAAAAACACCTCTGTTTTCTTTAAAAAAATGTGATGTGTCCACGTTGCGTTTCGGGGCATTTCCTGTCGCGGGCGCTAGGCCTACCCACACAAGTGAGGTATAATTTTTATCGTGAGACTTGGGGGAACGCTGGGTGGAAAGAAATTTGTTGCTCCTCTCTGATTCCAGAACTTTCTGTCACCAAAATGTGAGGAAAATGTGTTTTTTTAGCCAAATTTTGAGGTTTGCAAAGGATTCCGGGTAACAAAACCTGGTCAGAGCCCCACAGGGCACCCCTTCTTGGATTCCCCGTAAGGTCTCTAGTTTTCAAAAATGCATAGGTTTGGTAGGTTTCCCTTGGTGCCGGCTGAGCTAGAGGCCAAAATCTACAGGTAGGCACTTTGCCAAAAACACCTCTGTTTTCTTTCAAAAAATGTGATGTGTCCACGTTGCGTTTTGGGGCATTTCAAGTCGCGGGTGCTAGGCCTACTCACACAAGTGAGGTATCATTTTTATCGGGAGACTTGGGGGAACGCTGGGTGGAAGGAAATTTGTGGCTCCTCTCTGATTCCAGAACTTTCTGTCACCAAAATGTGTGGAAAATGTGTTTTTTTAGCCACATTTTGAGGTTTGCAAAGGATTCTGGGTAACTGAACCTGGTCAGAGCCCCACAAGTCACCCCAACTTGGATTCCCCTAGCTCTCTAGTTTTCAAAAATGCAGAGGTTTGGTAGGTTTCCCTAGGTGCCGGCTGAGCTATAGGCCAAAATCTACAGGTAGGCACTTTGCAAAAAACACCTGTTTTCTTTAAAAAAATGTGATGTGTCCACGTTGCGTTTCGGGGCATTTCCTGTCGCGGGCGCTAGGCCTACCCACACAAGTGAGGTATAATTTTTATCGTGAGACTTGGGGGAACGCTGGGTGGAAAGAAATTTGTTGCTCCTCTCTGATTCCAGAACTTTCTGTCACCAAAATGTGAGGAAAATGTGTTTTTTTAGCCAAATTTTGAGGTTTGCAAAGGATTCTGGGTAACAATACCTGGTCAGAGCCCCACAGGTCACCCCTTCTTGGATTCCCCATAGGTCTCTAGTTTTCAAAAATGCATAGGTTTGGTAGGTTTCCCTAGGTGCCGGCTGAGCTAGAGGCCAAAATCTACAGGTAGGCACTTTGCAAAAAACACCTCTGTTTTCTTTCAAAAAATGTGATGTGTCCACGTTGCGTTTTGGGGCATTTCCTGTCGCGGGTGCTAGGCCTACTCACACAAGTGAGGTATCATTTTTATCGGCAGACTTGGGGGAACGCTGGGTGGAAGGAAATTGTGGCTCCTCTCTGATTCCAGAACTTTCTGTCACCAAAATGTGTAGAAAATGTGATTTTTTAGCCACATTTTGAGGTTTGCAAAGGATTCTGGGTAACAGAACCTGGTCAGAGCCCCACAAGTCACCCCATCTTGGATTCCCCTAGCTCTCTAGTTTTCAGAAATGCACAGGTTTGGTTGGTTTCCCTAGGTGCCAGCTGAGCTAGAGGCCAAAATCTACTGTTAGGCACTTTGCAAAAAACACCTCTGTTTTCTTTAAAAAAATGTGATGTGTGCACGTTGCGTTTTGGGGCAGTTCCTGTAGCGGGCGCTAGGCCTACCCACACAAGTGAGGTATCATTTTTATCGGGAGACTTGGGGGAACGCTGGGTGGAAGGTAATTTGTGGCTCCTCTCTGATTCCAGAACTTTCTGTCACCAAAAAGTGAGGAAAATGTGTTTTTTAGCCAAATTGTGAGGTTTGCAAAGGATTCTGGGTAACAAAACCTGTTCAGAGCCTCACAAGTCACCCTATCTTGGATACCCCTAGGTCTCTAGTTTTAAAAAATGCAGAGGTTTGGTAGGTTTCCCTAGGTGCCGGCAGAGCTAGAGGCCAAAATCTACAGGTAGGCACTTTGCAAAAAACACCTCTGCTTTCTTTAAAAAAATATGATGTGTCCACGTTGCGTTTCGGGGCATTTCCTGTCGCGGGCGCTAGGCCTACCCACACAAGTGAGGTATAATTTTTATCGTGAGACTTGGGGGAACGCTGGGTGGAAAGAAATTTGTTGCTCCTCTCTGATTCCAGAACTTTCTGTCACCAAAATGTGAGGAAAATGTGTTTTTTTAGCCAAATTTTGAGGTTTGCAAAGGATTCTGGGTAAGAAAACCTGGTCAGAGCCCCACAGGTCACCCCTTCTTGGATTCCCCATAGGTCTCTAGTTTTCAAAAATGCATAGGTTTGGTAGGTTTCCCTAGGTGCCGGCTGAGCTAGAGGCCAAAATCTACAGGTAGGCACTTTGCAAAAAACACCTCTGGTTTCTTTAAAAAAATGTGATGTGTCCACGTTGTGTTTTGGGGCATTTACTGTAGCGGGCACTAGGCCTACACCCCACACAAGTGAGGTATCATTTTTATCGGGAGACTTGGGGGAACGTTGGATGGAAGGAAATTTGTGGCTCCTCTCTGATTCCAGAACTTTCTGTCACCAAAATGTGAGGAAAATGTGTTTTTTTAGCCAAATTTTGAGGTTTGCAAAGGATTCTGGGTAACAAAACCTGGTCAGAGCCCCACAGGTCACCCCTTCTTGGATTCCCCATAGGTCTCTAGTTTTCAAAAATGCATAGGTTTGGTAGGTTTCCCTAGGTGCCGGCTGAGCTAGAGGCCAAAATCTACAGGTAGGCACTTTGCAAAAAACACCTCTGTTTTCTTTAAAAAAATGTGATGTGTCCACGTTGCGTTTTGGGGCATTTCAAGTCGCGGGTGCTAGGCCTACTCACACAAGTGAGGTATCATTTTTATCGGCAGACTTGGGGGAACGCTGGGTGGAAGGAAATTCGTGGCTCCTCTCTGATTCCAGAACTTTCTGTCACCAAAATGTGTGGAAAATGTGTTTTTTTAGCCACATTTTGAGGTTTGCAATGGATTCTGGGTAACAAAACCTGGTCAGAGCCCCACAGGTCACCCCTTCTTGGATTCCCCATAGGTCTCTAGTTTTCAAAAATGCATAGGTTTGGTAGGTTTCCCTAGGTGCCGGCTGAGCTAGAGGCCAAAATCTACAGGTAGGCACTTTGCAAAAAACACCTCTGTTTTCTTTCAAAAAATGTGATGTGTCCACGTTGCGTTTTGGGGCATTTCCTGTCGCGGGTGCTAGGCCTACTCACACAAGTGAGGTATCATTTTTATCGGCAGACTTGGGGGAACGCTGGGTGGAAGGAAATTTGTGGCTCCTCTCTGATTCCAGAACTTTCTGTCACCAAAATGTGTAGAAAATGTGTTTTTTTAGCCACATTTTGAGGTTTGCAAAGGATTCCGGGTAACAGAACCTGGTCAGAGCCCCACATGTCACCCCATCTTGGATTCCCCTTGCTCTCTAGTTTTCAGAAATGCACAGGTTTGGTAGGTTTCCCTAGGTGCCAGCTGAGCTTGAGGCCAAAATCTACAGGTAGGCACTTTGCAAAAAACACCTCTGTTTTCTTTAAAAAAATGTGATGTGTCCACGTTGCGTTTCGGGGCATTTGCTGTCGCGGGCGCTAGGCCTACCCACACAAGTGAGGTATAATTTTTATCGTGAGACTTGGGGGAACGCTGGGTGGAAAGAAATTTGTTGCTCCTCTCTGATTACAGAACTTTCTGTCACCAAAATGTGAGGAAAATGTGTTTTTTTAGCCAAATTTTGAGGTTTGCAAAGGATTCCGGGTAACAAAACCTGGTCAGAGCCCCACAGGGCACCCCTTCTTGGATTCCCCGTAAGGTCTCTAGTTTTCAAAAATGCATAGGTTTGGTAGGTTTCCCTTGGTGCCGGCTGAGCTAGAGGCCAAAATCTACAGGTAGGCACTTTGCAAAAAACACCTCTGTTTTCTTTCAAAAAATGTGATGTGTCCACGTTGCGTTTTGGGGCATTTCAAGTCGCGGGTGCTAGGCCTACTCACACAAGTGAGGTATCATTTTTATCGGGAGACTTGGGGGAACGCTGGGTGGAAGGAAATTTGTGGCTCCTCTCTGATTCCAGAACTTTCTGTCACCAAAATGTGTGGAAAATGTGTTTTTTTAGCCACATTTTGAGGTTTGCAAAGGATTCTGGGTAACAGAACCTGGTCAGAGCCCCACAAGTCACCCCATCTTGGATTCCCCTAGCTCTCTAGTTTTCAAAAATGCAGAGGTTTGGTAGGTTTCCCTAGGTGCCGGCTGAGCTAGAGGCCAAAATCTACAGGTAGGCACTTTGCAAAAAACACCTGTTTTCTTTAAAAAAATGTGATGTGTCCACGTTGCGTTTCGGGGCATTTCCTGTCGCGGGCGCTAGGCCTACCCACACAAGTGAGGTATAATTTTTATCGTGAGACTTGGGGGAACGCTGGGTGGAAAGAAATATGTTGCTCCTCTCTGATTCCAGAACTTTCTGTCACCAAAATGTGAGGAAAAAGTGTTTTTTTAGCCAAATTTTGAGGTTTGCAAAGGATTCTGGGTAACAAAACCTGGTCAGAGCCCCACAGGTCACCCCTTCTTGGATTCCCCATAGGTCACTAGTTTTTAAAAATGCATAGGTTTGGTAGGTTTCCCTAGGTGCCGGCTGAGCTAGAGGCCAAAATCTACAGGTAGGCACTTTGCAAAAAACACCTCTGTTTTCTTTCAAAAAATGTGATGTGTCCACGTTGCGTTTTGGGGCATTTCCTGTCGCGGGTGCTAGGCCTACTCACACAAGTGAGGTATCATTTTTATCGGCAGACTTGGGGGAACGCTGGGTGGAAGGAAAATTGTGGCTCCTCTCTGATTCCAGAACTTTCTGTCACCAAAATGTCTAGAAAATGTGATTTTTTAGCCACATTTTGAGGTTTGCAAAGGATTCTGGGTAACAGAACCTGGTCAGAGCCCCACAAGTCACCCCATCTTGGATTCCCCTAGCTCTCTAGTTTTCAGAAATGCACAGGTTTGGTTGGTTTCCCTAGGTGCCAGCTGAGCTAGAGGCCAAAATCTACTGTTAGGCACTTTGCAAAAAACACCTCTGTTTTCTTTAAAAAAATGTGATGTGTGCACGTTGCGTTTTGGGGCAGTTCCTGTAGCGGGCGCTAGGCCTACCCACACAAGTGAGGTATCATTTTTATCTGGAGACTTGGGGGAACGCTGGGTGGAAGGTAATTTGTGGCTCCTCTCTGATTCCAGAACTTTCTGTCACCAAAAAGTGAGGAAAATGTGTTTTTTAGCCAAATTGTGAGGTTTGCAAAGGATTCTGGGTAACAAAACCTGTTCAGAGCCTCACAAGTCACCCTATCTTGGATACCCCTAGGTCTCTAGTTTTAAAAAATGCAGAGGTTTGGTAGGTTTCCCTAGGTGCCGGCAGAGCTAGAGGCCAAAATCTACAGGTAGGCACTTTGCAAAAAACACCTCTGTTTTCTTTCAAAAAATGTGATGTGTCCACGTTGCGTTTCGGGGCATTTCCTGTCGCGGGCGCTAGGCCTACCCACACAAGTGAGGTATAATTTTTATCGTGAGACATGGGGGAACGCTGGGTGGAAAGAAATTTGTTGCTCCTCTCTGATTCCAGAACTTTCTGTCACCAAAATGTGAGGAAAATGAGTTTTTTTAGCCAAATTTTGAGGTTTGCAAAGGATTCTGGGTAAGAAAACCTGGTCAGAGCCCCACAGGTCACCCCTTCTTGGATTCCCCATAGGTCTCTAGTTTTAAAAAATGCATAGGTTTGGTAGGTTTCCCTAGGTGCCGGCTGAGCTAGAGGCCAAAATCTACAGGTAGGCACTTTGCAAAAAACACCTCTGTTTTCTTTAAAAAAATGTGATGTGTCCACGTTGCGTTTTGGGGCATTTCAAGTCGCGGGTGCTAGGCCTACTCACACAAGTGAGGTATCATTTTTATCGGCAGACTTGGGGGAACGCTGGGTGGAAGGAAATTCGTGGCTCCTCTCTGATTCCAGAACTTTCTGTCACCAAAATGTGTGGAAAATGTGTTTTTTTAGCCACATTTTGAGGTTTGCAATGGATTCTGGGTAACAAAACCTGGTCAGAGCCCCACAGGTCACCCCTTCTTGGATTCCCCATAGGTCTCTAGTTTTCAAAAATGCATAGGTTTGGTAGGTTTCCCTAGGTGCCGGCTGAGCTAGAGGCCAAAATCTACAGGTAGGCACTTTGCAAAAAACACCTCTGTTTTCTTTCAAAAAATGTGATGTGTCCACGTTGCGTTTTGGGGCATTTCCTGTCGCGGGTGCTAGGCCTACTCACACAAGTGAGGTATCATTTTTATCGGCAGACTTGGGGGAACGCTGGGTGGAAGGAAATTTGTGGCTCCTCTCTGATTCCAGAACTTTCTGTCACCAAAATGTGTAGAAAATGTGTTTTTTTAGCCACATTTTGAGGTTTGCAAAGGATTCCGGGTAACAGAACCTGGTCAGAGCCCCACATGTCACCCCATCTTGGATTCCCCTAGCTCTCTAGTTTTCAGAAATGCACAGGTTTGGTAGGTTTCCCTAGGTGCCAGCTGAGCTAGAGGCCAAAATCTACAGGTAGGCACTTTGCAAAAAACACCTCTGTTTTCTTTAAAAAAATGTGATGTGTCCACGTTGCGTTTCGGGGCATTTGCTGTCGCGGGCGCTAGGCCTACCCACACAAGTGAGGTATAATTTTTATCGTGAGACTTGGGGGAACGCTGGGTGGAAAGAAATTTGTTGCTCCTCTCTGATTCCAGAACTTTCTGTCACCAAAATGTGAGGAAAATGTGTTTTTTTAGCCAAATTTTGAGGTTTGCAAAGGATTCCGGGTAACAAAACCTGGTCAGAGCCCCACAGGGCACCCCTTCTTGGATTCCCCGTAAGGTCTCTAGTTTTCAAAAATGCATAGGTTTGGTAGGTTTCCCTTGGTGCCGGCTGAGCTAGAGGCCAAAATCTACAGGTAGGCACTTTGCAAAAAACACCTCTGTTTTCTTTCAAAAAATGTGATGTGTCCACGTTGCGTTTTGGGGCATTTCAAGTCGCGGGTGCTAGGCCTACTCACACAAGTGAGGTATCATTTTTATCGGGAGACTTGGGGGAACGCTGGGTGGAAGGAAATTTGTGGCTCCTCTCTGATTCCAGAACTTTCTGTCACCAAAATGTGTGGAAAATGTGTTTTTTTAGCCACATTTTGAGGTTTGCAAAGGATTCTGGGTAACAGAACCTGGTCAGAGCCCCACAAGTCACCCCATCTTGGATTCCCCTAGCTCTCTAGTTTTCAAAAATGCAGAGGTTTGGTAGGTTTCCCTAGGTGCCGGCTGAGCTAGAGGCCAAAATCTACAGGTAGGCACTTTGCAAAAAACACCTGTTTTCTTTAAAAAAATGTGATGTGTCCACGTTGCGTTTCGGGGCATTTCCTGTCGCGGGCGCTAGGCCTACCCACACAAGTGAGGTATAATTTTTATCGTGAGACTTGGGGGAACGCTGGGTGGAAAGAAATTTGTTGCTCCTCTCTGATTCCAGAACTTTCTGTCACCAAAATGTGAGGAAAATGTGTTTTTTTAGCCAAATTTTGAGGTTTGCAAAGGATTCTGGGTAACAAAACCTGGTCAGAGCCCCACAGGTCACCCCTTCTTGGATTCCCCATAGGTCTCTAGTTTTAAAAAATGCATAGGTTTGGTAGGTTTCCCTAGGTGCCGGCTGAGCTAGAGGCCAAAATTTACAGGTAGGCACTTTGCAAAAAACACCTCTGTTTTCTTTCAAAAAATGTGATGTGTCCACGTTGCGTTTTGGGGCATTTCCTGTCGCGGGTGCTAGGCCTACTCACACAAGTGAGGTATCATTTTTATCGGCAGACTTGGGGGAACGCTGGGTGGAAGGAAAATTGTGGCTCCTCTCTGATTCCAGAACTTTCTGTCACCAAAATGTGTAGAAAATGTGATTTTTTAGCCACATTTTGAGGTTTGCAAAGGATTCTGGGTAACAGAACCTGGTCAGAGCCCCACAAGTCACCCCATCTTGGATTCCCCTAGCTCTCTAGTTTTCAGAAATGCACAGGTTTGGTTGGTTTCCCTAGGTGCCAGCTGAGCTAGAGGCCAAAATCTACTGTTAGGCAGTTTGCAAAAAACACCTCTTTTTTCTTTAAAAAAATGTGATGTGTGCACGTTGCGTTTTGGGGCAGTTCCTGTAGCGGGCGCTAGGCCTACCCACACAAGTGAGGTATCATTTTTATCGGGAGACTTGGGGGAACGCTGGGTGGAAGGTAATTTGTGGCTCCTCTCTGATTCCAGAACTTTCTGTCACCAAAAAGTGAGGAAAATGTGTTTTTAAGCCAAATTGTGAGGTTTGCAAAGGATTCTGGGTAACAAAACCTGTTCAGAGCCTCACAAGTCACCCCATCTTGGATACCCCTAGGTCTCTAGTTTTAAAAAATGCAGAGGTTTGGTAGGTTTCCCTAGGTGCCGGCAGAGCTAGAGGCCAAAATCTACAGGTAGGCACTTTGCAAAAAACACCTCTGTTTTCTTTCAAAAAATATGATGTGTGCACGTTGCGTTTTGGGGCATTTCCTGTCGCGGGCGCTAGGCCTACCCACACAAGTGAGGTATCATTTTTATCGGGAGACTTGGGGGAACGCTGGGTGGAAGGAAATTTGTGGCTCCTCTCTGATTCCAGAACTTTCTGTCACCAAAATGTGTAGAAAATGTGATCTTTTAGCCACATTTTGAGGTTTGCAAAGGATTCTGGGTAACAGAACCTGGTCAGAGCCCCACAAGTCACCCCATCTTGGATTCCCCTAGCTCTCTAGTTTTCAGAAATGCACAGGTTTGGTTGGTTTCCCTAGGTGCCAGCTGAGCTAGAGGCCAAAATCTACTGTTAGGCACTTTGCAAAAAACACCTCTGTTTTCTTTAAAAAAATGTGATGTGTGCACGTTGCGTTTTTGGGCAGTTCCTGTAGCGGGCGCTAGGCCTACCCACACAAGTGAGGTATCATTTTTATCGGGAGACTTGGGGGAACGCTGGGTGGAAGGTAATTTGTGGCTCCTCTCTGATTCCAGAACTTTCTGTCACCAAAAAGTGAGGAAAATGTGTTTTTAAGCCAAATTGTGAGGTTTGCAAAGGATTCTGGGTAACAAAACCTGTTCAGAGCCCCACAAGTCACCCTATCTTGGATACCCCTAGGTCTCTAGTTTTAAAAAATGCAGAGGTTTGGTAGGTTTCCCTAGGTGCCGGCAGAGCTAGAGGCCAAAATCTACAGGTAGGCACTTTGCAAAAAACACCTCTGTTTTCTTTAAAAAAATGTGATGTGTCCACGTTGCGTTTCGGGGCATTTCCTGTCGCGGGCGCTAGGCCTACCCACACAAGTGAGGTATAATTTTTATCGTGAGACTTGGGGGAACGCTGGGTGGAAAGAAATTTGTTGCTCCTCTCTGATTCCAGAACTTTCTGTCACCAAAATGTGAGGAAAATGTGTTTTTTTAGCCAAATTTTGAGGTTTGCAAAGGATTCTGGGTAAGAAAACCTGGTCAGAGCCCCACAGGTCACCCCTTCTTGGATTCCCCATAGGTCTCTAGTTTTCAAAAATGCATAGGTTTGGTAGGTTTCCCTAGGTGCCGGCTGAGCTAGAGGCCAAAATCTACAGGTAGGCACTTTGCAAAAAACACCTCTGTTTTCTTTAAAAAAATGTGATGTGTCCACGTTGCGTTTTGGGGCATTTCAAGTCACGGGTGCTAGGCCTACTCACACAAGTGAGGTATCATTTTTATCGGCAGACTTGGGGGAACGCTGGGTGGAAGGAAATTCGTGGCTCCTCTCTGATTCCAGAACTTTCTGTCACCAAAATGTGTGGAAAATGTGTTTTTTTAGCCAAATTTTGAGGTTTGCAATGGATTCTGGGTAACAAAACCTGGTCAGAACCCCACAGGTCACCCCTTCTTGGATTCCCCATAGGTCTCTAGTTTTCAAAAATGCATAGGTTTGGTAGGTTTCCCTAGGTGCCGGCTGAGCTAGAGGCCAAAATCTACAGGTAGGCACTTTGCAAAAAACACCTCTGTTTTCTTTCAAAAAATGTGATGTGTCCACGTTGCCTTTTGGGGCATTTCCTGTCGCGGGTACTAGGCCTACTCACACAAGTGAGGTATCATTTTTATCGGCAGACTTGGGGGAACGCTGGGTGGAAGGAAATGTGTGGCTCCTCTCTGATTCCAGAACTTTCTGTCACCAAAATGTGTAGAAAATGTGTTTTTTTTAGCCACATTTTGAGGTTTGCAAAGGATTCTGGGTAACAGAACCTGGTCAGAGCCCCACATGTCACCCCATATTGGATTCCCCTAGCTCTCTAGTTTTCAGAAATGCACAGGTTTGGTAGGTTTCCCTAGGTGCCAGCTGAGCTAGAGGCCAAAATCTACAGGTAGGCACTTTGCAAAAAACACCTCTGTTTTCTTTAAAAAAATGTGATGTGTCCACGTTGCGTTTCGGGGCATTTCCTGTCGCGGGCGCTAGGCCTACCCACACAAGTGAGGTATAATTTTTATCGTGAGACTTGGGGGAAAGCTGGGTGGAAAGAAATTTGTTGCTCCTCTCTGATTCCAGAACTTTCTGTCACCAAAATGTGAGGAAAATGTGTTTTTTTAGCCAAATTTTGAGGTTTGCAAAGGATTCTGGGTAACAAAACCTGGTCAGAGCCCCACAGGGCACCCCTTCTTGGATTCCCCGTAAGGTCTCTAGTTTTCAAAAATGCATAGGTTTGGTAGGTTTCCCTTGGTGCCGGCTGAGCTAGAGGCCAAAATCTACAGGTAGGCACTTTGCAAAAAACACCTCTGTTTTCTTTTAAAAAATGTGATGTGTCCACGTTGCGTTTTGGGGCATTTCAAGTCGCGGGTGCTAGGCCTACTCACACAAGAGAGGTATCTTTTTTATCTGGAGACTTGGGGGAACGCTGGGTGGAAGGAAATTTGTGGCTCCTCTCTGATTCCAGAACTTTCTGTCACCAAAATGTGTGGAAAATGTGTTTTTTTAGCCACATTTTGAGGTTTGCAAAGGATTCTGCGTAACAGAACCTGGTCAGAGCCCCACAAGTCACCCCATCTTGGATTCCCCTAGCTCTCTAGTTTTCAGAAATGCACAGGTTTGGTAGGTTTCCCTGGGTGCCAGCTGAACTAGAGGCCAAAATCTACAGGTAGGCACTTTGCAAAAAACACCTCTGTTTTCTTTAAAAAAATGTGATGTGTCCACATTGCGTTTTGGGGCATTTCATGTCGCGGACGCTAGGCCTACCCACACAAGTGAGGTATCATTTTTATCGGGAGACTTGGGGGAACGTTGGGTGAAAGGAAATTTGTGGCTCCTCTCTGATTCCAGAACTTTCTGTCACCAAAATGTGAAGAAAATGTGTTTTTTTAGCCACATTTTGAGGTTTGCAAAGGATTCTGGGTAACAGAACCTGGTCAGAGCCCCACAAGTCACCCCATCTTGGATTCCCCTAGCTCTCTAGTTATCAGAAATGCACAGGTTTGGTAGGTTTCCCTAGGTGCCGGCTGAGCTAGAGGCCAAAATCTACAGGTAGGCACTTTGCAAAAAACACCTCTGTTTTCTTTCAAAAAATGTGATGTGTGCATGTTGCGTTTTGGGGCATTTCCTGTCGTGGGCGCTAGGCCTACCCACACAAGTGAGGTATCATTTTTATCGGGAGACTGGGGGAACGCTGGGTGGAAGGAAATTTGTGGCTCCTCTCTGATTCCAGAACTTTCTGTCACCAAAATGTGAAGAAAATGTGTTTTTTTAGCCACATTTTGAGGTTTGCAAAGGATTCTGGGTAACAGAAACTGGTCAGATCCCCACAAGTCACCCCATCTTGGATTCCCCTAGGTCTCTAGTTTTCAGAAATGCACAGGTTTGGTAGGTTTCCCTAGGTGCCGGCTGAGCTAGAGGCCAAAATCTACAGGTAGGCACTTTGCAAAAAACACCTCTGTTTTCTTTAAAAAAATGTGATGTGTCCACGTTGCGTTTTGGGGCATTTCCTGTCGCGGGTGCTAGGCCTACTCACACAAGTGAGGTATCATTTTTATCGGCAGACTTGGGGGAACGCTGGGTGGAAGGACATTTGTGGCTCCTCTCTGATTCCAGAACTTTCTGTCACTAAACTGTGAGGAAAATGTGTTTTTTTAGCCACATTTTGAGGTTTGCAAAGGATTCTGGGTAACAGAACCTGGTCAGAGCCCCACAAGTCACCCCATCTTGGATTCCCCTAGCTCTCTAGTTTTCAGAAATGCACAGGTTTGGTAGGTTTCCCTAGGTGCCAGCTGAGCTAGAGGCCAAAATCTACAGGTAGGCACTTTGCAAAAAACACCTCTGTTTTCTTTCAAAAAATGTGATGTGTCCACGTTGCGTTTTGGGGCATTTCCTGTCGCGGGTGCTAGGCCTACTCACACAAGTGAGGTATCATTTTTATCGGGAGACTTGGGGGAACGCTGGGTGGAAGGAAATTTGTGGCTCCTCTCTGATTCCAGAACTTTCTGTCACCAAAATGGGAGGAAAATGTGTTTTTTTAGCCACATTTAGAGGTTTGCAAAGGATTCTGGGTAACAGAACCTGGTCACAGCCCCACAAGTCACCCCATCTTGGATTCCCCTAGCTCTCTAGTTTTCAGAAATGCACAGGTTTGGTAGGTTTCCCTAGGTGTCGGCTGAGCTAGAGGCCAAAATCTACAGGTAGGCACTTTGCAAAAAACACGTCTGTTTTCTTTAAAAAAATGTGATGTGTGCACGTTGCGTTTTGGGGCATTTCCTGTCGTGGGCGCTAGGCCTACCCACACAAGTGAGGTATCATTTTTATCGGGAGACTTTGGGGAACGCTGGGTGGAAGGAAAATTGTGGCTCCTCTCTGATTCCAGAACTTTCTGTCACCAAAATGTGTGGAAAATGTGTTTTTTTAGCCACATTTTGAGGTTTGCAAAGGATTCTGTGTAATAAAACCTGGTCAGAGCCCCAAAAGTCACCCCATCTTAGATTCCCCTAGGTCTCTAGTTTTCAAAAATGCACAGGTTTGGTAGGTTTCCCTAGGTGCCCGGCTGAGCTAGAGGCCAAAATCTACAGGTAGGCACTTTGCAAAAAACACCTCTGTTTTCTTTAAAAAAATGTGATGTGTGCACGATGCGTTTTGGGGCATTTCCTGTCGTGGGCGCTAGGCCTACCCACACAAGTGAGGTATCATTTTTATCGGGAGACTTGGGGGAACGCTGGGTGGAAGGAAATTTGTTGCTCCTCTCTGATTCCAGAACTTTCTGTCACCAAAATGTGAGGAAAATGAGTTTTTTTAGTCAAATCTTGAGGTTTGCAAAGGATTCTGGGTAACAACACCTGGGCAGAGCACCACATGTCACCCCATCTTGGATTCCCCTAGGTCTCTAGTTTTCAGAAATGCACAGGTTTGGTAGGTTTCCCTAGGTGCCGGCTGAGCTAGAGGCCAAAATCTACAGGTAGGCATTTTGCAAAAAACACCTCTGTTTTCTTTAAAAAAATGTGATGTGTGCACGTTGCATTTTGGGGCAGTTCCTGTCGCGGGCGCTAGGCCTACCCACACAAGTGAGGTATCATTTTTATCGGGACACTTGGGGGAATGCTGGGTGGAAGGAAATTTGTGGCTCCTCTCTGATTCCAGAACTTTCTGTCACCAAAATGTGAAGAAAATGTGTTTTTTTAGCCACATTTTGAGGTTTGCAAAGGATTCTGGGTAACAGAACCTGGTCAGAGCCCCACAAGTCACCCCATCTTGGATTCCCCTAGCTCTCTAGTTATCAGAAATGCACAGGTTTGGTAGGTTTCCCTAGGTGCCGGCTGAGCTAGAGGCCAAAATCTACAGGTAGGCACTTTGCAAAAAACACCTCTGTTTTCTTTCAAAAAATGTGATGTGTGCATGTTGCGTTTTGGGGCATTTCCTGTCGTGGGCGCTAGGCCTACCCACACAAGTGAGGTATCATTTTTATCGGGAGACTGGGGGAACGCTGGGTGGAAGGAAATTTGTGGCTCCTCTCTGATTCCAGAACTTTCTGTCACCAAAATGTGTGGAAAATGTGTTTTTTTAGCCACATTTTGAGGTTTGCAAAGGATTCTGGGTAACAGAAACTGGTCAGATCCCCACAAGTCACCCCATCTTGGATTCCCCTAGGTCTCTAGTTTTCAGAAATGCACAGGTTTGGTAGGTTTCCCTAGGTGCCGGCTGAGCTAGAGGCCAAAATCTACAGGTAGGCACTTTGCAAAAAACACCTCTGTTTTCTTTAAAAAAATGTGATGTGTCCACGTTGCGTTTTGGGGCATTTCCTGTCGCGGGTGCTAGGCCTACTCACACAAGTGAGGTATCATTTTTATCGGCAGACTTGGGGGAACGCTGGGTGGAAGGACATTTGTGGCTCCTCTCTGATTCCAGAACTTTCTGTCACTAAACTGTGAGGAAAATGTGTTTTTTTAGCCACATTTTGAGGTTTGCAAAGGCTTCTGGGTAACAGAACCTGGTCAGAGCCCCACAAGTCACCCCATCTTGGATTCCCCTAGCTCTCTAGTTTTCAGAAATGCACAGGTTTGGTAGGTTTCCCTAGGTGCCAGCTGAGCTAGAGGCCAAAATCTACAGGTAGGCACTTTGCAAAAAACACCTCTGTTTTCTTTCAAAAAATGTGATGTGTCCACGTTGCGTTTTGGGGCATTTCCTGTCGCGGGTGCTAGGCCTACTCACACAAGTGAGGTATCATTTTTATCGGGAGACTTGGGGGAACGCTGGGTGGAAGGAAATTTGTGGCTCCTCTCTGATTCCAGAACTTTCTGTCACCAAAATGGGAGGAAAATGTGTTTTTTTAGCCACATTTAGAGGTTTGCAAAGGATTCTGGGTAACAGAACCTGGTCACAGCCCCACAAGTCACCCCATCTTGGATTCCCCTAGCTCTCTAGTTTTCAGAAATGCACAGGTTTGGTAGGTTTCCCTAGGTGTCGGCTGAGCTAGAGGCCAAAATCTACAGGTAGGCACTTTGCAAAAAACACGTCTGTTTTCTTTAAAAAAATGTGATGTGTGCACGTTGCGTTTTGGGGCATTTCCTGTCGTGGGCGCTAGGCCTACCCACACAAGTGAGGTATCATTTTTATCGGGAGACTTTGGGGAACGCTGGGTGGAAGGAAAATTGTGGCTCCTCTCTGATTCCAGAACTTTCTGTCACCAAAATGTGTGGAAAATGTGTTTTTTTAGCCACATTTTGAGGTTTGCAAGGATTCTGTGTAATAAAACCTGGTCAGAGCCCCAAAAGTCACCCCATCTTAGATTCCCCTAGGTCTCTAGTTTTCAAAAATGCACAGGTTTGGTAGGTTTCCCTAGGTGCCGGCTGAGCTAGAGGCCAAAATCTACAGGTAGGCACTTTGCAAAAAACACCTCTGTTTTCTTTAAAAAAATGTGATGTGTGCACGATGCGTTTTGGGGCATTTCCTGTCGTGGGCGCTAGGCCTACCCACACAAGTGAGGTATCATTTTTATCGGGAGACTTGGGGGAACGCTGGGTGGAAGGAAATTTGTTGCTCCTCTCTGATTCCAGAACTTTCTGTCACCAAAATGTGAGGAAAATGAGTTTTTTTAGTCAAATCTTGAGGTTTGCAAAGGATTCTGGGTAACAACACCTGGGCAGAGCACCACATGTCACCCCATCTTGGATTCCCCTAGGTCTCTAGTTTTCAGAAATGCACAGGTTTGGTAGGTTTCCCTAGGTGCCGGCTGAGCTAGAGGCCAAAATCTACAGGTAGGCATTTTGCAAAAAACACCTCTGTTTTCTTTAAAAAAATGTGATGTGTGCACGTTGCATTTTGGGGCAGTTCCTGTCGCGGGCGCTAGGCCTACCCACACAAGTGAGGTATCATTTTTATCGGGACACTTGGGGGAATGCTGGGTGGAAGGAAATTTGTGGCTCCTCTCTGATTCCAGAACTTTCTGTCACCAAAATGTGAAGAAAATGTGTTTTTTTAGCCACATTTTGAGGTTTGCAAAGGATTCTGGGTAACAGAACCTGGTCAGAGCCCCACAAGTCACCCCATCTTGGATTCCCCTAGCTCTCTAGTTATCAGAAATGCACAGGTTTGGTAGGTTTCCCTAGGTGCCGGCTGAGCTAGAGGCCAAAATCTACAGGTAGGCACTTTGCAAAAAACACCTCTGTTTTCTTTCAAAAAATGTGATGTGTGCATGTTGCGTTTTGGGGCATTTCCTGTCGTGGGCGCTAGGCCTACCCACACAAGTGAGGTATCATTTTTATCGGGAGACTGGGGGAACGCTGGGTGGAAGGAAATTTGTGGCTCCTCTCTGATTCCAGAACTTTCTGTCACCAAAATGTGTGGAAAATGTGTTTTTTTAGCCACATTTTGAGGTTTGCAAAGGATTCTGGGTAACAGAAACTGGTCAGATCCCCACAAGTCACCCCATCTTGGATTCCCCTAGGTCTCTAGTTTTCAGAAATGCACAGGTTTGGTAGGTTTCCCTAGGTGCCGGCTGAGCTAGAGGCCAAAATCTACAGGTAGGCACTTTGCAAAAAACACCTCTGTTTTCTTTAAAAAAATGTGATGTGTCCACGTTGCGTTTTGGGGCATTTCCTGTCGCGGGTGCTAGGCCTACTCACACAAGTGAGGTATCATTTTTATCGGCAGACTTGGGGGAACGCTGGGTGGAAGGACATTTGTGGCTCCTCTCTGATTCCAGAACTTTCTGTCACCAAACTCTGAGGAAAATGTGTTTTTTTAGCCACATTTTGAGGTTTGCAAAGGATTCTGGGTAACAGAACCTGGTCAGAGCCCCACAAGTCACCCCATCTTGGATTCCCCTAGCTCTCTAGTTTTCAGAAATGCACAGGTTTGGTAGGTTTCCCTAGGTGCCAGCTGAGCTAGAGGCCAAAATCTACAGGTAGGCACTTTGCAAAAAACACCTCTGTTTTCTTTCAAAAAATGTGATGTGTCCACGTTGCGTTTTGGGGCATTTCCTGTCGCGGGTGCTAGGCCTACTCACACAAGTGAGGTATCATTTTTATCGGCAGACTTGGGGGAACGCTGGGTGGAAGGAAATTTGTGGCTCCTCTCTGATTCCAGAACTTTCTGTCACCAAAATGGGAGGAAAATGTGTTTTTTTAGCCACATTTAGAGGTTTGCAAAGGATTCTGGGTAACAGAACCTGGTCACAGCCCCACAAGTCACCCCATCTTGGATTCCCCTAGCTCTCTAGTTTTCAGAAATGCACAGGTTTGGTAGGTTTCCCTAGGTGCCGGCTGAGCTAGAGGCCAAAATCTACAGGTAGGCACTTTGCAAAAAACACCTCTGTTTTCTTTAAAAAATGTGATGTGTGCACGTTGCGTTTTGGGGCATTTCCTGTCGTGGGCGCTAGGCCTACCCACACAAGTGAGGTATCATTTTTATCGGGAGACTTTGGGGAACGCTGGGTGGAAGGAAAATTGTGGCTCCTCTCTGATTCCAGAACTTTCTGTCACCAAAATGTGTGGAAAATGTGTTTTTTTAGCCACATTTTGAGGCTTGCAAAGGATTCTGTGTAATAAAACCTGGTCAGAGCCCCAAAAGTCACCCCATCTTAGATTCCCCTAGGTCTCTAGTTTCAAAAATGCACAGGTTTGGTAGGTTTCCCTAGGTGCCGGCTGAGCTAGAGGCCAAAATCTACAGGTAGGCACTTTGCAAAAAACACCTCTGTTTTCTTTCAAAAAATGTGATGTGTGCACGATGCGTTTTGGGGCATTTCCTGTCGTGGGCGCTAGGCCTACCCACACAAGTGAGGTATCATTTTTATCGGGAGACTTGGGGGAACGCTGGGTGGAAGGAAATTTGTTGCTCCTCTCTGATTCCAGAACTTTCTGTCACCAAAATGTGAGGAAAATGTGTTTTTTTTAGTCAAATTTTGAGGTTTGCAAAGGATTCTGGGTAACAACACCTGGGCAGAGCACCACATGTCACCCCATCTTGGATTCCCTAGGTCTCTAGTTTTCAGAAATGCACAGGTTTGGTAGGTTTCCCTAGGTGCCGGCTGAGCTAGAGGCCAAAATCTACAGGTAGGCACTTTGCAAAAACACCTCTGTTTTCTTTAAAAAAATGTGATGTGTGCACGTTGCATTTTGGGGCAGTTCCTGTCGCGGGCGCTAGGCCTACCCACACAAGTGAGGTATCATTTTTATCGGGAGACTTGGGGGAATGCTGGTGGAAGGAAATTTGTGGCTCCTCTCTGATTCCAGAACTTTCTGTCACCAAAATGTGAGGAAAATGTGTTTTTTTAGCCACATTTAGAGGTTTGCAAAGGATTCTGGGTAACAAAACCTGGTCAGAGCCCCACATGTCACCCCATCTTGGATTCCCCTAGGTCTCTAGTTTTCAAAAATGCATAAGTTTGGTAGGTTTCCCTAGGTGCCAGCTGAGCTAGAGGCCAAAATCTACAGGTAGGCACTTTGCAAAAAACACCTCTGTTTTCTTTCAAAAAATGTGATGTGTCCACGTTGCGTTTTGGGGCATTTCCTGTCGCGGGTGCTAGGCATACTCACACAAGTGAGGTATCATTTTTATCGGGAGACTTGGGGAACGCTGGGTGGAAGGAAATTTGTGGCTCCTCTCTGATTCCAGAACTTTCTGTCACCAAAATGTGAGGAAAATGTGTTTTTTTAGCCAAATTTGAGGTTTGCAAAGGATTCTGGGTAACAAAACCTGGTCAGAGCCCCACATGTCACCCCATCTTGGATTCCCCTAGGTCTCTAGTTTTCAGAAATGCACAGGTTTGGTAGGTTTCCCTAGGTGCCGGCTGAGCTAGAGGCCAAAATCTACAGGTAGGCACTTTGCAAAAAACACCTCTGTTTTCTTTCAAAAAATGTGATGTGTGCACGTTGCGTCTTGGGCATTTCCTGTCGCGGGTGCTAGGCCTACTCAGACAAGTGAGGTATCATTTTTATCGGCAGACTTGGGGGAACGCTGGGTGGAAGGAAATTTGTGGCTCCTCTCTGATTCCAGAACTTTCTGTCACCAAAATGTGAGGAAAATGGGTTTTTTTAGCCAAATTTTGAGGTTTGCAAAGGATTCTGGGTAGCAAAACATGGTCAGAGCCCCACATGTCACCCCATCTTGGATTCCCCTAGGTCTCTAGTTTTCAAAAATGCACAGGTTTGGTAGGTTTCCCTAGGTGCCGGCTGAGCTAGAGGCCAAAATCTACAGGTAGGCACTTTGCAAAAAACACCTCTGGTTTCTTTAAAAAAATGTGATGTGTCCACGTTGTGTTTTGGGGCATTTACTGTAGCGGGCGCTAGGCCTACACCCCACACAAGTGAGGTATCATTTTTATCGGGAGACTTGGGGGAACGCTGGGTGGAAGGAAATTTGTGGCTCCTCTCTGATTCCAGAACTTTCTGTCACCAAAATGTGAGGAAAATGTGTTTTTTTAGCCAAATTTTGAGGTTTGCAAAGGATTCTGGGTAACAAAACCTGGTCAGAGCCCCACATGTCACCCCATCTTGGATTCCCCTAGGTCTCTAGTTTTCAGAAATGCACAGGTTTGGTAGGTTTCCCTAGGTGCCCGCTGAGCTAGAGGCCAAAATCTACAGGTAGGCACTTTGCAAAAACACCTCTGTTTTCTTTCAAAAAATGGGATGTGTCCACGTTGCGTTTTGGGGAATTTCCTGTCGTGGGCGCTAGGCCTACCCACACAAGTGAGGTATCATTTTTATCGGGAGACTTGGGGGAACGCTGGGTGGAAGGAAATTTGTGGCTCCTCTCTGATTCCAGAACTTTCTGTCACCAAAATGTGAGGAAAATGTGTTTTTTTAGCCAAATTTTGAGGTTTGCAAAAGATTCTGGGTAACAGAAACTGTTCAGAGCCCCACAAGTCACCCCATCTTGGATTCCCCTAGGTCTCTAGTTTTCAGAAATGCACAGGTTTGGTAGGTTTCCCTAGGTGCCGGCTGAGCTACAGGCCAAAATCTACAGGTAGGCACTTTGCAAAAAACACCTCTGTTTTCTTTCAAAAAATGTGATGTGTTCACGTTGCGTTTTGGGGCAGTTCTGTCACGGGCGCTAGGCCTACCCACACAAGTGAGGTATAATTTTTATCGGGAGACTTGGGGGAACGCTGGATGGAAGGAAATTTGTGGCTCCTCTCTGATTCCAGAACTTTCTGTCACCAAAATGTGAGGAAAATGTTTTTTTTAGCCAAATTTTGAGGTTTGCAAAAGACTCTGGGTAACAGAAACTGTTCAGAGCCCCACAAGTCACCCCATCTTGGATTCCCCTAGGTCTCTAGTTTTCAGAAATGCACAGGTTTGGTAGGTTTCCCTAGGTGCCGGCTGAGCTAGAGGCCAAAATCTACAGGTAGGCACTTTGCAAAAACACCTCTGTTTTCTTACAAAAAATGTGATGTGTGCACGTTGCGTTTTGGGGCATTTCCTGTCGTGGGCGCTAGGCCTACCCACACAAGTGAGGTATCATTTTTATCGGGAGACTTGGGGGAACGCTGGGTGGAAGGAAATTTGTGGCTCCTCTCTCATTCCAGAACTTTCTGTCACCAAAATGTGAGGAAAATGTGTTTTTTTAGCCAAATTTTGAGGTTTGTAGAGGATTCTGGGTAACAAAACCTGGTCAGAGCCCCACATGTCACCCCATCTTGGATTCCCCTAGGTCTCTAGTTTTCAGAAATGCACAGGTTTGGTAGGTTTCCCTAGGTGCCGGCTGAGCTAGAGGCCAAAATCTACAGCTAGGCACTTTGCAAAAAACACCTCTGTTTTCTTTAAAAAAATGTGATGTGTGCACGTAGCGTTTTGGGGCAGTTCCTGTCGCGGGCGCTAGGCCCACCCACACAAGTGAGGTATCATTTTTATCGGGAGACTTGGGGGAACGCTGGGTGGAATGAAATTTGTGGCTCCTCTCTGATTCCAGAACTTTCTGTCACCAAAATGTGTGGTTAATGTGTTTTTTTAGCCACATTTCGAGGTTTGCAAAGGATTCTGGGTAATAAAACCTGGTCAGAGCCCCACAAGTCACCCCATCTTGGATTCCCCTAGGTCTCTAGTTTTCAAAAATGCACAGGTTTGGTAGGTTTCCCTAGGTGCCGGCTGAGCTAGAGACCAAAATCTAGAGGTAGGCACTTTGCAAAAAACACCTCTAGTTTCTTTAAAAAAAATATGATGTGTCCACGTTGTGTTTTGGGGCATTTCCTGTCGCGGGCGCTAGGCCTACACCCCACACAAGTGAGGTATCATTTTTATCGGGAGACTTGGGGGAACGTTGGGTGGAAGGAAATTTGTGGCTCCTCTCTGATTCCAGAACTTTCTGTCACCAAAATGTGAAGAAAATGTGGTTTTTTCGCCAAATTTTGAGGTTTGCAAAGGATTCTGGGTAACAGAAACTGGTCAGAGCCCCACAAGTCACCCCATCTTGGATTCCCCAGGTCTCTAGTTTTCAGAAATGCACAGGTTTGGTAGGTTTCCCTAGGTGCCGGCTGAGCTAGAGACCAAAATCTACAGGTAGGCACTTTGCAAAAACACCTCTGTTTTCTTTAAAAAAAATGTGATGTGTCCACATTGCGTTTTGGGGCATTTCCTGTCGCAGGCACTAGGCCTACCCACACAAGTGAGGTATCATTTTTATCGGGAGACTTGGGGGAACGTTGGGTGGAAGGAAATTTGTGGCTCCTCTCTGATTCCAGAACTTTCTGTCACCAAAATGTGAGGAAAATGTGTTTTTTTAGCCAAATTTTGAGGTTTGCAAAGGATTCTGGGTAACAAAACCTGGTCAGAGCCCCACATGTCACCCCATCTTGGATTCCCTAGGTCTCTAGTTTCAGAAATGCACAGGTTTGGTAGGTTTCCCTAGGTGCCGGCTGAGCTAGAGGCCAAAATCTACAGGTAGGCACTTTGCAAAAAACACCTCTGTTTTCTTTCAAAAAATGTGATGTGTGCACGTTGCGTCTTGGGGCATTTCCTGTCGCGGGTGCTAGGCCTACTCAGACAAGTGAGGTATCATTTTTATCGGCAGACTTGGGGGAACGCTGGGTGGAAGGAAATTTGTGGCTCCTCTCTGATTCCAGAACTTTCTGTCACCAAAATGTGAGGAAAATGGGTTTTTTTAGCCAAATTTTGAGGTTTGCAAAGGATTCTGGGTAGCAAAACATGGTCAGAGCCCCACATGTCACCCCATCTTGGATTCCCCTAGGTCTCTAGTTTTCAAAATGCACAGGTTTGGTAGGTTTCCTTAGGTGCCGGCTGAGCTAGAGGCCAAAATCTACAGGTAGGCACTTTGCAAAAAACACCTCTGTTTCTTTAAAAAAATGTGATGTGTCCACGTTGTGTTTTGGGGCATTTACTGTAGCGGGCGCTAGGCCTACACCCCACACAAGTGAGGTATCATTTTTATCGGGAGACTTGGGGGAACGCTGGGTGGAAGGAAATTTGTGGCTCCTCTCTGATTCCAGAACTTTCTGTCACCAAAATGTGAGGAAAATGTGTTTTTTTTTAGCCAAATTTTGAGGTTTGCAAAGGATTCTGGGTAACAGAAACTGGTCAGAGCCCACAAGTCACCCCATCTTGGATTCCCCAGGTCTCTAGTTTTCAGAAATGCACAGGTTTGGTAGGTTTCCCTAGGTGCCGGCTGAGCTAGAGACCAAAATCTACAGGTAGGCACTTTGAAAAAAACACCTCTGTTTTCTTTAAAAAAAATGTGATGTGTCCACGTTGCGTTTTGGGGCATTTCCTGTCGCGGGTGCTAGGCATACTCACACAAGTGAGGTATCATTTTTATCGGGAGACTTGGGGGAACGCTGGGTGGAAGGAAATTTGTGGCTCCTCTCTGATTCCAGAACTTTCTGTCACCAAAATGTGAGGAAAATGAGTTTTTTTAGCCAAATTTTGAGGTTTGCAAAGGATTCTGGGTAACAAAACCTGGTCAGAGCCCCACATGTCACCCATCTTGGATTCCCCTAGGTCTCTAGTTTTCAGAAATGCACAGGTTTGGTAGGTTTCCCTAGGTGCCGGCTGAGCTAGAGGCCAAAATCTACAGGTAGGCACTTTGCAAAAAACACCTCTGTTTTCTTTCAAAAAATGTGATGTGTGCACGTTGCGTCTTGGGGCATTTCCTGTCGCGGGTGCTAGGCCTACTCAGACAAGTGAGGTATCATTTTTATCGGCAGACTTGGGGGAACGCTGGGTGGAAGGAAATTTGTGGCTCCTCTCTGATTCCAGAACTTTCTGTCACCAAAATGTGAGGAAAATGGGTTTTTTTAGCCAAATTTTGAGGTTTGCAAAGGATTCTGGGTAGCAAAACATGGTCAGAGCCCCACATGTCACCCCATCTTGGATTCCCCTAGGTCTCTAGTTTTCAAAAATGCACAGGTTTGGTAGGTTTCCCTAGGTGCCGGCTGAGCTAGAGGCCAAAATCTACAGGTAGGCACTTTGCAAAAAACACCTCTGGTTTCTTTAAAAAAATGTGATGTGTCCACGTTGTGTTTTGGGGCATTTACTGTAGCGGGCGCTAGGCCTACACCCCACACAAGTGAGGTATTATCATTTTTATCGGGAGACTTGGGGGAACGCTGGGTGGAAGGAAATTTGTGGCTCCTCTCTGATTCCAGAACTTTCTGTCACCAAAATGTGAGGAAAATGTGTTTTTTTAGCCAAATTTTGAGGTTTGCAAAGGATTCTGGGTAACAAAACCTGGTCAGAGCCCCACATGTCACCCCATCTTGGATTCCCCTAGGTCTCTAGTTTTCAGAAATGCACAGGTTTGGTAGGTTTCCCTAGGTGCCCGCTGAGCTAGAGGCCAAAATCTACAGGTAGGCACTTTGCAAAAACACCTCTGTTTTCTTTCAAAAAATGGGATGTGTCCACGTTGCGTTTTGGGGAATTTCCTGTCGTGGGCGCTAGGCCTACCCACACAAGTGAGGTATCATTTTTATCGGGAGACTTGGGGGAACGCTGGGTGGAAGGAAATTTGTGGCTCCTCTCTGATTCCAGAACTTTCTGTCACCAAAATGTGAGGAAAATGTGTTTTTTTAGCCAAATTTTGAGGTTTGCAAAAGATTCTGGGTAACAGAAACTGTTCAGAGCCCCACAAGTCACCCCATCTTGGATTCCCCTAGGTCTCTAGTTTTCAGAAATGCACAGGTTTGGTAGGTTTCCCTAGGTGCCGGCTGAGCTACAGGCCAAAATCTACAGGTAGGCACTTTGCAAAAAACACCTCTGTTTTCTTTCAAAAAATGTGATGTGTTCACGTTGCGTTTTGGGGCAGTTCTGTCACGGGCGCTAGGCCTACCCACACAAGTGAGGTATAATTTTTATCGGGAGACTTGGGGGAACGCTGGATGGAAGGAAATTTGTGGCTCCTCTCTGATTCCAGAACTTTCTGTCACCAAAATGTGAGGAAAATGTTTTTTTTAGCCAAATTTTGAGGTTTGCAAAAGACTCTGGGTAACAGAAACTGTTCAGAGCCCCACAAGTCACCCCATCTTGGATTCCCCTAGGTCTCTAGTTTTCAGAAATGCACAGGTTTGGTAGGTTTCCCTAGGTGCCGGCTGAGCTAGAGGCCAAAATCTACAGGTAGGCACTTTGCAAAAACACCTCTGTTTTCTTACAAAAAATGTGATGTGTGCACGTTGCGTTTTGGGGCATTTCTTGTCGTGGGCGCTAGGCCTACCCACACAAGTGAGGTATCATTTTTATCGGGAGACTTGGGGGAACGCTGGGTGGATGGAAATTTGTGGCTCCTCTCTGATTCCAGAACTTTCTGTCACCAAAATGTGAGGAAAATGTGTTTTTTTAGCCAAATTTTGAGGTTTGTAGAGGATTCTGGGTAACAAAACCTGGTCAGAGCCCCACATGTCACCCCATCTTGGATTCCCCTAGGTCTCTAGTTTTCAGAAATGCACAGGTTTGGTAGGTTTCCCTAGGTGCCGGCTGAGCTAGAGGCCAAAATCTACAGCTAGGCACTTTGCAAAAAACACCTCTGTTTTCTTTAAAAAAATGTGATGTGTGCACGTAGCGTTTTGGGGCAGTTCCTGTCGCGGGCGCTAGGCCCACCCACACAAGTGAGGTATCATTTTTATCGGGAGACTTGGGGGAACGCTGGGTGGAATGAAATTTGTGGCTCCTCTCTGATTCCAGAACTTTCTGTCACCAAAATGTGTGGAAAATGTGTTTTTTTAGCCACATTTCGAGGTTTGCAAAGGATTCTGGGTAATAAAACCTGGTCAGAGCCCCACAAGTCACCCCATCTTGGATTCCCCTAGGTCTCTAGTTTTCAAAAATGCACAGGTTTGGTAGGTTTCCCTAGGTGCCGGCTGAGCTAGAGACCAAAATCTAGAGGTAGGCACTTTGCAAAAAACACCTCTAGTTTCTTTAAAAAAAATATGATGTGTCCACGTTGTGTTTTGGGGCATTTCCTGTCGCGGGCGCTAGGCCTACACCCCACACAAGTGAGGTATCATTTTTATCGGGAGACTTGGGGGAACGTTGGGTGGAAGGAAATTTGTGGCTCCTCTCTGATTCCAGAACTTTCTGTCACCAAAATGTGAAGAAAATGTGGTTTTTTCGCCAAATTTTGAGGTTTGCAAAGGATTCTGGGTAACAGAAACTGTTCAGAGCCCCACAAGTCACCCCATCTTGGATTCCCCTAGGTCTCTAGTTTTCAGAAATGCACAGGTTTGGTAGGTTTCCCTAGGTGCCGGCTGAGCTAGAGGCCAAAATCTACAGCTAGGCACTTTGCAAAAAACACCTCTGTTTTCTTTAAAAAAATGTGATGTGTGCACGTAGCGTTTTGGGGCAGTTCCTGTCGCGGGCGCTAGGCCCACCCACACAAGTGAGGTATCATTTTTATCGGGAGACTTGGGGGAACGCTGGGTGGAATGAAATTTGTGGCTCCTCTCTGATTCCAGAACTTTCTGTCACCAAAATGTGTGGAAAATGTGTTTTTTTAGCCACATTTCGAGGTTTGCAAAGGATTCTGGGTAATAAAACCTGGTCAGAGCCCCACAAGTCACCCCATCTTGGATTCCCCTAGGTCTCTAGTTTTCAAAAATGCACAGGTTTGGTAGGTTTCCCTAGGTGCCGGCTGAGCTAGAGGCCAAAATCTACAGGTAGGCACTTTGCAAAAAACACCTCTGTTTTCTTTCAAAAAATGTGATGTGTGCACGTTGCGTCTTGGGGCATTTCCTGTCGCGGGTGCTAGGCCTACTCAGACAAGTGAGGTATCATTTTTATCGGCAGACTTGGGGGAACGCTGGGTGGAAGGAAATTTGTGGCTCCTCTCTGATTCCAGAACTTTCTGTCACCAAAATGTGAGGAAAATGGGTTTTTTTAGCCAAATTTTGAGGTTTGCAAAGGATTCTGGGTAGCAAAACATGGTCAGAGCCCCACATGTCACCCCATCTTGGATTCCCCTAGGTCTCTAGTTTTCAAAAATGCACAGGTTTGGTAGGTTTCCCTAGGTGCCGGCTGAGCTAGAGGCCAAAATCTACAGGTAGGCACTTTGCAAAAAACACCTCTGGTTTCTTTAAAAAAATGTGATGTGTCCACATTGTGTTTTGGGGCATTTACTGTAGCGGGCGCTAGGCCTACACCCCACACAAGTGAGGTATCATTTTTATCGGGAGACTTGGGGGAACGCTGGGTGGAAGGAAATTTGTGGCTCCTCTCTGATTCCAGAACTTTCTGTCACCAAAATGTGAGGAAAATGTGTTTTTTTAGCCAAATTTTGAGGTTTGCAAAGGATTCTGGGTAACAAAACCTGGTCAGAGCCCCACATGTCACCCCATCTTGGATTCCCCTAGGTCTCTAGTTTTCAGAAATGCACAGGTTTGGTAGGTTTCCCTAGGTGCCCGCTGAGCTAGAGGCCAAAATCTACAGGTAGGCACTTTGCAAAAACACCTCTGTTTTCTTTCAAAAAATGGGATGTGTGCACGTTGCGTTTTGGGGCATTTCCTGTCGTGGGCGCTAGGCCTACCCACACAAGTGAGGTATCATTTTTATCGTGAGACTTGGGGGAACGCTGGGTGGAAAGAAATGTGTTGCTCCTCTCTGATTCCAGAACTTTCTGTCACCAAAATGTGAGGAAAATGTGTTTTTTTAGCCAAATTTTGAGGTTTGCAAAGGATTCTGGGTAACAAAACCTGGTCAGAGCCCCACAGGTCACCCCTTCTTGGATTCCCCGTAAGGTCTCTAGTTTTCAAAAATGCATAGGTTTGGTAGGTTTCCCTTGGTGCCGGCTGAGCTAGAGGCCAAAATCTACAGGTAGGCACTTTGCAAAAAACACCTCTGTTTTCTTTCAAAAAATGTGATGTGTCCACGTTGCGTTTTGGGGCATTTCAAGTCACGGGTGCTAGGCCTACTCACACAAGTGAGGTATCATTTTTATCGGGAGACTTGGGGGAACGCTGGGTGGAAGGAAATTTGTGGCTCCTCTCTGATTCCAGAACTTTCTGTCACCAAAATGTGTGGAAAATGTGTTTTTTTAGCCACATTTTGAGGTTTGCAAAGGATTCTGGGTAACAGAACCTGGTCAGAGCCCCACAAGTCACCCCATCTTGGATTCCCCTAGCTCTCTAGTTTTCAAAAATGCAGAGGTTTGGTAGGTTTCCCTAGGTGCCGGCTGAGCTAGAGGCCAAAATCTGCAGGTAGGCACTTTGCAAAAAACACCTGTTTTCTTTAAAAAAAATGTGATGTGTCCACGTTGCGTTTCGGGGCATTTCCTGTCGCGGGCGCTAGGCCTACCCACACAAGTGAGGTATCATTTTTATCGTGAGACTTGGGGGAATGCTGGGTGGAAAGAAATTTGTTGCTCCTCTCTGATTCCAGAACTTTCTGTCACCAAAATGTGAGGAAAATGTGTTTTTTTAGCCAAATTTTGAGGTTTGCAAAGGATTCTGGGTAACAAAACCTGGTCAGAGCCCCACAGGTCACCCCTTCTTGGATTCCCCATAGGTCTCTAGTTTTCAAAAATGCATAGGTTTGGTAGGTTTCCCTAGGTGCCGGCTGAGCTAGAGGCCAAAATCTACAGGTAGGCACTTTGCAAAAAACACCTCTGTTTTCTTTCAAAAAATGTGATGTGTCCACGTTGCGTTTTGGGGCATTTCCTGTCGCGGGTGCTAGGCCTACTCACACAAGTGAGGTATAATTTTTATCGGCAGACTTGGGGGAACGCTGGGTGGAAGGAAAATTGTGGCTCCTCTCTGATTCCAGAACTTTCTGTCACCAAAATGTGTAGAAAATGTGATTTTTTAGCCACATTTTGAGGTTTGCAAAGGATTCTGGGTAACAGAACCTGGTCAGAGCCCCACAAGTCACCCCATCTTGGATTCCCCTAGCTCTCTAGTTTTCAGAAATGCACAGGTTTGGTTGGTTTCCCTAGGTGCCAGCTGAGCTAGAGGCCAAAATCTACTGTTAGGCAGTTTGCAAAAAACACCTCTTTTTTCTTTAAAAAAATGTGATGTGTGCACGTTGCGTTTTGGGGCAGTTCCTGTAGCGGGCGCTAGGCCTACCCACACAAGTGAGGTATCATTTTTATCGGGAGACTTGGGGGAACGCTGGGTGGAAGGTAATTTGTGGCTCCTCTCTGATTCCAGAACTTTCTGTCACCAAAAAGTGAGGAAAATGTGTTTTTAAGCCAAATTGTGAGGTTTGCAAAGGATTCTGGGTAACAAAACCTGTTCAGAGCCTCACAAGTCACCCCATCTTGGATACCCCTAGGTCTCTAGTTTTAAAAAATGCAGAGGTTTGGTAGGTTTCCCTAGGTGCCGGCAGAGCTAGAGGCCAAAATCTACAGGTAGGCACTTTGCAAAAAACACCTCTGTTTTCTTTCAAAAAATATGATGTGTGCACGTTGCGTTTTGGGGCATTTCCTGTCGCGGGCGCTAGGCCTACCCACACAAGTGAGGTATCATTTTTATCGGGAGACTTGGGGGAACGCTGGGTGGAAGGAAATTTGTGGCTCCTCTCTGATTCCAGAACTTTCTGTCACCAAAATGTGTAGAAAATGTGATCTTTTAGCCACATTTTGAGGTTTGCAAAGGATTCTGGGTAACAGAACCTGGTCAGAGCCCCACAAGTCACCCCATCTTGGATTCCCCTAGCTCTCTAGTTTTCAGAAATGCACAGGTTTGGTTGGTTTCCCTAGGTGCCAGCTGAGCTAGAGGCCAAAATCTACTGTTAGGCACTTTGCAAAAAACACCTCTGTTTTCTTTAAAAAAATGTGATGTGTGCACGTTGCGTTTTTGGGCAGTTCCTGTAGCGGGCGCTAGGCCTACCCACACAAGTGAGGTATCATTTTTATCGGGAGACTTGGGGGAACGCTGGGTGGAAGGTAATTTGTGGCTCCTCTCTGATTCCAGAACTTTCTGTCACCAAAAAGTGAGGAAAATGTGTTTTTAAGCCAAATTGTGAGGTTTGCAAAGGATTCTGGGTAACAAAACCTGTTCAGAGCCCCACAAGTCACCCTATCTTGGATACCCCTAGGTCTCTAGTTTTAAAAAATGCAGAGGTTTGGTAGGTTTCCCTAGGTGCCGGCAGAGCTAGAGGCCAAAATCTACAGGTAGGCACTTTGCAAAAAACACCTCTGTTTTCTTTAAAAAAATGTGATGTGTCCACGTTGCGTTTCGGGGCATTTCCTGTCGCGGGCGCTAGGCCTACCCACACAAGTGAGGTATAATTTTTATCGTGAGACTTGGGGGAACGCTGGGTGGAAAGAAATTTGTTGCTCCTCTCTGATTCCAGAACTTTCTGTCACCAAAATGTGAGGAAAATGTGTTTTTTTAGCCAAATTTTGAGGTTTGCAAAGGATTCTGGGTAAGAAAACCTGGTCAGAGCCCCACAGGTCACCCCTTCTTGGATTCCCCATAGGTCTCTAGTTTTCAAAAATGCATAGGTTTGGTAGGTTTCCCTAGGTGCCGGCTGAGCTAGAGGCCAAAATCTACAGGTAGGCACTTTGCAAAAAACACCTCTGTTTTCTTTAAAAAAATGTGATGTGTCCACGTTGCGTTTTGGGGCATTTCAAGTCACGGGTGCTAGGCCTACTCACACAAGTGAGGTATCATTTTTATCGGCAGACTTGGGGGAACGCTGGGTGGAAGGAAATTCGTGGCTCCTCTCTGATTCCAGAACTTTCTGTCACCAAAATGTGTGGAAAATGTGTTTTTTTAGCCAAATTTTGAGGTTTGCAATGGATTCTGGGTAACAAAACCTGGTCAGAACCCCACAGGTCACCCCTTCTTGGATTCCCCATAGGTCTCTAGTTTTCAAAAATGCATAGGTTTGGTAGGTTTCCCTAGGTGCCGGCTGAGCTAGAGGCCAAAATCTACAGGTAGGCACTTTGCAAAAAACACCTCTGTTTTCTTTCAAAAAATGTGATGTGTCCACGTTGCCTTTTGGGGCATTTCCTGTCGCGGGTACTAGGCCTACTCACACAAGTGAGGTATCATTTTTATCGGCAGACTTGGGGGAACGCTGGGTGGAAGGAAATGTGTGGCTCCTCTCTGATTCCAGAACTTTCTGTCACCAAAATGTGTAGAAAATGTGTTTTTTTAGCCACATTTTGAGGTTTGCAAAGGATTCTGGGTAACAGAACCTGGTCAGAGCCCCACATGTCACCCCATATTGGATTCCCCTAGCTCTCTAGTTTTCAGAAATGCACAGGTTTGGTAGGTTTCCCTAGGTGCCAGCTGAGCTAGAGGCCAAAATCTACAGGTAGGCACTTTGCAAAAAACACCTCTGTTTTCTTTAAAAAAATGTGATGTGTCCACGTTGCGTTTCGGGGCATTTCCTGTCGCGGGCGCTAGGCCTACCCACACAAGTGAGGTATAATTTTTATCGTGAGACTTGGGGGAAAGCTGGGTGGAAAGAAATTTGTTGCTCCTCTCTGATTCCAGAACTTTCTGTCACCAAAATGTGAGGAAAATGTGTTTTTTTAGCCAAATTTTGAGGTTTGCAAAGGATTCTGGGTAACAAAACCTGGTCAGAGCCCCACAGGGCACCCCTTCTTGGATTCCCCGTAAGGTCTCTAGTTTTCAAAAATGCATAGGTTTGGTAGGTTTCCCTTGGTGCCGGCTGAGCTAGAGGCCAAAATCTACAGGTAGGCACTTTGCAAAAAACACCTCTGTTTTCTTTTAAAAAATGTGATGTGTCCACGTTGCGTTTTGGGGCATTTCAAGTCGCGGGTGCTAGGCCTACTCACACAAGAGAGGTATCTTTTTTATCTGGAGACTTGGGGGAACGCTGGGTGGAAGGAAATTTGTGGCTCCTCTCTGATTCCAGAACTTTCTGTCACCAAAATGTGTGGAAAATGTGTTTTTTTAGCCACATTTTGAGGTTTGCAAAGGATTCTGCGTAACAGAACCTGGTCAGAGCCCCACAAGTCACCCCATCTTGGATTCCCCTAGCTCTCTAGTTTTCAGAAATGCACAGGTTTGGTAGGTTTCCCTGGGTGCCAGCTGAACTAGAGGCCAAAATCTACAGGTAGGCACTTTGCAAAAAACACCTCTGTTTTCTTTAAAAAAATGTGATGTGTCCACATTGCGTTTTGGGGCATTTCATGTCGCGGACGCTAGGCCTACCCACACAAGTGAGGTATCATTTTTATCGGGAGACTTGGGGGAACGTTGGGTGAAAGGAAATTTGTGGCTCCTCTCTGATTCCAGAACTTTCTGTCACCAAAATGTGAAGAAAATGTGTTTTTTTAGCCACATTTTGAGGTTTGCAAAGGATTCTGGGTAACAGAACCTGGTCAGAGCCCCACAAGTCACCCCATCTTGGATTCCCCTAGCTCTCTAGTTATCAGAAATGCACAGGTTTGGTAGGTTTCCCTAGGTGCCGGCTGAGCTAGAGGCCAAAATCTACAGGTAGGCACTTTGCAAAAAACACCTCTGTTTTCTTTCAAAAAATGTGATGTGTGCATGTTGCGTTTTGGGGCATTTCCTGTCGTGGGCGCTAGGCCTACCCACACAAGTGAGGTATCATTTTTATCGGGAGACTGGGGGAACGCTGGGTGGAAGGAAATTTGTGGCTCCTCTCTGATTCCAGAACTTTCTGTCACCAAAATGTGAAGAAAATGTGTTTTTTTAGCCACATTTTGAGGTTTGCAAAGGATTCTGGGTAACAGAAACTGGTCAGATCCCCACAAGTCACCCCATCTTGGATTCCCCTAGGTCTCTAGTTTTCAGAAATGCACAGGTTTGGTAGGTTTCCCTAGGTGCCGGCTGAGCTAGAGGCCAAAATCTACAGGTAGGCACTTTGCAAAAAACACCTCTGTTTTCTTTAAAAAAATGTGATGTGTCCACGTTGCGTTTTGGGGCATTTCCTGTCGCGGGTGCTAGGCCTACTCACACAAGTGAGGTATCATTTTTATCGGCAGACTTGGGGGAACGCTGGGTGGAAGGACATTTGTGGCTCCTCTCTGATTCCAGAACTTTCTGTCACTAAACTGTGAGGAAAATGTGTTTTTTTAGCCACATTTTGAGGTTTGCAAAGGATTCTGGGTAACAGAACCTGGTCAGAGCCCCACAAGTCACCCCATCTTGGATTCCCCTAGCTCTCTAGTTTTCAGAAATGCACAGGTTTGGTAGGTTTCCCTAGGTGCCAGCTGAGCTAGAGGCCAAAATCTACAGGTAGGCACTTTGCAAAAAACACCTCTGTTTTCTTTCAAAAAATGTGATGTGTCCACGTTGCGTTTTGGGGCATTTCCTGTCGCGGGTGCTAGGCCTACTCACACAAGTGAGGTATCATTTTTATCGGGAGACTTGGGGGAACGCTGGGTGGAAGGAAATTTGTGGCTCCTCTCTGATTCCAGAACTTTCTGTCACCAAAATGGGAGGAAAATGTGTTTTTTTAGCCACATTTAGAGGTTTGCAAAGGATTCTGGGTAACAGAACCTGGTCACAGCCCCACAAGTCACCCCATCTTGGATTCCCCTAGCTCTCTAGTTTTCAGAAATGCACAGGTTTGGTAGGTTTCCCTAGGTGTCGGCTGAGCTAGAGGCCAAAATCTACAGGTAGGCACTTTGCAAAAAACACGTCTGTTTTCTTTAAAAAAATGTGATGTGTGCACGTTGCGTTTTGGGGCATTTCCTGTCGTGGGCGCTAGGCCTACCCACACAAGTGAGGTATCATTTTTATCGGGAGACTTTGGGGAACGCTGGGTGGAAGGAAAATTGTGGCTCCTCTCTGATTCCAGAACTTTCTGTCACCAAAATGTGTGGAAAATGTGTTTTTTTAGCCACATTTTGAGGTTTGCAAAGGATTCTGTGTAATAAAACCTGGTCAGAGCCCCAAAAGTCACCCCATCTTAGATTCCCCTAGGTCTCTAGTTTTCAAAAATGCACAGGTTTGGTAGGTTTCCCTAGGTGCCGGCTGAGCTAGAGGCCAAAATCTACAGGTAGGCACTTTGCAAAAAACACCTCTGTTTTCTTTAAAAAAATGTGATGTGTGCACGATGCGTTTTGGGGCATTTCCTGTCGTGGGCGCTAGGCCTACCCACACAAGTGAGGTATCATTTTTATCGGGAGACTTGGGGGAACGCTGGGTGGAAGGAAATTTGTTGCTCCTCTCTGATTCCAGAACTTTCTGTCACCAAAATGTGAGGAAAATGAGTTTTTTTAGTCAAATCTTGAGGTTTGCAAAGGATTCTGGGTAACAACACCTGGGCAGAGCACCACATGTCACCCCATCTTGGATTCCCCTAGGTCTCTAGTTTTCAGAAATGCACAGGTTTGGTAGGTTTCCCTAGGTGCCGGCTGAGCTAGAGGCCAAAATCTACAGGTAGGCATTTTGCAAAAAACACCTCTGTTTTCTTTAAAAAAATGTGATGTGTGCACGTTGCATTTTGGGGCAGTTCCTGTCGCGGGCGCTAGGCCTACCCACACAAGTGAGGTATCATTTTTATCGGGACACTTGGGGGAATGCTGGGTGGAAGGAAATTTGTGGCTCCTCTCTGATTCCAGAACTTTCTGTCACCAAAATGTGAAGAAAATGTGTTTTTTTAGCCACATTTTGAGGTTTGCAAAGGATTCTGGGTAACAGAACCTGGTCAGAGCCCCACAAGTCACCCCATCTTGGATTCCCCTAGCTCTCTAGTTATCAGAAATGCACAGGTTTGGTAGGTTTCCCTAGGTGCCGGCTGAGCTAGAGGCCAAAATCTACAGGTAGGCACTTTGCAAAAAACACCTCTGTTTTCTTTCAAAAAATGTGATGTGTGCATGTTGCGTTTTGGGGCATTTCCTGTCGTGGGCGCTAGGCCTACCCACACAAGTGAGGTATCATTTTTATCGGGAGACTGGGGGAACGCTGGGTGGAAGGAAATTTGTGGCTCCTCTCTGATTCCAGAACTTTCTGTCACCAAAATGTGTGGAAAATGTGTTTTTTTAGCCACATTTTGAGGTTTGCAAAGGATTCTGGGTAACAGAAACTGGTCAGATCCCCACAAGTCACCCCATCTTGGATTCCCCTAGGTCTCTAGTTTTCAGAAATGCACAGGTTTGGTAGGTTTCCCTAGGTGCCGGCTGAGCTAGAGGCCAAAATCTACAGGTAGGCACTTTGCAAAAAACACCTCTGTTTTCTTTAAAAAAATGTGATGTGTCCACGTTGCGTTTTGGGGCATTTCCTGTCGCGGGTGCTAGGCCTACTCACACAAGTGAGGTATCATTTTTATCGGCAGACTTGGGGGAACGCTGGGTGGAAGGACATTTGTGGCTCCTCTCTGATTCCAGAACTTTCTGTCACTAAACTGTGAGGAAAATGTGTTTTTTTAGCCACATTTTGAGGTTTGCAAAGGCTTCTGGGTAACAGAACCTGGTCAGAGCCCCACAAGTCACCCCATCTTGGATTCCCCTAGCTCTCTAGTTTTCAGAAATGCACAGGTTTGGTAGGTTTCCCTAGGTGCCAGCTGAGCTAGAGGCCAAAATCTACAGGTAGGCACTTTGCAAAAAACACCTCTGTTTTCTTTCAAAAAATGTGATGTGTCCACGTTGCGTTTTGGGGCATTTCCTGTCGCGGGTGCTAGGCCTACTCACACAAGTGAGGTATCATTTTTATCGGGAGACTTGGGGGAACGCTGGGTGGAAGGAAATTTGTGGCTCCTCTCTGATTCCAGAACTTTCTGTCACCAAAATGGGAGGAAAATGTGTTTTTTTAGCCACATTTAGAGGTTTGCAAAGGATTCTGGGTAACAGAACCTGGTCACAGCCCCACAAGTCACCCCATCTTGGATTCCCCTAGCTCTCTAGTTTTCAGAAATGCACAGGTTTGGTAGGTTTCCCTAGGTGTCGGCTGAGCTAGAGGCCAAAATCTACAGGTAGGCACTTTGCAAAAAACACGTCTGTTTTCTTTAAAAAAATGTGATGTGTGCACGTTGCGTTTTGGGGCATTTCCTGTCGTGGGCGCTAGGCCTACCCACACAAGTGAGGTATCATTTTTATCGGGAGACTTTGGGGAACGCTGGGTGGAAGGAAAATTGTGGCTCCTCTCTGATTCCAGAACTTTCTGTCACCAAAATGTGTGGAAAATGTGTTTTTTTAGCCACATTTTGAGGTTTGCAAGGATTCTGTGTAATAAAACCTGGTCAGAGCCCCAAAAGTCACCCCATCTTAGATTCCCCTAGGTCTCTAGTTTTCAAAAATGCACAGGTTTGGTAGGTTTCCCTAGGTGCCGGCTGAGCTAGAGGCCAAAATCTACAGGTAGGCACTTTGCAAAAAACACCTCTGTTTTCTTTAAAAAAATGTGATGTGTGCACGATGCGTTTTGGGGCATTTCCTGTCGTGGGCGCTAGGCCTACCCACACAAGTGAGGTATCATTTTTATCGGGAGACTTGGGGGAACGCTGGGTGGAAGGAAATTTGTTGCTCCTCTCTGATTCCAGAACTTTCTGTCACCAAAATGTGAGGAAAATGAGTTTTTTTAGTCAAATCTTGAGGTTTGCAAAGGATTCTGGGTAACAACACCTGGGCAGAGCACCACATGTCACCCCATCTTGGATTCCCCTAGGTCTCTAGTTTTCAGAAATGCACAGGTTTGGTAGGTTTCCCTAGGTGCCGGCTGAGCTAGAGGCCAAAATCTACAGGTAGGCATTTTGCAAAAAACACCTCTGTTTTCTTTAAAAAAATGTGATGTGTGCACGTTGCATTTTGGGGCAGTTCCTGTCGCGGGCGCTAGGCCTACCCACACAAGTGAGGTATCATTTTTATCGGGACACTTGGGGGAATGCTGGGTGGAAGGAAATTTGTGGCTCCTCTCTGATTCCAGAACTTTCTGTCACCAAAATGTGAAGAAAATGTGTTTTTTTAGCCACATTTTGAGGTTTGCAAAGGATTCTGGGTAACAGAACCTGGTCAGAGCCCCACAAGTCACCCCATCTTGGATTCCCCTAGCTCTCTAGTTATCAGAAATGCACAGGTTTGGTAGGTTTCCCTAGGTGCCGGCTGAGCTAGAGGCCAAAATCTACAGGTAGGCACTTTGCAAAAAACACCTCTGTTTTCTTTCAAAAAATGTGATGTGTGCATGTTGCGTTTTGGGGCATTTCCTGTCGTGGGCGCTAGGCCTACCCACACAAGTGAGGTATCATTTTTATCGGGAGACTGGGGGAACGCTGGGTGGAAGGAAATTTGTGGCTCCTCTCTGATTCCAGAACTTTCTGTCACCAAAATGTGTGGAAAATGTGTTTTTTTAGCCACATTTTGAGGTTTGCAAAGGATTCTGGGTAACAGAAACTGGTCAGATCCCCACAAGTCACCCCATCTTGGATTCCCCTAGGTCTCTAGTTTTCAGAAATGCACAGGTTTGGTAGGTTTCCCTAGGTGCCGGCTGAGCTAGAGGCCAAAATCTACAGGTAGGCACTTTGCAAAAAACACCTCTGTTTTCTTTAAAAAAATGTGATGTGTCCACGTTGCGTTTTGGGGCATTTCCTGTCGCGGGTGCTAGGCCTACTCACACAAGTGAGGTATCATTTTTATCGGCAGACTTGGGGGAACGCTGGGTGGAAGGACATTTGTGGCTCCTCTCTGATTCCAGAACTTTCTGTCACCAAACTCTGAGGAAAATGTGTTTTTTTAGCCACATTTTGAGGTTTGCAAAGGATTCTGGGTAACAGAACCTGGTCAGAGCCCCACAAGTCACCCCATCTTGGATTCCCCTAGCTCTCTAGTTTTCAGAAATGCACAGGTTTGGTAGGTTTCCCTAGGTGCCAGCTGAGCTAGAGGCCAAAATCTACAGGTAGGCACTTTGCAAAAAACACCTCTGTTTTCTTTCAAAAAATGTGATGTGTCCACGTTGCGTTTTGGGGCATTTCCTGTCGCGGGTGCTAGGCCTACTCACACAAGTGAGGTATCATTTTTATCGGCAGACTTGGGGGAACGCTGGGTGGAAGGAAATTTGTGGCTCCTCTCTGATTCCAGAACTTTCTGTCACCAAAATGGGAGGAAAATGTGTTTTTTTAGCCACATTTAGAGGTTTGCAAAGGATTCTGGGTAACAGAACCTGGTCACAGCCCCACAAGTCACCCCATCTTGGATTCCCCTAGCTCTCTAGTTTTCAGAAATGCACAGGTTTGGTAGGTTTCCCTAGGTGCCGGCTGAGCTAGAGGCCAAAATCTACAGGTAGGCACTTTGCAAAAAACACCTCTGTTTTCTTTAAAAAATGTGATGTGTGCACGTTGCGTTTTGGGGCATTTCCTGTCGTGGGCGCTAGGCCTACCCACACAAGTGAGGTATCATTTTTATCGGGAGACTTTGGGGAACGCTGGGTGGAAGGAAAATTGTGGCTCCTCTCTGATTCCAGAACTTTCTGTCACCAAAATGTGTGGAAAATGTGTTTTTTTAGCCACATTTTGAGGCTTGCAAAGGATTCTGTGTAATAAAACCTGGTCAGAGCCCCAAAAGTCACCCCATCTTAGATTCCCCTAGGTCTCTAGTTTCAAAAATGCACAGGTTTGGTAGGTTTCCCTAGGTGCCGGCTGAGCTAGAGGCCAAAATCTACAGGTAGGCACTTTGCAAAAAACACCTCTGTTTTCTTTCAAAAAATGTGATGTGTGCACGATGCGTTTTGGGGCATTTCCTGTCGTGGGCGCTAGGCCTACCCACACAAGTGAGGTATCATTTTTATCGGGAGACTTGGGGGAACGCTGGGTGGAAGGAAATTTGTTGCTCCTCTCTGATTCCAGAACTTTCTGTCACCAAAATGTGAGGAAAATGTGTTTTTTTAGTCAAATTTTGAGGTTTGCAAAGGATTCTGGGTAACAACACCTGGGCAGAGCACCACATGTCACCCCATCTTGGATTCCCCTAGGTCTCTAGTTTTCAGAAATGCACAGGTTTGGTAGGTTTCCCTAGGTGCCGGCTGAGCTAGAGGCCAAAATCTACAGGTAGGCACTTTGCAAAAAACACCTCTGTTTTCTTTAAAAAAATGTGATGTGTGCACGTTGCATTTTGGGGCAGTTCCTGTCGCGGGCGCTAGGCCTACCCACACAAGTGAGGTATCATTTTTATCGGGAGACTTGGGGGAATGCTGGGTGGAAGGAAATTTGTGGCTCCTCTCTGATTCCAGAACTTTCTGTCACCAAAATGTGAGGAAAATGTGTTTTTTTAGCCACATTTAGAGGTTTGCAAAGGATTCTGGGTAACAAAACCTGGTCAGAGCCCCACATGTCACCCCATCTTGGATTCCCCTAGGTCTCTAGTTTTCAAAAATGCATAAGTTTGGTAGGTTTCCCTAGGTGCCAGCTGAGCTAGAGGCCAAAATCTACAGGTAGGCACTTTGCAAAAAACACCTCTGTTTTCTTTCAAAAAATGTGATGTGTCCACGTTGCGTTTTGGGGCATTTCCTGTCGCGGGTGCTAGGCATACTCACACAAGTGAGGTATCATTTTTATCGGGAGACTTGGGGGAACGCTGGGTGGAAGGAAATTTGTGGCTCCTCTCTGATTCCAGAACTTTCTGTCACCAAAATGTGAGGAAAATGTGTTTTTTTAGCCAAATTTTGAGGTTTGCAAAGGATTCTGGGTAACAAAACCTGGTCAGAGCCCCACATGTCACCCCATCTTGGATTCCCCTAGGTCTCTAGTTTTCAGAAATGCACAGGTTTGGTAGGTTTCCCTAGGTGCCGGCTGAGCTAGAGGCCAAAATCTACAGGTAGGCACTTTGCAAAAAACACCTCTGTTTTCTTTCAAAAAATGTGATGTGTGCACGTTGCGTCTTGGGGCATTTCCTGTCGCGGGTGCTAGGCCTACTCAGACAAGTGAGGTATCATTTTTATCGGCAGACTTGGGGGAACGCTGGGTGGAAGGAAATTTGTGGCTCCTCTCTGATTCCAGAACTTTCTGTCACCAAAATGTGAGGAAAATGGGTTTTTTTAGCCAAATTTTGAGGTTTGCAAAGGATTCTGGGTAGCAAAACATGGTCAGAGCCCCACATGTCACCCCATCTTGGATTCCCCTAGGTCTCTAGTTTTCAAAAATGCACAGGTTTGGTAGGTTTCCCTAGGTGCCGGCTGAGCTAGAGGCCAAAATCTACAGGTAGGCACTTTGCAAAAAACACCTCTGGTTTCTTTAAAAAAATGTGATGTGTCCACGTTGTGTTTTGGGGCATTTACTGTAGCGGGCGCTAGGCCTACACCCCACACAAGTGAGGTATCATTTTTATCGGGAGACTTGGGGGAACGCTGGGTGGAAGGAAATTTGTGGCTCCTCTCTGATTCCAGAACTTTCTGTCACCAAAATGTGAGGAAAATGTGTTTTTTTAGCCAAATTTTGAGGTTTGCAAAGGATTCTGGGTAACAAAACCTGGTCAGAGCCCCACATGTCACCCCATCTTGGATTCCCCTAGGTCTCTAGTTTTCAGAAATGCACAGGTTTGGTAGGTTTCCCTAGGTGCCCGCTGAGCTAGAGGCCAAAATCTACAGGTAGGCACTTTGCAAAAACACCTCTGTTTTCTTTCAAAAAATGGGATGTGTCCACGTTGCGTTTTGGGGAATTTCCTGTCGTGGGCGCTAGGCCTACCCACACAAGTGAGGTATCATTTTTATCGGGAGACTTGGGGGAACGCTGGGTGGAAGGAAATTTGTGGCTCCTCTCTGATTCCAGAACTTTCTGTCACCAAAATGTGAGGAAAATGTGTTTTTTTAGCCAAATTTTGAGGTTTGCAAAAGATTCTGGGTAACAGAAACTGTTCAGAGCCCCACAAGTCACCCCATCTTGGATTCCCCTAGGTCTCTAGTTTTCAGAAATGCACAGGTTTGGTAGGTTTCCCTAGGTGCCGGCTGAGCTACAGGCCAAAATCTACAGGTAGGCACTTTGCAAAAAACACCTCTGTTTTCTTTCAAAAAATGTGATGTGTTCACGTTGCGTTTTGGGGCAGTTCTGTCACGGGCGCTAGGCCTACCCACACAAGTGAGGTATAATTTTTATCGGGAGACTTGGGGGAACGCTGGATGGAAGGAAATTTGTGGCTCCTCTCTGATTCCAGAACTTTCTGTCACCAAAATGTGAGGAAAATGTTTTTTTTAGCCAAATTTTGAGGTTTGCAAAAGACTCTGGGTAACAGAAACTGTTCAGAGCCCCACAAGTCACCCCATCTTGGATTCCCCTAGGTCTCTAGTTTTCAGAAATGCACAGGTTTGGTAGGTTTCCCTAGGTGCCGGCTGAGCTAGAGGCCAAAATCTACAGGTAGGCACTTTGCAAAAACACCTCTGTTTTCTTACAAAAAATGTGATGTGTGCACGTTGCGTTTTGGGGCATTTCCTGTCGTGGGCGCTAGGCCTACCCACACAAGTGAGGTATCATTTTTATCGGGAGACTTGGGGGAACGCTGGGTGGAAGGAAATTTGTGGCTCCTCTCTCATTCCAGAACTTTCTGTCACCAAAATGTGAGGAAAATGTGTTTTTTTAGCCAAATTTTGAGGTTTGTAGAGGATTCTGGGTAACAAAACCTGGTCAGAGCCCCACATGTCACCCCATCTTGGATTCCCCTAGGTCTCTAGTTTTCAGAAATGCACAGGTTTGGTAGGTTTCCCTAGGTGCCGGCTGAGCTAGAGGCCAAAATCTACAGCTAGGCACTTTGCAAAAAACACCTCTGTTTTCTTTAAAAAAATGTGATGTGTGCACGTAGCGTTTTGGGGCAGTTCCTGTCGCGGGCGCTAGGCCCACCCACACAAGTGAGGTATCATTTTTATCGGGAGACTTGGGGGAACGCTGGGTGGAATGAAATTTGTGGCTCCTCTCTGATTCCAGAACTTTCTGTCACCAAAATGTGTGGAAAATGTGTTTTTTTAGCCACATTTCGAGGTTTGCAAAGGATTCTGGGTAATAAAACCTGGTCAGAGCCCCACAAGTCACCCCATCTTGGATTCCCCTAGGTCTCTAGTTTTCAAAAATGCACAGGTTTGGTAGGTTTCCCTAGGTGCCGGCTGAGCTAGAGACCAAAATCTAGAGGTAGGCACTTTGCAAAAAACACCTCTAGTTTCTTTAAAAAAAATATGATGTGTCCACGTTGTGTTTTGGGGCATTTCCTGTCGCGGGCGCTAGGCCTACACCCCACACAAGTGAGGTATCATTTTTATCGGGAGACTTGGGGGAACGTTGGGTGGAAGGAAATTTGTGGCTCCTCTCTGATTCCAGAACTTTCTGTCACCAAAATGTGAAGAAAATGTGGTTTTTTCGCCAAATTTTGAGGTTTGCAAAGGATTCTGGGTAACAGAAACTGGTCAGAGCCCCACAAGTCACCCCATCTTGGATTCCCCAGGTCTCTAGTTTTCAGAAATGCACAGGTTTGGTAGGTTTCCCTAGGTGCCGGCTGAGCTAGAGACCAAAATCTACAGGTAGGCACTTTGCAAAAACACCTCTGTTTTCTTTAAAAAAAATGTGATGTGTCCACATTGCGTTTTGGGGCATTTCCTGTCGCAGGCACTAGGCCTACCCACACAAGTGAGGTATCATTTTTATCGGGAGACTTGGGGGAACGTTGGGTGGAAGGAAATTTGTGGCTCCTCTCTGATTCCAGAACTTTCTGTCACCAAAATGTGAGGAAAATGTGTTTTTTTAGCCAAATTTTGAGGTTTGCAAAGGATTCTGGGTAACAAAACCTGGTCAGAGCCCCACATGTCACCCCATCTTGGATTCCCCTAGGTCTCTAGTTTTCAGAAATGCACAGGTTTGGTAGGTTTCCCTAGGTGCCGGCTGAGCTAGAGGCCAAAATCTACAGGTAGGCACTTTGCAAAAAACACCTCTGTTTTCTTTCAAAAAATGTGATGTGTGCACGTTGCGTCTTGGGGCATTTCCTGTCGCGGGTGCTAGGCCTACTCAGACAAGTGAGGTATCATTTTTATCGGCAGACTTGGGGGAACGCTGGGTGGAAGGAAATTTGTGGCTCCTCTCTGATTCCAGAACTTTCTGTCACCAAAATGTGAGGAAAATGGGTTTTTTTAGCCAAATTTTGAGGTTTGCAAAGGATTCTGGGTAGCAAAACATGGTCAGAGCCCCACATGTCACCCCATCTTGGATTCCCCTAGGTCTCTAGTTTTCAAAAATGCACAGGTTTGGTAGGTTTCCTTAGGTGCCGGCTGAGCTAGAGGCCAAAATCTACAGGTAGGCACTTTGCAAAAAACACCTCTGGTTTCTTTAAAAAAATGTGATGTGTCCACGTTGTGTTTTGGGGCATTTACTGTAGCGGGCGCTAGGCCTACACCCCACACAAGTGAGGTATCATTTTTATCGGGAGACTTGGGGGAACGCTGGGTGGAAGGAAATTTGTGGCTCCTCTCTGATTCCAGAACTTTCTGTCACCAAAATGTGAGGAAAATGTGTTTTTTTAGCCAAATTTTGAGGTTTGCAAAGGATTCTGGGTAACAGAAACTGGTCAGAGCCCCACAAGTCACCCCATCTTGGATTCCCCAGGTCTCTAGTTTTCAGAAATGCACAGGTTTGGTAGGTTTCCCTAGGTGCCGGCTGAGCTAGAGACCAAAATCTACAGGTAGGCACTTTGAAAAAAACACCTCTGTTTTCTTTAAAAAAAATGTGATGTGTCCACGTTGCGTTTTGGGGCATTTCCTGTCGCGGGTGCTAGGCATACTCACACAAGTGAGGTATCATTTTTATCGGGAGACTTGGGGGAACGCTGGGTGGAAGGAAATTTGTGGCTCCTCTCTGATTCCAGAACTTTCTGTCACCAAAATGTGAGGAAAATGTGTTTTTTTAGCCAAATTTTGAGGTTTGCAAAGGATTCTGGGTAACAAAACCTGGTCAGAGCCCCACATGTCACCCATCTTGGATTCCCCTAGGTCTCTAGTTTTCAGAAATGCACAGGTTTGGTAGGTTTCCCTAGGTGCCGGCTGAGCTAGAGGCCAAAATCTACAGGTAGGCACTTTGCAAAAAACACCTCTGTTTTCTTTCAAAAAATGTGATGTGTGCACGTTGCGTCTTGGGGCATTTCCTGTCGCGGGTGCTAGGCCTACTCAGACAAGTGAGGTATCATTTTTATCGGCAGACTTGGGGGAACGCTGGGTGGAAGGAAATTTGTGGCTCCTCTCTGATTCCAGAACTTTCTGTCACCAAAATGTGAGGAAAATGGGTTTTTTTAGCCAAATTTTGAGGTTTGCAAAGGATTCTGGGTAGCAAAACATGGTCAGAGCCCCACATGTCACCCCATCTTGGATTCCCCTAGGTCTCTAGTTTTCAAAAATGCACAGGTTTGGTAGGTTTCCCTAGGTGCCGGCTGAGCTAGAGGCCAAAATCTACAGGTAGGCACTTTGCAAAAAACACCTCTGGTTTCTTTAAAAAAATGTGATGTGTCCACGTTGTGTTTTGGGGCATTTACTGTAGCGGGCGCTAGGCCTACACCCCACACAAGTGAGGTATCATTTTTATCGGGAGACTTGGGGGAACGCTGGGTGGAAGGAAATTTGTGGCTCCTCTCTGATTCCAGAACTTTCTGTCACCAAAATGTGAGGAAAATGTGTTTTTTTAGCCAAATTTTGAGGTTTGCAAAGGATTCTGGGTAACAAAACCTGGTCAGAGCCCCACATGTCACCCCATCTTGGATTCCCCTAGGTCTCTAGTTTTCAGAAATGCACAGGTTTGGTAGGTTTCCCTAGGTGCCCGCTGAGCTAGAGGCCAAAATCTACAGGTAGGCACTTTGCAAAAACACCTCTGTTTTCTTTCAAAAAATGGGATGTGTCCACGTTGCGTTTTGGGGAATTTCCTGTCGTGGGCGCTAGGCCTACCCACACAAGTGAGGTATCATTTTTATCGGGAGACTTGGGGGAACGCTGGGTGGAAGGAAATTTGTGGCTCCTCTCTGATTCCAGAACTTTCTGTCACCAAAATGTGAGGAAAATGTGTTTTTTTAGCCAAATTTTGAGGTTTGCAAAAGATTCTGGGTAACAGAAACTGTTCAGAGCCCCACAAGTCACCCCATCTTGGATTCCCCTAGGTCTCTAGTTTTCAGAAATGCACAGGTTTGGTAGGTTTCCCTAGGTGCCGGCTGAGCTACAGGCCAAAATCTACAGGTAGGCACTTTGCAAAAAACACCTCTGTTTTCTTTCAAAAAATGTGATGTGTTCACGTTGCGTTTTGGGGCAGTTCTGTCACGGGCGCTAGGCCTACCCACACAAGTGAGGTATAATTTTTATCGGGAGACTTGGGGGAACGCTGGATGGAAGGAAATTTGTGGCTCCTCTCTGATTCCAGAACTTTCTGTCACCAAAATGTGAGGAAAATGTTTTTTTTAGCCAAATTTTGAGGTTTGCAAAAGACTCTGGGTAACAGAAACTGTTCAGAGCCCCACAAGTCACCCCATCTTGGATTCCCCTAGGTCTCTAGTTTTCAGAAATGCACAGGTTTGGTAGGTTTCCCTAGGTGCCGGCTGAGCTAGAGGCCAAAATCTACAGGTAGGCACTTTGCAAAAACACCTCTGTTTTCTTACAAAAAATGTGATGTGTGCACGTTGCGTTTTGGGGCATTTCTTGTCGTGGGCGCTAGGCCTACCCACACAAGTGAGGTATCATTTTTATCGGGAGACTTGGGGGAACGCTGGGTGGATGGAAATTTGTGGCTCCTCTCTGATTCCAGAACTTTCTGTCACCAAAATGTGAGGAAAATGTGTTTTTTTAGCCAAATTTTGAGGTTTGTAGAGGATTCTGGGTAACAAAACCTGGTCAGAGCCCCACATGTCACCCCATCTTGGATTCCCCTAGGTCTCTAGTTTTCAGAAATGCACAGGTTTGGTAGGTTTCCCTAGGTGCCGGCTGAGCTAGAGGCCAAAATCTACAGCTAGGCACTTTGCAAAAAACACCTCTGTTTTCTTTAAAAAAATGTGATGTGTGCACGTAGCGTTTTGGGGCAGTTCCTGTCGCGGGCGCTAGGCCCACCCACACAAGTGAGGTATCATTTTTATCGGGAGACTTGGGGGAACGCTGGGTGGAATGAAATTTGTGGCTCCTCTCTGATTCCAGAACTTTCTGTCACCAAAATGTGTGGAAAATGTGTTTTTTTAGCCACATTTCGAGGTTTGCAAAGGATTCTGGGTAATAAAACCTGGTCAGAGCCCCACAAGTCACCCCATCTTGGATTCCCCTAGGTCTCTAGTTTTCAAAAATGCACAGGTTTGGTAGGTTTCCCTAGGTGCCGGCTGAGCTAGAGACCAAAATCTAGAGGTAGGCACTTTGCAAAAAACACCTCTAGTTTCTTTAAAAAAAATATGATGTGTCCACGTTGTGTTTTGGGGCATTTCCTGTCGCGGGCGCTAGGCCTACACCCCACACAAGTGAGGTATCATTTTTATCGGGAGACTTGGGGGAACGTTGGGTGGAAGGAAATTTGTGGCTCCTCTCTGATTCCAGAACTTTCTGTCACCAAAATGTGAAGAAAATGTGGTTTTTTCGCCAAATTTTGAGGTTTGCAAAGGATTCTGGGTAACAGAAACTGTTCAGAGCCCCACAAGTCACCCCATCTTGGATTCCCCTAGGTCTCTAGTTTTCAGAAATGCACAGGTTTGGTAGGTTTCCCTAGGTGCCGGCTGAGCTAGAGGCCAAAATCTACAGCTAGGCACTTTGCAAAAAACACCTCTGTTTTCTTTAAAAAAATGTGATGTGTGCACGTAGCGTTTTGGGGCAGTTCCTGTCGCGGGCGCTAGGCCCACCCACACAAGTGAGGTATCATTTTTATCGGGAGACTTGGGGGAACGCTGGGTGGAATGAAATTTGTGGCTCCTCTCTGATTCCAGAACTTTCTGTCACCAAAATGTGTGGAAAATGTGTTTTTTTAGCCACATTTCGAGGTTTGCAAAGGATTCTGGGTAATAAAACCTGGTCAGAGCCCCACAAGTCACCCCATCTTGGATTCCCCTAGGTCTCTAGTTTTCAAAAATGCACAGGTTTGGTAGGTTTCCCTAGGTGCCGGCTGAGCTAGAGGCCAAAATCTACAGGTAGGCACTTTGCAAAAAACACCTCTGTTTTCTTTCAAAAAATGTGATGTGTGCACGTTGCGTCTTGGGGCATTTCCTGTCGCGGGTGCTAGGCCTACTCAGACAAGTGAGGTATCATTTTTATCGGCAGACTTGGGGGAACGCTGGGTGGAAGGAAATTTGTGGCTCCTCTCTGATTCCAGAACTTTCTGTCACCAAAATGTGAGGAAAATGGGTTTTTTTAGCCAAATTTTGAGGTTTGCAAAGGATTCTGGGTAGCAAAACATGGTCAGAGCCCCACATGTCACCCCATCTTGGATTCCCCTAGGTCTCTAGTTTTCAAAAATGCACAGGTTTGGTAGGTTTCCCTAGGTGCCGGCTGAGCTAGAGGCCAAAATCTACAGGTAGGCACTTTGCAAAAAACACCTCTGGTTTCTTTAAAAAAATGTGATGTGTCCACATTGTGTTTTGGGGCATTTACTGTAGCGGGCGCTAGGCCTACACCCCACACAAGTGAGGTATCATTTTTATCGGGAGACTTGGGGGAACGCTGGGTGGAAGGAAATTTGTGGCTCCTCTCTGATTCCAGAACTTTCTGTCACCAAAATGTGAGGAAAATGTGTTTTTTTAGCCAAATTTTGAGGTTTGCAAAGGATTCTGGGTAACAAAACCTGGTCAGAGCCCCACATGTCACCCCATCTTGGATTCCCCTAGGTCTCTAGTTTTCAGAAATGCACAGGTTTGGTAGGTTTCCCTAGGTGCCCGCTGAGCTAGAGGCCAAAATCTACAGGTAGGCACTTTGCAAAAACACCTCTGTTTTCTTTCAAAAAATGGGATGTGTCCACGTTGCGTTTTGGGGAATTTCCTGTCGTGGGCGCTAGGCCTACCCACACAAGTGAGGTATCATTTTTATCGGGAGACTTGGGGGAACGCTGGGTGGAAGGAAATTTGTGGCTCCTCTCTGATTCCAGAACTTTCTGTCACCAAAATGTGAGGAAAATTTGTTTTTTTAGCCAAATTTTGAGGTTTGCAAAAGATTCTGGGTAACAGAAACTGTTCAGAGCCCCACAAGTCACCCCATCTTGGATTCCCCTAGGTCTCTAGTTTTCAGAAATGCACAGGTTTGGTAGGTTTCCCTAGGTGCCGGCTGAGCTACAGGCCAAAATCTACAGGTAGGCACTTTGCAAAAAACACCTCTGTTTTCTTTCAAAAAATGTGATGTGTTCACGTTGCGTTTTGGGGCAGTTCTGTCACGGGCGCTAGGCCTACCCACACAAGTGAGGTATAATTTTTATCGGGAGACTTGGGGGAACGCTGGATGGAAGGAAATTTGTGGCTCCTCTCTGATTCCAGAACTTTCTGTCACCAAAATGTGAGGAAAATGTTTTTTTTAGCCAAATTTTGAGGTTTGCAAAAGACTCTGGGTAACAGAAACTGTTCAGAGCCCCACAAGTCACCCCATCTTGGATTCCCCTAGGTCTCTAGTTTTCAGAAATGCACAGGTTTGGTAGGTTTCCCTAGGTGCCGGCTGAGCTAGAGGCCAAAATCTACAGGTAGGCACTTTGCAAAAACACCTCTGTTTTCTTACAAAAAATGTGATGTGTGCACGTTGCGTTTTGGGGCATTTCCTGTCGTGGGCGCTAGGCCTACCCACACAAGTGAGGTATCATTTTTATCGGGAGACTTGGGGGAACGCTGGGTGGAAGGAAATTTGTGGCTCCTCTCTGATTCCAGAACTTTCTGTCACCAAAATGTGAGGAAAATGTGTTTTTTTAGCCAAATTTTGAGGTTTGTAGAGGATTCTGGGTAACAAAACCTGGTCAGAGCCCCACATGTCACCCCATCTTGGATTCCCCTAGGTCTCTAGTTTTCAGAAATGCACAGGTTTGGTAGGTTTCCCTAGGTGCCGGCTGAGCTAGAGGCCAAAATCTACAGCTAGGCACTTTGCAAAAAACACCTCTGTTTTCTTTAAAAAAATGTGATGTGTGCACGTAGCGTTTTGGGGCAGTTCCTGTCGCGGGCGCTAGGCCCACCCACACAAGTGAGGTATCATTTTTATCGGGAGACTTGGGGGAACGCTGGGTGGAATGAAATTTGTGGCTCCTCTCTGATTCCAGAACTTTCTGTCACCAAAATGTGTGGAAAATGTGTTTTTTTTAGCCACATTTCGAGGTTTGCAAAGGATTCTGGGTAATAAAACCTGGTCAGAGCCCCACAAGTCACCCCATCTTGGATTCCCCTAGGTCTCTAGTTTTCAAAAATGCACAGGTTTGGTAGGTTTCCCTAGGTGCCGGCTGAGCTAGAGACCAAAATCTAGAGGTAGGCACTTTGCAAAAAACACCTCTAGTTTCTTTAAAAAAAATATGATGTGTCCACGTTGTGTTTTGGGGCATTTCCTGTCGCGGGCGCTAGGCCTACACCCCACACAAGTGAGGTATCATTTTTATCGGGAGACTTGGGGAAACGTTGGGTGGAAGGAAATTTGTGGCTCCTCTCTGATTCCAGAACTTTCTGTCACCAAAATGTGAAGAAAATGTGGTTTTTTCGCCAAATTTTGAGGTTTGCAAAGGATTCTGGGTAACAGAAACTGGTCAGAGCCCCACAAGTCACCCCATCTTGGATTCCCCAGGTCTCTAGTTTTCAGAAATGCACAGGTTTGGTAGGTTTCCCTAGGTGCCGGCTGAGCTAGAGACCAAAATCTACAGGTAGGCACTTTGCAAAAAACACCTCTGTTTTCTTTAAAAAAAATGTGATGTGTCCACATTGCGTTTTGGGGCATTTCCTGTCGCAGGCACTAGGCCTACCCACACAAGTGAGGTATCATTTTTATCGGGAGACTTGGGGGAACGTTGGGTGGAAGGAAATTTGTGGCTCCTCTCTGATTCCAGAACTTTCTGTCACCAAAATGTGAAGAAAATGTGTTTTTTTAGCCACATTTTGAGGTTTGCAAAGGAGTCTGGGTAACAGAACCTGGTCAGAGCCCCACAAGTCACCCCATCTTGGATTCCCCTAGGTCTCTAGTTTTCAGAAATGCACAGGTTTGGTAGGTTTCCCTAGGTGCCGGCTGAGCTAGAGGCCAAAATCTACAGGTAGGCACTTTGCAAAAAACACCTCTGTTTACTTTAAAAAAATGTGATGTGTGCACGTTGCGTTTTGGGGCAGCTCCTGTCGCGGGCGCTAGGCCTACCCACACAAGTGAGGTATCATTTTTATCGGGAGACTTGGGGGAACGCTGGGTGGAAGGAAATTGGTGGTTCCTCTCTGATTCCAGAACTTTCTGTCACCAAAATGTGTGGAAAATGTGTTTTTTTAGCCAAATTGTGAGGTTTGCAAAGGATTCTGGGTAACAAAACCTGGTCAGACACCCACATGTCACCCCATCTTGGATTCCCCTAGGTCTCTAGTTTTCAGAAATGCACAGGTATGGTAGGTTTCCCTAGGTGCCGGCTGAGCTAGAGGCCAAAATCTACAGGTAGGCACTTTGCAAAAAACACCTCTGTTTTCTTTAAAAAAAATTGATGTGTGCACGTTGCGTTTTGTGGCAGTTCTGTCGCGGGCGCTAGGCCTACCCACACAAGTGAGGTATCATTTTTATCGGGAGACTTGGGTGAACGCTGGGTGGAAGGAAATTTGTGGCTCCTCTCTGATTCCAGAACTTTCTGTCACAAAAATGTGTGGAAAATGTGTTTTTTTAGCCACATTTTGAGGTTTGCAAAGGATTCTAGGTAATAAAACCTGGTCAGAGCCCCACAAGTCACCCCATCTTGGATTCCCCTAGGTCTCTAGTTTTCAAAAATGCACAGGTTTGGTAGGTTTCCCTAGGTGCCGGCTGAGCTAGAGGCCAAAATCTACAGGTAGGCACTTTGCAAAAAACACCTCTGTTTTCTTTAAAAAAATGTGATGTGTGCACGTTGCGTTTTGGGGCAGTTCCTGTCGCGGGCGCTAGGCCTACCCACACAAGTGAGGTATCATTTTTATCGGGAGACTTGGGGGAACGCTGGGTGGAAGGAAATTTGTGGCTCCTCTCTGATTCCAGAACTTTCTGTCACCAAAATGTGAGGAAAATGGTTTTTTTTAGCCAAATTGTGAGGTTTGCAAAGGATTCTGGGTAACAAAACCTGGTCAGACCCCCACATGTCACCCCATCTTGGATTCCCCTAGGTCTCTAGTTTTCAGAAATGCACAGGTTTGGTAGGTTTCCTTAGGTGCCGGCTGAGCTAGAGGCCAAAATCTACAGGTAGGCACTTTGCAAAAAACACCTCTGTTTTCTTGAAAAAAATGTGATGTGTGCACGTTGCGTTTTGGGGCAGTTCTGTCGCGGACGCTAGGCCTACCCACACAAGTGAGGTATCATTTTTATCGGGAGAATTGGGTGAACGCTGGTTAGAAGAATATTTGTGGCTCCTCTCTGATTCCAGAACTTTCTGTCACCAAAATGTGTGGAAAAGGTGTTTTTTTAGCCACATTTTGAGGTTTGCAAAGGATTCTGGGTAATAAAACCTGGTCAGAGCCCCACAAGTCACCCCATCTTGGATTCCCCTAGGTCTCTAGTTTTCAAAAATGCACCGGTTTGGTAGGTTTCCCTAGGTGCCGGCTGAGCTAGAGACCAAAATCTACAGGTAGGCACTTTGCAAAAAACACCTCTGGTTTCTTTAAAAAAATGTGATGTGTCCACGTTGTGTTTTGGGGCATTTACTGTCGCGGGCACTAGGCCTACACCCCACACAAGTGAGGTATCATTTTTATCGGGAGACTTGGGGGAACGCTGGATGGAAGGAAATTTGTGGCTCCTCTCTGATTCCAGAACTTTCTGTCACCAAAATGTGAGGAAAATTTGTTTTTTTAGCCAAATTTTGAGGTTTGCAAAGGATTCTGGGTAACAGAAACTGGTCAGAGCCCCACAAGTCACCCCATCTTGGATTCCCCAGGTCTCTAGTTTTCAGAAATGCACAGGTTTGGTAGGTTTCCCTAGGTGCCGGCTGAGCTAGAGACCAAAATCTACAGGTAGGCACTTTGCAAAAAACACCTCTGTTTTCTTTAAAAAAAATGTGATGTGTCCACATTGCGTTTTGGGGCATTTCCTGTCGCGGGCGCTAGGCCTACCCACACAAGTGAGGTATCATTTTTATCGGGATACTTGGGGGAACGTTGGGTGGAAGGAAATTTGTGCCTCCTCTCTGATTCCAGAACTTTCTGTCACCAAAATGTGAAGAAAATGTGTTTTTTTAGCCACATTTTGAGGTTTGCAAAGGAGTCTGGGTAACAGAACCTGGTCAGAGCCCCACAAGTCACCCCATCTTGGATTTCCCTAGGTCTCTAGTTTTCAGAAATGCACAGGTTTGGTAGGTTTCCCTAGGTGCCGGCTGAGCTAGAGGCCAAAATCTACAGGTAGGCACTTTGCAAAAAACACCTCTGTTTACTTTAAAAAAATGTGATGTGTGCACGTTGCGTTTTGGGGCAGCTCCTGTCGCGGGCGCTAGGCCTACCCACACAAGTGAGGTATCATTTTTATCGGGAGACTTGGGGGAACGCTGGGTGGAAGGAAATTGGTGGCTCCTCTCTGATTCCAGAACTTTCTGTCACCAAAATGTGTGGAAAATGTGTTTTTTTAGCCAAATTGTGAGGTTTGCAAAGGATTCTGGGTAACAAAACCTGGTCAGACCCCCACATGTCACCCCTTCTTGGATTCCCCTAGGTCTCTAGTTTTCAGAAATGCACAGGTATGGTAGGTTTCCCTAGGTGCCGGCTGAGCTAGAGGCCAAAATCTACAGGTAGGCACTTTGCAAAAAACACCTCTGTTTTCTTTAAAAAAATTTGATGTGTGCACATTGCGTTTTGTGGCAGTTCTGTTGCGGGCGCTAGGCCTACCCACACAAGTGAGGTATCATTTTTATCGGGAGACTTGGGTGAACGCTGGGTGGAAGGAAATTTGTGGCTCCTCTCTGATTCCAGAACTTTCTGTCACAAAAATGTGTGGAAAATGTGTTTTTTTAGCCACATTTTGAGGTTTGCAAAGGATTCTGGGTAATAAAACCTGGTCAGAGCCCCACAAGTCACCCCATCTTGGAGTTCCCTAGGTCTCAAGTTTTCAGAAATGCACAGGTTTGGTAGGTTTCCCTAGGTGCCGGCTGAGCTAGAGGCCAAAATCTACAGGTAGGCACTTTTCAAAAAACACCTCTGTTTTCTTTCAAAAAATGTGATGTGTGCACGTTGCGTTTTGGGGCAGTTCTGTCGCGGGCGCTAGGCCTACCCACACAAGTGAGGTATCATTTTTATCGGGAGAATTGGGTGAACGCTGGGTGGAAGGAAATTTGTGGCTCCTCTCTGATTCCAGAACTTTCTGTCACCAAAATGTGTGGAAAATGTGTTTTTTTAGCCACATTTTGAGGTTTGCAAAGGATTCTGGGTAATAAAACCTGGTCAGAGCCCCACAAGTCACCCCATCTTGGATTCCCCTAGGTCTCTAGTTTTCAAAAATGCATAGGTTTGGTAGGTTTCCCTAGGTGCCAGCTGAGCTAGAGGCCAAAATCTACAGGTATGCACTTTGCAAAAAACACCTCTGTTTTCTTTAAAAAAATGTGATGTGTGCACGTTGCGTTTTGTGGCAGTTCTGTCGCGGGCGCTAGGCCTACCCACACAAGTGAGGTATCATTTTTATCGGGAGACTTGGGTGAACGCTGGGTGGAAGGAAATTTGTGGCTCCTCTCTGATTCCAGAACTTTCTGTCGCAAAAATGTGTGGAAAATGTGTTTTTTTAGCCACATTTTGAGGTTTCCAAAGGATTCTGGGTAATAAAACCTGGTCAGAGCCCCACAAGTCACCCCATCTTGGAGTTCCCTAGGTCTCTAGTTTTCAAAAATGCATAGGTTTGGTAGGTTTCCCTAGGTGCCAGCTGAGCTAGAGGCCAAAATCTACAGGTAGGCACTTTGCAAAAACACCTCTGTTTTCTTACAAAAAATGTGATGTGTGCACGTTGCGTTTTGGGGCATTTCCTGTCGTGGGCGCTAGGCCTACCCACACAAGTGAGGTATCATTTTTATCGGGAGACTTGGGGGAACGCTGGGTGGAAGGAAATTTGTGGCTCCTCTCTGATTCCAGAACTTTCTGTCACCAAAATGTGAGGAAAATTTGTTTTTTTAGCCAAATTTTGAGGTTTGTAGAGGATTCTGGGTAACAAAACCTGGTCAGAGCCCCACATGTCACCCCATCTTGGATTCCCCTAGGTCTCTAGTTTTCAGAAATGCACAGGTTTGGTAGGTTTCCCTAGGTGCCGGCTGAGCTAGAGGCCAAAATCTACAGCTAGGCACTTTGCAAAAAGCACCTCTGTTTTCTTTAAAAAAATGTGATGTGTGCACGTAGCGTTTTGGGGCAGTTCTGTCGAGGGCGCTAGGCCTACCCACACAAGTGAGGTATCATTTTTATCGGGAGAATTGGGTGAACGCTGGGTGGAAGGAAATTTGTGGCTCCTCTCTGATTCCAGAACTTTCTGTCACCAAAATGTGTGGAAAATGTTTTTTTTTAGCCAAATTGTGAAGTTTGCAAAGGATTCTGGGTAACAAAACCTGGTCAGACCCCCACATGTCACCCCATCTTGGATTCCCCTAGGTCTCTAGTTTTCAGAAATGCACAGGTTTGGTAGGTTTCCCTAGGTGCCGGCTGAGCTAGAGGCCAAAATCTACAGCTAGGCACTTTGCAAAAAACACCTCTGTTTTCTTTAAAAAAATGTGATGTGTGCAAGTTGCGTTTTGGGGCAGTTCCTGTCGCGGGCGCTAGGCCTACCCACACAAGTGAGGTATCATTTTTATCGGGAGACTTGGGGGAACGCTGGGTGGAAGCAAATTTGTGGCTCCTCTCTGATTCCAGAACTTTCTGTCACCAAAATGTGTGGAAAATGTTTTTTTTTAGCCATATTGTGAGGTTTGCAAAGGATTCTGGGTAACAAAACCTGGTCAGACCCCCACATGTCACCCCATCTTGGATTCCCCTAGGTCTCTAGTTTTCAGAAATGCACAGGTTTGGTAGGTTTCCCTAGGTGCCGGCTGAGCTAGAGGCCAAAATCTACAGGTAGGCACTTTGCAAAAAACACCTCTGTTTTCTTTCAAAAAATGTGATGTGTGCACGTTGCGTTTTGGGGCAGTTCTGTCGCGGGCGCTAGGCCTACCCACACAGGTGAGGTATCATTTTTATCGGGAGAATTGGGTGAACGCTGGGTGGAAGGAAATTTGTGGCTCCTCTCTGATTCCAGAACTTTCTGTCACCAAAATGTGTGGAAAATGTGTTTTTTTAGCCACATTTTGAGGTTTGCAAAGGATTCTGGGTAATAAAACCTGGTCAGAGCCCCACAAGTCACCCCATCTTGGATTCCCCTAGGTCTCTAGTTTTCAAAAATGCACAGGTTTGGTAGGTTTCCCTAGGTGCCGGCTGAGCTAGAGACCAAAATCTACAGGTAGGCCCTTTGCAAAAAACACCTCTAGTTTCTTTAAAAAAAATGTGATGTGTCCACGTTGTGTTTTGGGGCATTTCCTGTCGCGGGCGCTAGGCCTACACCCCACACAAGTGAGGTATCATTTTTATCGGGAGACTTGGGGGAACGGTAGATGGAAGGAAATTTGTGGCTCCTCTCTGATTCCAGAACTTTCTGTCACCAAAATGTGAGGAAAATGTGTTTTTTTAGCCAAATTATGAGGTTTGCAAAGGATTCTGGGTAACAGAAACTGGTCAGAGCCCCACAAGTCACCCCATCTTGGATTCCCCAGGTCTCTAGTTTTCAGAAATGCACAGGTTTGGTAGGTTTCCCTAGGTGCCGGCTGAGCTAGAGACCAAAATCTACAGGTAGGCACTTTGCAAAAAACACCTTTGTTTTCTTTAAAAACAATGTGATGTGTCCACATTGCATTTTGGGGCATTTCCTGTCGCGGGCGCTAGGCCTACCCACACAAGTGAGGTATCATTTTTATCGGGAGACTTGGGGGAACGTTGGGTGGAAGGAAATGTGTGGCTCCTCTCTGATTCCAGAACTTTCTGTCACCAAAATGTGAAGAAAATGTGTTTTTTTAGCCACATTTTGAGGTTTGCAAAGGAGTCTGGGTAACAGAACCTGGTCAGAGCCCCACAAGTCACCCCATCATGGATTCCCCTAGGTCTCTAGTTTTCAGAAATGCACAGGTTTGGTAGGTTTCCCTAGGTGCCGGCTGAGCTAGAGGCCAAAATCTACAGGTAGGCACTTTGCAAAAAACACCTCTGTTTTCTTTCAAAAAATGTGATGTGTGCACGATGCGTTTTGGGGCAGTTCTGTCGCGGGCGCTAGGCCTACCCACACAAGTGAGGTATAATTTTTATCGGGAGACTTGGGGGAACGCTGGATGGAAGGAAATTTGTGGCTCCTCTCTGATTCCAGAACTTTCTGTCACCAAAATGTGAGGAAAATGTGTTTTTTTAGCCAAATTTTGAGGTTTGCAAAAGATTCTGGGTAACAGAAACTGTTCAGAGCCCCACAAGTCACCCCATCTTGGATTCCCCTAGGTCTCTAGTTTTCAGAAATGCACAGGTTTGGTAGGTTTCCCTAGGTGCCGGCTGAGCTAGAGGCCAAAATCTACAGGTAGGCACTTTGCAAAAACACCTCTGTTTTCTTACAAAAAATGTGATGTGTGCACGTTGCGTTTTGGGGCATTTCCTGTCGTGGGCGCTAGGCCTACCCACACAAGTGAGGTATCATTTTTATCGGGAGACTTGGGGGAACGCTGGGTGGAAGGAAATTTGTGGCTCCTCTCTGATTCCAGAACTTTCTGTCACCAAAATGTGAGGAAAATTTGTTTTTTTAGCCAAATTTTGAGGTTTGTAGAGGATTCTGGGTAACAAAACCTGGTCAGAGCCCCACATGTCACCCCATCTTGGATTCCCCTAGGTCTCTAGTTTTCAGAAATGCACAGGTTTGGTAGGTTTCCCTAGGTGCCGGCTGAGCTAGAGGCCAAAATCTACAGCTAGGCACTTTGCAAAAAACACCTCTGTTTTCTTTAAAAAAATGTGATGTGTGCACGTAGCGTTTTGGGGCAGTTCCTGTCGCGGGCGCTAGGCCTACCCACACAAGTGAGGTATCATTTTTATCGGGAGACTTGGGGGAACGCTGGGTGGAAGGAAATTGGTGGCTCCTCTCTGATTCCAGAACTTTCTGTCACCAAAATGTGTGGAAAATGTGTTTTTTTAGCCAAATTGTAAGGTTTGCAAAGGATTCTGGGTAACAAAACCTGGTCAGACCCCCACATGTCACCCCATCTTGGATTCCCCAAGGTCTCTAGTTTTCAGAAATGCACAGGTTTGGTAGATTTCCCTAGGTGCCGGCTGAGCTAGAGGCCAAAATCTACAGGTAGGCACTTTGCAGAAAAAACACCTCTGTTTTCTTTAAAAAAATGTGATGTGTGCACGTTGCGTTTTGTGGCAGTTCTGTCGCGGGCGCTAGGCCTACCCACACAAGTGAGGTATCATTTTTATCGGGAGACTTGGGTGAACGCTGGGTGGAAGGAAATTTGTGGCTCCTCTCTGATTCCAGAACTTTCTGTCACAAAAATGTGTGGAAAATGTGTTTTTTTAGACACATTTTGAGGTTTGCAAAGGATTCTGGGTAATAAAACCTGGTCAGAGCCCCACAAGTCACCCCATCTTGGAGTTCCCTAGGTCTCTAGTTTTCAAAAATGCATAGGTTTGGTAGGTTTCCCTAGGTGCCAGCTGAGCTAGAGGCCAAAATCTACAGGTATGCACTTTGCAAAAAACACCTCTGTTTTCTTTAAAAAAATGTGATGTGTGCACGTTGCGTTTTGTGGCAGTTCTGTCGCGGGCGCTAGGCCTACCCACACAAGTGAGGTATCATTTTTATCGGGAGACTTGGGTGAACGCTGGGTGGAAGGAAATTTGTGGCTCCTCTCTGATTCCAGAACTTTCTGTCGCAAAAATGTGTGGAAAATGTGTTTTTTTAGCCACATTTTGAGGTTTCCAAAGGATTCTGGGTAATACAACCTGGTCAGAGCCCCACAAGTCACCCCATCTTGGAGTTCCCTAGGTCTCTAGTTTTAAAAAATGCATAGGTTTGGTAGGTTTCCCTAGGTGCCAGCTGAGCTAGAGGCCAAAATCTACAGGTAGGCACTTTGCAAAAACACCTCTGTTTTCTTACAAAAAATGTGATGTGTGCACGTTGCGTTTTGGGGCATTTCCTGTCGTGGGCGCTAGGCCTACCCACACAAGTGAGGTATCATTTTTATCGGGAGACTTGGGGGAACGCTGGGTGGAAGGAAATTTGTGGCTCCTCTCTGATTCCAGAACTTTCTGTCACCAAAATGTGAGGAAAATTTGTTTTTTTAGCCAAATTTTGAGGTTTGTAGAGGATTCTGGGTAACAAAACCTGGTCAGAGACCCAATTGTCACCCCATCTTGGATTCCCCTAGGTCTCTAGTTTTCAGAAATGCACAGGTTTCCCTAGGTGCCGGCTGAGCTAGAGGCCAAAATCTACAGCTAGGCACTTTGCAAAAAACACCTCTGTTTTCTTTAAAAAAATGTGATGTGTGCACGTAGCGTTTTGGGGCAGTTCCTGTCGCGGGCGCTAGGCCTACCCACACAAGTGAGGTATCATTTTTATCGGGAGACTTGGGGGAACGCTGGGTGGAAGGAAATTGGTGGCTCCTCTCTGATTCCAGAACTTTCTGTCACCAAAATGTGTGGAAAATGTGTTTTTTTAGCCAAATTGTGAGGTTTGCAAAGGATTCTGGGTAACAAAACCTGGTCAGACCCCCACATGTCACCCCATCTTGGATTCCCCAAGGTCTCTAGTTTTCAGAAATGCACAGGTTTGGTGGATTTCCCTAGGTGCCGGCTGAGCTAGAGGCCAAAATCTACAGGTAGGCACTTTGCAAAAAACACCTCTGTTTTCTTTAAAAAAATGTGATGTGTGCACGTTGCGTTTTGTGGCAGTTCTGTCGCGGGCGCTAGGCCTACCCACACAAGTGAGGTATCATTTTTATCGGGAGACTTGGGTGAACGCTGGGTGGAAGGAAATTTGTGGCTCCTCTCTGATTCCAGAACTTTCTGTCACAAAAATGTGTGGAAAATGTGTTTTTTTAGACACATTTTGAGGATTGCAAAGGATTCTGGGTAATAAAACCTGGTCAGAGCCCCACAAGTCACCCCATCTTGGAGTTCCCTAGGTCTCTAGTTTTCAAAAATGCATAGGTTTGGTAGGTTTCCCTAGGTGCCAGCTGAGCTAGAGGCCAAAATCTACAGGTATGCACTTTGCAAAAAACACCTCTGTTTTCTTTAAAAAAAATGTGATGTGTCCACATTGCGTTTTGGGGCATTTCCTGTCGCGGGCGCTAGGCCTACCCACACAAGTGAGGTATCATTTTTATCGGGAGACTTGGTGGAACGTTGGGTGGAAGGAAATTTGTGGCTCCTCTCTGATTCCAGAACTTTCTGTCACCAAAATGTGAAGAAAATGTGTTTTTTTAGCCACATTTTGAGGTTTGCAAAGGATTCTGGGTAACAGAACCTGGTCAGAGCCCCACAAGTCACCCCATCTTGGATTCCCCTAGGTCTCTAGTTTTAAAAAATGCACAGGTTTGGTAGGTTTCACTAGGTGCCGGCTGAGCTAGAGGCCAAAATCTACAGGTAGGCACTTTGCAAAAAACACCTCTGGTTTCTTTAAAAAAATGTGATGTGTCCACGTTGTGTTTTAGGGCATTTCCTGTTACGGGCGCTAGGCCTACACCCCACACAAGTGAGGTATCATTTTTATCGGGAGACTTGGGGGAACGCTAGATGGAAGGACATTTGTGGCTCCTCTCTGATTCCAGAACTTTCTGTCACCAAAATGTGTTTTTTTAGCCAAATTTTGAGGTTTGCAAAGGATTCTGGGTAACAGAAACTGGTCAGAGCCCCACAAGTCACCCCATCTTGGATTCCCCTAGGTCTCTAGTTTTAAAAAATGCACAGGTTTGGTAGGTTTCCCTAGGTGCCGGCTGAGCTAGAGGCCAAAATCTACAGGTAGGCACTTTGCAAAAAACACCTCTGTTTTCTTTAAAAAAATGTGATGTGTCCACATTCCCTTTTGGGGCATTTCCTGTCGCGGACGCTAGGCCTACCCACACAAGTGAGGTATCATTTTTATCGGGAGACTTGGGGGAACGTTGGGTGGAAGGAAATTTGTGGCTCCTCTCTGATTCCAGAACTTTCTGTCACCAAAATGTGAGGAAAATGTGTTTTTTTAGCCAAATTATGAGGTTTGCAAAGGATTCTGGGTAACAGAAACTGGTCAGAGCCCCACAAGTCACCCCATCTTGGATTCCCCAGGTCTCTAGTTTTCAGAAATGCACAGGTTTGGTAGGTTTCCCTAGGTGCCGGCTGAGCTAGAGACCAAAATCTACAGGTAGGCACTTTGCAAAAAACACCTTTGTTTTCTTTAAAAACAATGTGATGTGTCCACATTGCATTTTGGGGCATTTCCTGTCGCGGGCGCTAGGCCTACCCACACAAGTGAGGTATCATTTTTATCGGGAGACTTGGGGGAACGTTGGGTGGAAGGAAATGTGTGGCTCCTCTCTGATTCCAGAACTTTCTGTCACCAAAATGTGAAGAAAATGTGTTTTTTTAGCCACATTTTGAGGTTTGCAAAGGAGTCTGGGTAACAGAACCTGGTCAGAGCCCCACAAGTCACCCCATCATGGATTCCCCTAGGTCTCTAGTTTTCAGAAATGCACAGGTTTGGTAGGTTTCCCTAGGTGCCGGCTGAGCTAGAGGCCAAAATCTACAGGTAGGCACTTTGCAAAAAACACCTCTGTTTTCTTTAAAAAAATGTGATGTGTGCACGTTGCGTTTTGGGGCAGTTCTGTCGCGGGCGCTAGGCCTACCCACACAAGTGAGGTATAATTTTTATCGGGAGACTTGGGGGAACGCTGGATGGAAGGAAATTTGTGGCTCCTCTCTGATTCCAGAACTTTCTGTCACCAAAATGTGAGGAAAATGTGTTTTTTTAGCCAAATTTTGAGGTTTGCAAAAGATTCTGGGTAACAGAAACTGTTCAGAGCCCCACAAGTCACCCCATCTTGGATTCCCCTAGGTCTCTAGTTTTCAGAAATGCACAGGTTTGGTAGGTTTCCCTAGGTGCCGGCTGAGCTAGAGGCCAAAATCTACAGGTAGGCACTTTGCAAAAACACCTCTGTTTTCTTACAAAAAATGTGATGTGTGCACGTTGCGTTTTGGGGCATTTCCTGTCGTGGGCGCTAGGCCTACCCACACAAGTGAGGTATCATTTTTATCGGGAGACTTGGGGGAACGCTGGGTGGAAGGAAATTTGTGGCTCCTCTCTGATTCCAGAACTTTCTGTCACCAAAATGTGAGGAAAATTTGTTTTTTTAGCCAAATTTTGAGGTTTGTAGAGGATTCTGGGTAACAAAACCTGGTCAGAGCCCCACATGTCACCCCATCTTGGATTCCCCTAGGTCTCTAGTTTTCAGAAATGCACAGGTTTGGTAGGTTTCCCTAGGTGCCGGCTGAGCTAGAGGCCAAAATCTACAGCTAGGCACTTTGCAAAAAACACCTCTGTTTTCTTTAAAAAAATGTGATGTGTGCACGTAGCGTTTTGGGGCAGTTCCTGTCGCGGGCGCTAGGCCTACCCACACAAGTGAGGTATAATTTTTATCGGGAGACTTGGGGGAACGCTGGGTGGAAGGAAATTGGTGGCTCCTCTCTGATTCCAGAACTTTCTGTCACCAAAATGTGTGGAAAATGTGTTTTTTTAGCCAAATTGTAAGGTTTGCAAAGGATTCTGGGTAACAAAACCTGGTCAGACCCCCACATGTCACCCCATCTTGGATTCCCCAAGGTCTCTAGTTTTCAGAAATGCACAGGTTTGGTAGATTTCCCTAGGTGCCGGCTGAGCTAGAGGCCAAAATCTACAGGTAGGCACTTTGCAGAAAAAACACCTCTGTTTTCTTTAAAAAAATGTGATGTGTGCACGTTGCGTTTTGTGGCAGTTCTGTCGCGGGCGCTAGGCCTACCCACACAAGTGAGGTATCATTTTTATCGGGAGACTTGGGTGAACGCTGGGTGGAAGGAAATTTGTGGCTCCTCTCTGATTCCAGAACTTTCTGTCACAAAAATGTGTGGAAAATGTGTTTTTTTAGACACATTTTGAGGTTTGCAAAGGATTCTGGGTAATAAAACCTGGTCAGAGCCCCACAAGTCACCCCATCTTGGAGTTCCCTAGGTCTCTAGTTTTCAAAAATGCATAGGTTTGGTAGGTTTCCCTAGGTGCCAGCTGAGCTAGAGGCCAAAATCTACAGGTATGCACTTTGCAAAAAACACCTCTGTTTTCTTTAAAAAATGTGATGTGTGCACGTTGCGTTTTGTGGCAGTTCTGTCGCGGGCGCTAGGCCTACCCACACAAGTGAGGTATCATTTTTATCGGGAGACTTGGGTGAACGCTTGGTGGAAGGAAATTTGTGGCTCCTCTCTGATTCCAGAACTTTCTGTCGCAAAAATGTGTGGAAAATGTGTTTTTTTAGCCACATTTTGAGGTTTCCAAAGGATTCTGGGTAATACAACCTGGTCAGAGCCCCACAAGTCACCCCATCTTGGAGTTCCCTAGGTCTCTAGTTTTCAAAAATGCATAGGTTTGGTAGGTTTCCCTAGGTGCCAGCTGAGCTAGAGGCCAAAATCTACAGGTAGGCACTTTGCAAAAACACCTCTGTTTTCTTACAAAAAATGTGATGTGTGCACGTTGCGTTTTGGGGCATTTCCTGTCGTGGGCGCTAGGCCTACCCACACAAGTGAGGTATCATTTTTATCGGGAGACTTGGGGGAACGCTGGGTGGAAGGAAATTTGTGGCTCCTCTCTGATTCCAGAACTTTCTGTCACCAAAATGTGAGGAAAATTTGTTTTTTTAGCCAAATTTTGAGGTTTGTAGAGGATTCTGGGTAACAAAACCTGGTCAGAGCCCCACATGTCACCCCATCTTGGATTCCCCTAGGTCTCTAGTTTTCAGAAATACACAGGTTTGGTAGGTTTCCCTAGGTGCCGGCTGAGCTAGAGGCCAAAATCTACAGCTAGGCACTTTGCAAAAAACACCTCTGTTTTCTTTAAAAAAATGTGATGTGTGCACGTAGCGTTTTGGGGCAGTTCCTGTCGCGGGCGCTAGGCCTACCCACACAAGTGAGGTATCATTTTTATCGGGAGACTTGGGGGAACGCTGGGTGGAAGGAAATTGGTGGCTCCTCTCTGATTCCAGAACTTTCTGTCACCAAAATGTGTGGAAAATGTGTTTTTTTAGCCAAATTGTGAGGTTTGCAAAGGATTCTGGGTAACAAAACCTGGTCAGACCCCCACATGTCACACCCCCATCTTGGATTCCCCAAGGTCTCTAGTTTTCAGAAATGCACAGGTTTGGTGGATTTCCCTAGGTGCCGGCTGAGCTAGAGGCCAAAATCTACAGGTAGGCACTTTGCAAAAAACACCTCTGTTTTCTTTAAAAAAATGTGATGTGTGCACGTTGCGTTTTGTGGCAGTTCTGTCGCGGGCGCTAGGCCTACCCACACAAGTGAGGTATCATTTTTATCGGGAGACTTGGGTGAACGCTGGGTGGAAGGAAATTTGTGGCTCCTCTCTGATTCCAGAACTTTCTGTCACAAAAATGTGTGGAAAATGTGTTTTTTAGACACATTTTGAGGTTTGCAAAGGATTCTGGGTAATAAAACCTGGTCAGAGCCCCACAAGTCACCCCATCTTGGAGTTCCCTAGGTCTCTAGTTTTCAAAAATGCATAGGTTTGGTAGGTTTCCCTAGGTGCCAGCTGAGCTAGAGGCCAAAATCTACAGGTATGCACTTTGCAAAAAACACCTCTGTTTTCTTTAAAAAAAATGTGATGTGTCCACATTGCGTTTTGGGGCATTTCCTGTCGCGGGCGCTAGGCCTACCCACACAAGTGAGGTATCATTTTTATCGGGAGACTTGGTGGAACGTTGGGTGGAAGGAAATTTGTGGCTCCTCTCTGATTCCAGAACTTTCTGTCACCAAAATGTGAAGAAAATGTGTTTTTTTAGCCACATTTTGAGGTTTGCAAAGGATTCTGGGTAACAGAACCTGGTCAGAGCCCCACAAGTCACCCCATCTTGGATTCCCCTAGGTCTCTAGTTTTAAAAAATGCACAGGTTTGGTAGGTTTCACTAGGTGCCGGCTGAGCTAGAGGCCAAAATCTACAGGTAGGCACTTTGCAAAAAACACCTCTGGTTTCTTTAAAAAAATGTGATGTGTCCACGTTGTGTTTTAGGGCATTTCCTGTTACGGGCGCTAGGCCTACACCCCACACAAGTGAGGTATCATTTTTATCGGGAGACTTGGGGAACGCTAGATGGAAGGACATTTGTGGCTCCTCTCTGATTCCAGAACTTTCTGTCACCAAAATGTGTTTTTTTAGCCAAATTTTGAGGTTTGCAAAGGATTCTGGGTAACAGAAACTGGTCAGAGCCCCACAAGTCACCCCATCTTGGATTCCCCTAGGTCTCTAGTTTTAAAAAATGCACAGGTTTGGTAGGTTTCCCTAGGTGCCGGCTGAGCTAGAGGCCAAAATCTACAGGTAGGCACTTTGCAAAAAACACCTCTGTTTTCTTTAAAAAAATGTGATGTGTCCACATTCCCTTTTGGGGCATTTCCTGTCGCGGACGCTAGGCCTACCCACACAAGTGAGGTATCATTTTTATCGGGAGACTTGGGGGAACGTTGGGTGGAAGGAAATTTGTGGCTCCTCTCTGATTCCAGAACTTTCTGTCACCAAAATGTGAGGAAAATGTGTTTTTTTAGCCAAATTATGAGGTTTGCAAAGGATTCTGGGTAACAGAAACTGGTCAGAGCCCCACAAGTCACCCCATCTTGGATTCCCCAGGTCTCTAGTTTTCAGAAATGCACAGGTTTGGTAGGTTTCCCTAGGTGCCGGCTGAGCTAGAGACCAAAATCTACAGGTAGGCACTTTGCAAAAAACACCTTTGTTTTCTTTAAAAACAATGTGATGTGTCCACATTGCATTTTGGGGCATTTCCTGTCGCGGGCGCTAGGCCTACCCACACAAGTGAGGTATCATTTTTATCGGGAGACTTGGGGGAACGTTGGGTGGAAGGAAATGTGTGGCTCCTCTCTGATTCCAGAACTTTCTGTCACCAAAATGTGAAGAAAATGTGTTTTTTTAGCCACATTTTGAGGTTTGCAAAGGAGTCTGGGTAACAGAACCTGGTCAGAGCCCCACAAGTCACCCCATCATGGATTCCCCTAGGTCTCTAGTTTTCAGAAATGCACAGGTTTGGTAGGTTTCCCTAGGTGCCGGCTGAGCTAGAGGCCAAAATCTACAGGTAGGCACTTTGCAAAAAACACCTCTGTTTTCTTTCAAAAAATGTGATGTGTGCACGTTGCGTTTTGGGGCAGTTCTGTCGCGGGCGCTAGGCCTACCCACACAAGTGAGGTATAATTTTTATCGGGAGACTTGGGGGAACGCTGGATGGAAGGAAATTTGTGGCTCCTCTCTGATTCCAGAACTTTCTGTCACCAAAATGTGAGGAAAATGTGTTTTTTTAGCCAAATTTTGAGGTTTGCAAAAGATTCTGGGTAACAGAAACTGTTCAGAGCCCCACAAGTCACCCCATCTTGGATTCCCCTAGGTCTCTAGTTTTCAGAAATGCACAGGTTTGGTAGGTTTCCCTAGGTGCCGGCTGAGCTAGAGGCCAAAATCTACAGGTAGGCACTTTGCAAAAACACCTCTGTTTTCTTACAAAAAATGTGATGTGTGCACGTTGCGTTTTGGGGCATTTCCTGTCGTGGGCGCTAGGCCTACCCACACAAGTGAGGTATCATTTTTATCGGGAGACTTGGGGGAACGCTGGGTGGAAGGAAATTTGTGGCTCCTCTCTGATTCCAGAACTTTCTGTCACCAAAATGTGAGGAAAATTTGTTTTTTTAGCCAAATTTTGAGGTTTGTAGAGGATTCTGGGTAACAAAACCTGGTCAGAGCCCCACATGTCACCCCATCTTGGATTCCCCTAGGTCTCTAGTTTTCAGAAATGCACAGGTTTGGTAGGTTTCCCTAGGTGCCGGCTGAGCTAGAGGCCAAAATCTACAGCTAGGCACTTTGCAAAAAACACCTCTGTTTTCTTTAAAAAAATGTGATGTGTGCACGTAGCGTTTTGGGGCAGTTCCTGTCGCGGGCGCTAGGCCTACCCACACAAGTGAGGTATCATTTTTATCGGGAGACTTGGGGGAACGCTGGGTGGAAGGAAATTGGTGGCTCCTCTCTGATTCCAGAACTTTCTGTCACCAAAATGTGTGGAAAATGTGTTTTTTTTAGCCAAATTGTAAGGTTTGCAAAGGATTCTGGGTAACAAAACCTGGTCAGACCCCCACATGTCACCCCATCTTGGATTCCCCAAGGTCTCTAGTTTTCAGAAATGCACAGGTTTGGTAGATTTCCCTAGGTGCCGGCTGAGCTAGAGGCCAAAATCTACAGGTAGGCACTTTGCAGAAAAAACACCTCTGTTTTCTTTAAAAAAATGTGATGTGTGCACGTTGCGTTTTGTGGCAGTTCTGTCGCGGGCGCTAGGCCTACCCACACAAGTGAGGTATCATTTTTATCGGGAGACTTGGGTGAACGCTGGGTGGAAGGAAATTTGTGGCTCCTCTCTGATTCCAGAACTTTCTGTCACAAAAATGTGTGGAAAATGTGTTTTTTTAGACACATTTTGAGGTTTGCAAAGGATTCTGGGTAATAAAACCTGGTCAGAGCCCCACAAGTCACCCCATCTTGGAGTTCCCTAGGTCTCTAGTTTTCAAAAATGCATAGGTTTGGTAGGTTTCCCTAGGTGCCAGCTGAGCTAGAGGCCAAAATCTACAGGTATGCACTTTGCAAAAAACACCTCTGTTTTCTTTAAAAAAATGTGATGTGTGCACGTTGCGTTTTGTGGCAGTTCTGTCGCGGGCGCTAGGCCTACCCACACAAGTGAGGTATCATTTTTATCGGGAGACTTGGGTGAACGCTGGGTGGAAGGAAATTTGTGGCTCCTCTCTGATTCCAGAACTTTCTGTCGCAAAAATGTGTGGAAAATGTGTTTTTTTAGCCACATTTTGAGGTTTCCAAAGGATTCTGGGTAATACAACCTGGTCAGAGCCCCACAAGTCACCCCATCTTGGAGTTCCCTAGGTCTCTAGTTTTCAAAAATGCATAGGTTTGGTAGGTTTCCCTAGGTGCCAGCTGAGCTAGAGGCCAAAATCTACAGGTAGGCACTTTGCAAAAACACCTCTGTTTTCTTACAAAAAATGTGATGTGTGCACGTTGCGTTTTGGGGCATTTCCTGTCGTGGGCGCTAGGCCTACCCACACAAGTGAGGTATCATTTTTATCGGGAGACTTGGGGGAACGCTGGGTGGAAGGAAATTTGTGGCTCCTCTCTGATTCCAGAACTTTCTGTCACCAAAATGTGAGGAAAATTTGTTTTTTTAGCCAAATTTTGAGGTTTGTAGAGGATTCTGGGTAACAAAACCTGGTCAGAGCCCCACATGTCACCCCATCTTGGATTCCCCTAGGTCTCTAGTTTTCAGAAATACACAGGTTTGGTAGGTTTCCCTAGGTGCCGGCTGAGCTAGAGGCCAAAATCTACAGCTAGGCACTTTGCAAAAAACACCTCTGTTTTCTTTAAAAAAATGTGATGTGTGCACGTAGCGTTTTGGGGCAGTTCCTGTCGCGGGCGCTAGGCCTACCCACACAAGTGAGGTATCATTTTTATCGGGAGACTTGGGGGAACGCTGGGTGGAAGGAAATTGGTGGCTCCTCTCTGATTCCAGAACTTTCTGTCACCAAAATGTGTGGAAAATGTGTTTTTTTAGCCAAATTGTGAGGTTTGCAAAGGATTCTGGGTAACAAAACCTGGTCAGACCCCCACATGTCACCCCATCTTGGATTCCCCAAGGTCTCTAGTTTTCAGAAATGCACAGGTTTGGTGGATTTCCCTAGGTGCCGGCTGAGCTAGAGGCCAAAATCTACAGGTAGGCACTTTGCAAAAAACACCTCTGTTTTCTTTAAAAAAATGTGATGTGTGCACGTTGCGTTTTGTGGCAGTTCTGTCGCGGGCGCTAGGCCTACCCACACAAGTGAGGTATCATTTTTATCGGGAGACTTGGGTGAACGCTGGGTGGAAGGAAATTTGTGGCTCCTCTCTGATTCCAGAACTTTCTGTCACAAAAATGTGTGGAAAATGTGTTTTTTTAGACACATTTTGAGGTTTGCAAAGGATTCTGGGTAATAAAACCTGGTCAGAGCCCCACAAGTCACCCCATCTTGGAGTTCCCTAGGTCTCTAGTTTTCAAAAATGCATAGGTTTGGTAGGTTTCCCTAGGTGCCAGCTGAGCTAGAGGCCAAAATCTACAGGTATGCACTTTGCAAAAAACACCTCTGTTTTCTTTAAAAAAAATGTGATGTGTCCACATTGCGTTTTGGGGCATTTCCTGTCGCGGGCGCTAGGCCTACCCACACAAGTGAGGTATCATTTTTATCGGGAGACTTGGTGGAACGTTGGGTGGAAGGAAATTTGTGGCTCCTCTCTGATTCCAGAACTTTCTGTCACCAAAATGTGAAGAAAATGTGTTTTTTTAGCCACATTTTGAGGTTTGCAAAGGATTCTGGGTAACAGAACCTGGTCAGAGCCCCACAAGTCACCCCATCTTGGATTCCCCTAGGTCTCTAGTTTTAAAAAATGCACAGGTTTGGTAGGTTTCACTAGGTGCCGGCTGAGCTAGAGGCCAAAATCTACAGGTAGGCACTTTGCAAAAAACACCTCTGGTTTCTTTAAAAAAATGTGATGTGTCCACGTTGTGTTTTAGGGCATTTCCTGTTACGGGCGCTAGGCCTACACCCCACACAAGTGAGGTATCATTTTTATCGGGAGACTTGGTGGAACGCTAGATGGAAGGACATTTGTGGCTCCTCTCTGATTCCAGAACTTTCTGTCACCAAAATGTGTTTTTTTAGCCAAATTTTGAGGTTTGCAAAGGATTCTGGGTAACAGAAACTGGTCAGAGCCCCACAAGTCACCCCATCTTGGATTCCCCTAGGTCTCTAGTTTTAAAAAATGCACAGGTTTGGTAGGTTTCCCTAGGTGCCGGCTGAGCTAGAGGCCAAAATCTACAGGTAGGCACTTTGCAAAAAACACCTCTGTTTTCTTTAAAAAAATGTGATGTGTCCACATTCCCTTTTGGGGCATTTCCTGTCGCGGACGCTAGGCCTACCCACACAAGTGAGGTATCATTTTTATCGGGAGACTTGGGGGAACGTTGGGTGGAAGGAAATTTGTGGCTCCTCTCTGATTCCAGAACTTTCTGTCACCAAAATGTGAGGAAAATGTGTTTTTTTAGCCAAATTATGAGGTTTGCAAAGGATTCTGGGTAACAGAAACTGGTCAGAGCCCCACAAGTCACCCCATCTTGGATTCCCCAGGTCTCTAGTTTTCAGAAATGCACAGGTTTGGTAGGTTTCCCTAGGTGCCGGCTGAGCTAGAGACCAAAATCTACAGGTAGGCACTTTGCAAAAAACACCTTTGTTTTCTTTAAAAACAATGTGATGTGTCCACATTGCATTTTGGGGCATTTCCTGTCGCGGGCGCTAGGCCTACCCACACAAGTGAGGTATCATTTTTATCGGGAGACTTGGGGGAACGTTGGGTGGAAGGAAATGTGTGGCTCCTCTCTGATTCCAGAACTTTCTGTCACCAAAATGTGAAGAAAATGTGTTTTTTTAGCCACATTTTGAGGTTTGCAAAGGAGTCTGGGTAACAGAACCTGGTCAGAGCCCCACAAGTCACCCCATCATGGATTCCCCTAGGTCTCTAGTTTTCAGAAATGCACAGGTTTGGTAGGTTTCCCTAGGTGCCGGCTGAGCTAGAGGCCAAAATCTACAGGTAGGCACTTTGCAAAAAACACCTCTGTTTTCTTTCAAAAAATGTGATGTGTGCACGTTGCGTTTTGGGGCAGTTCTGTCGCGGGCGCTAGGCCTACCCACACAAGTGAGGTATAATTTTTATCGGGAGACTTGGGGGAACGCTGGATGGAAGGAAATTTGTGGCTCCTCTCTGATTCCAGAACTTTCTGTCACCAAAATGTGAGGAAAATGTGTTTTTTTAGCCAAATTTTGAGGTTTGCAAAAGATTCTGGGTAACAGAAACTGTTCAGAGCCCCACAAGTCACCCCATCTTGGATTCCCCTAGGTCTCTAGTTTTCAGAAATGCACAGGTTTGGTAGGTTTCCCTAGGTGCCGGCTGAGCTAGAGGCCAAAATCTACAGGTAGGCACTTTGCAAAAACACCTCTGTTTTCTTACAAAAAATGTGATGTGTGCACGTTGCGTTTTGGGGCATTTCCTGTCGTGGGCGCTAGGCCTACCCACACAAGTGAGGTATCATTTTTATCGGGAGACTTGGGGGAACGCTGGGTGGAAGGAAATTTGTGGCTCCTCTCTGATTCCAGAACTTTCTGTCACCAAAATGTGAGGAAAATTTGTTTTTTTAGCCAAATTTTGAGGTTTGTAGAGGATTCTGGGTAACAAAACCTGGTCAGAGCCCCACATGTCACCCCATCTTGGATTCCCCTAGGTCTCTAGTTTTCAGAAATGCACAGGTTTGGTAGGTTTCCCTAGGTGCCGGCTGAGCTAGAGGCCAAAATCTACAGCTAGGCACTTTGCAAAAAACACCTCTGTTTTCTTTAAAAAAATGTGATGTGTGCACGTAGCGTTTTGGGGCAGTTCCTGTCGCGGGCGCTAGGCCTACCCACACAAGTGAGGTATCATTTTTATCGGGAGACTTGGGGGAACGCTGGGTGGAAGGAAATTGGTGGCTCCTCTCTGATTCCAGAACTTTCTGTCACCAAAATGTGTGGAAAATGTGTTTTTTTAGCCAAATTGTAAGGTTTGCAAAGGATTCTGGGTAACAAAACCTGGTCAGACCCCCACATGTCACCCCATCTTGGATTCCCCAAGGTCTCTAGTTTTCAGAAATGCACAGGTTTGGTAGATTTCCCTAGGTGCCGGCTGAGCTAGAGGCCAAAATCTACAGGTAGGCACTTTGCAGAAAAAACACCTCTGTTTTCTTTAAAAAAATGTGATGTGTGCACGTTGCGTTTTGTGGCAGTTCTGTCGCGGGCGCTAGGCCTACCCACACAAGTGAGGTATCATTTTTATCGGGAGACTTGGGTGAACGCTGGGTGGAAGGAAATTTGTGGCTCCTCTCTGATTCCAGAACTTTCTGTCACAAAAATGTGTGGAAAATGTGTTTTTTTAGACACATTTTGAGGTTTGCAAAGGATTCTGGGTAATAAAACCTGGTCAGAGCCCCACAAGTCACCCCATCTTGGAGTTCCCTAGGTCTCTAGTTTTCAAAAATGCATAGGTTTGGTAGGTTTCCCTAGGTGCCAGCTGAGCTAGAGGCCAAAATCTACAGGTATGCACTTTGCAAAAAACACCTCTGTTTTCTTTAAAAAAATGTGATGTGTGCACGTTGCGTTTTGTGGCAGTTCTGTCGCGGGCGCTAGGCCTACCCACACAAGTGAGGTATCATTTTTATCGGGAGACTTGGGTGAACGCTGGGTGGAAGGAAATTTGTGGCTCCTCTCTGATTCCAGAACTTTCTGTCGCAAAAATGTGTGGAAAATGTGTTTTTTTAGCCACATTTTGAGGTTTCCAAAGGATTCTGGGTAATACAACCTGGTCAGAGCCCCACAAGTCACCCCATCTTGGAGTTCCCTAGGTCTCTAGTTTTCAAAAATGCATAGGTTTGGTAGGTTTCCCTAGGTGCCAGCTGAGCTAGAGGCCAAAATCTACAGGTAGGCACTTTGCAAAAACACCTCTGTTTTCTTACAAAAAATGTGATGTGTGCACGTTGCGTTTTGGGGCATTTCCTGTCGTGGGCGCTAGGCCTACCCACACAAGTGAGGTATCATTTTTATCGGGAGACTTGGGGGAACGCTGGGTGGAAGGAAATTTGTGGCTCCTCTCTGATTCCAGAACTTTCTGTCACCAAAATGTGAGGAAAATTTGTTTTTTTAGCCAAATTTTGAGGTTTGTAGAGGATTCTGGGTAACAAAACCTGGTCAGAGCCCCACATGTCACCCCATCTTGGATTCCCCTAGGTCTCTAGTTTTCAGAAATACACAGGTTTGGTAGGTTTCCCTAGGTGCCGGCTGAGCTAGAGGCCAAAATCTACAGCTAGGCACTTTGCAAAAAACACCTCTGTTTTCTTTAAAAAAATGTGATGTGTGCACGTAGCGTTTTGGGGCAGTTCCTGTCGCGGGCGCTAGGCCTACCCACACAAGTGAGGTATCATTTTTATCGGGAGACTTGGGGGAACGCTGGGTGGAAGGAAATTGGTGGCTCCTCTCTGATTCCAGAACTTTCTGTCACCAAAATGTGTGGAAAATGTGTTTTTTTAGCCAAATTGTGAGGTTTGCAAAGGATTCTGGGTAACAAAACCTGGTCAGACCCCCACATGTCACCCCATCTTGGATTCCCCAAGGTCTCTAGTTTTCAGAAATGCACAGGTTTGGTGGATTTCCCTAGGTGCCGGCTGAGCTAGAGGCCAAAATCTACAGGTAGGCACTTTGCAAAAAACACCTCTGTTTTCTTTAAAAAAATGTGATGTGTGCACGTTGCGTTTTGTGGCAGTTCTGTCGCGGGCGCTAGGCCTACCCACACAAGTGAGGTATCATTTTTATCGGGAGACTTGGGTGAACGCTGGGTGGAAGGAAATTTGTGGCTCCTCTCTGATTCCAGAACTTTCTGTCACAAAAATGTGTGGAAAATGTGTTTTTTTAGACACATTTTGAGGTTTGCAAAGGATTCTGGGTAATAAAACCTGGTCAGAGCCCCACAAGTCACCCCATCTTGGATTCCCCTAGGTCTCTAGTTTTAAAAAATGCACAGGTTTGGTAGGTTTCACTAGGTGCCGGCTGAGCTAGAGGCCAAAATCTACAGGTAGGCACTTTGCAAAAAACACCTTTGTTTTCTTTAAAAACAATGTGATGTGTCCACATTGCATTTTGGGGCATTTCCTGTCGCGGGCGCTAGGCCTACCCACACAAGTGAGGTATCATTTTTATCGGGAGACTTGGGGGAACGTTGGGTGGAAGGAAATGTGTGGCTCCTCTCTGATTCCAGAACTTTCTGTCACCAAAATGTGAAGAAAATGTGTTTTTTTAGCCACATTTTGAGGTTTGCAAAGGAGTCTGGGTAACAGAACCTGGTCAGAGCCCCACAAGTCACCCCATCATGGATTCCCCTAGGTCTCTAGTTTTCAGAAATGCACAGGTTTGGTAGGTTTCCCTAGGTGCCGGCTGAGCTAGAGGCCAAAATCTACAGGTAGGCACTTTGCAAAAAACACCTCTGTTTTCTTTCAAAAAATGTGATGTGTGCACGTTGCGTTTTGGGGCAGTTCTGTCGCGGGCGCTAGGCCTACCCACACAAGTGAGGTATAATTTTTATCGGGAGACTTGGGGGAACGCTGGATGGAAGGAAATTTGTGGCTCCTCTCTGATTCCAGAACTTTCTGTCACCAAAATGTGAGGAAAATGTGTTTTTTTAGCCAAATTTTGAGGTTTGCAAAAGATTCTGGGTAACAGAAACTGTTCAGAGCCCCACAAGTCACCCCATCTTGGATTCCCCTAGGTCTCTAGTTTTCAGAAATGCACAGGTTTGGTAGGTTTCCCTAGGTGCCGGCTGAGCTAGAGGCCAAAATCTACAGGTAGGCACTTTGCAAAAACACCTCTGTTTTCTTACAAAAAATGTGATGTGTGCACGTTGCGTTTTGGGGCATTTCCTGTCGTGGGCGCTAGGCCTACCCACACAAGTGAGGTATCATTTTTATCGGGAGACTTGGGGGAACGCTGGGTGGAAGGAAATTTGTGGCTCCTCTCTGATTCCAGAACTTTCTGTCACCAAAATGTGAGGAAAATTTGTTTTTTTAGCCAAATTTTGAGGTTTGTAGAGGATTCTGGGTAACAAAACCTGGTCAGAGCCCCACATGTCACCCCATCTTGGATTCCCCTAGGTCTCTAGTTTTCAGAAATGCACAGGTTTGGTAGGTTTCCCTAGGTGCCGGCTGAGCTAGAGGCCAAAATCTACAGCTAGGCACTTTGCAAAAAACACCTCTGTTTTCTTTAAAAAAATGTGATGTGTGCACGTAGCGTTTTGGGGCAGTTCCTGTCGCGGGCGCTAGGCCTACCCACACAAGTGAGGTATCATTTTTATCGGGAGACTTGGGGGAACGCTGGGTGGAAGGAAATTGGTGGCTCCTCTCTGATTCCAGAACTTTCTGTCACCAAAATGTGTGGAAAATGTGTTTTTTTAGCCAAATTGTAAGGTTTGCAAAGGATTCTGGGTAACAAAACCTGGTCAGACCCCCACATGTCACCCCATCTTGGATTCCCCAAGGTCTCTAGTTTTCAGAAATGCACAGGTTTGGTAGATTTCCCTAGGTGCCGGCTGAGCTAGAGGCCAAAATCTACAGGTAGGCACTTTGCAGAAAAAACACCTCTGTTTTCTTTAAAAAAATGTGATGTGTGCACGTTGCGTTTTGTGGCAGTTCTGTCGCGGGCGCTAGGCCTACCCACACAAGTGAGGTATCATTTTTATCGGGAGACTTGGGTGAACGCTGGGTGGAAGGAAATTTGTGGCTCCTCTCTGATTCCAGAACTTTCTGTCACAAAAATGTGTGGAAAATGTGTTTTTTTAGACACATTTTGAGGTTTGCAAAGGATTCTGGGTAATAAAACCTGGTCAGAGCCCCACAAGTCACCCCATCTTGGAGTTCCCTAGGTCTCTAGTTTTCAAAAATGCATAGGTTTGGTAGGTTTCCCTAGGTGCCAGCTGAGCTAGAGGCCAAAATCTACAGGTATGCACTTTGCAAAAAACACCTCTGTTTTCTTTAAAAAAATGTGATGTGTGCACGTTGCGTTTTGTGGCAGTTCTGTCGCGGGCGCTAGGCCTACCCACACAAGTGAGGTATCATTTTTATCGGGAGACTTGGGTGAACGCTGGGTGGAAGGAAATTTGTGGCTCCTCTCTGATTCCAGAACTTTCTGTCGCAAAAATGTGTGGAAAATGTGTTTTTTTAGCCACATTTTGAGGTTTCCAAAGGATTCTGGGTAATACAACCTGGTCAGAGCCCCACAAGTCACCCCATCTTGGAGTTCCCTAGGTCTCTAGTTTTCAAAAATGCATAGGTTTGGTAGGTTTCCCTAGGTGCCAGCTGAGCTAGAGGCCAAAATCTACAGGTAGGCACTTTGCAAAAACACCTCTGTTTTCTTACAAAAAATGTGATGTGTGCACGTTGCGTTTTGGGGCATTTCCTGTCGTGGGCGCTAGGCCTACCCACACAAGTGAGGTATCATTTTTATCGGGAGACTTGGGGGAACGCTGGGTGGAAGGAAATTTGTGGCTCCTCTCTGATTCCAGAACTTTCTGTCACCAAAATGTGAGGAAAATTTGTTTTTTTAGCCAAATTTTGAGGTTTGTAGAGGATTCTGGGTAACAAAACCTGGTCAGAGCCCCACATGTCACCCCATCTTGGATTCCCCTAGGTCTCTAGTTTTCAGAAATACACAGGTTTGGTAGGTTTCCCTAGGTGCCGGCTGAGCTAGAGGCCAAAATCTACAGCTAGGCACTTTGCAAAAAACACCTCTGTTTTCTTTAAAAAAATGTGATGTGTGCACGTAGCGTTTTGGGGCAGTTCCTGTCGCGGGCGCTAGGCCTACCCACACAAGTGAGGTATCATTTTTATCGGGAGACTTGGGGGAACGCTGGGTGGAAGGAAATTGGTGGCTCCTCTCTGATTCCAGAACTTTCTGTCACCAAAATGTGTGGAAAATGTGTTTTTTTAGCCAAATTGTGAGGTTTGCAAAGGATTCTGGGTAACAAAACCTGGTCAGACCCCCACATGTCACCCCATCTTGGATTCCCCAAGGTCTCTAGTTTTCAGAAATGCACAGGTTTGGTGGATTTCCCTAGGTGCCGGCTGAGCTAGAGGCCAAAATCTACAGGTAGGCACTTTGCAAAAAACACCTCTGTTTTCTTTAAAAAAATGTGATGTGTGCACGTTGCGTTTTGTGGCAGTTCTGTCGCGGGCGCTAGGCCTACCCACACAAGTGAGGTATCATTTTTATCGGGAGACTTGGGTGAACGCTGGGTGGAAGGAAATTTGTGGCTCCTCTCTGATTCCAGAACTTTCTGTCACAAAAATGTGTGGAAAATGTGTTTTTTTAGACACATTTTGAGGTTTGCAAAGGATTCTGGGTAATAAAACCTGGTCAGAGCCCCACAAGTCACCCCATCTTGGAGTTCCCTAGGTCTCTAGTTTTCAAAAATGCATAGGTTTGGTAGGTTTCCCTAGGTGCCAGCTGAGCTAGAGGCCAAAATCTACAGGTATGCACTTTGCAAAAAACACCTCTGTTTTCTTTAAAAAAAATGTGATGTGTCCACATTGCGTTTTGGGGCATTTCCTGTCGCGGGCGCTAGGCCTACCCACACAAGTGAGGTATCATTTTTATCGGGAGACTTGGTGGAACGTTGGGTGGAAGGAAATTTGTGGCTCCTCTCTGATTCCAGAACTTTCTGTCACCAAAATGTGAAGAAAATGTGTTTTTTTAGCCACATTTTGAGGTTTGCAAAGGATTCTGGGTAACAGAACCTGGTCAGAGCCCCACAAGTCACCCCATCTTGGATTCCCCTAGGTCTCTAGTTTTAAAAAATGCACAGGTTTGGTAGGTTTCACTAGGTGCCGGCTGAGCTAGAGGCCAAAATCTACAGGTAGGCACTTTGCAAAAAACACCTCTGGTTTCTTTAAAAAAATGTGATGTGTCCACGTTGTGTTTTAGGGCATTTCCTGTTACGGGCGCTAGGCCTACACCCCACACAAGTGAGGTATCATTTTTATCGGGAGACTTGGGGGAACGCTAGATGGAAGGACATTTGTGGCTCCTCTCTGATTCCAGAACTTTCTGTCACCAAAATGTGTTTTTTTAACCAAATTTTGAGGTTTGCAAAGGATTCTGGGTAACAGAAACTGGTCAGAGCCCCACAAGTCACCCCATCTTGGATTCCCCTAGGTCTCTAGTTTTAAAAAATGCATAGGTTTGGTAGGTTTCCCTAGGTGCCGGCTGAGCTAGAGGCCAAAATCTACAGGTAGGCACTTTGCAAAAAACACCTCTGTTTTCTTTAAAAAAATGTGATGTGTCCACATTCCCTTTTGGGGCATTTCCTGTCGCGGACGCTAGGCCTACCCACACAAGTGAGGTATCATTTTTATCGGGAGACTTGGGGGAACGTTGGGTGGAAGGAAATTTGTGGCTCCTCTCTGATTCCAGAACTTTCTGTCACCAAAATGTGAAGAAAATGTGTTTTTTTAGCCACATTTTGAGGTTTGCAAAGGAGTCTGGGTAACAGAACCTGGTCAGAGCCCCACAAGTCACCCCATCTTGGATTCCCCTAGGTCTCTAGTTTTCAGAAATGCACAGGTTTGGTAGGTTTCCCTAGGTGCCGGCTGAGCTAGAGGCCAAAATCTACAGGTAGGCACTTTGCAAAAAACACCTCTGTTTTCTTTCAAAAAATGTGATGTGTGCACGTTGCGTTTTGGGGCTGTTCTGTCGCGGGCGCTAGGCCTACCCACACAAGTGAGGTATCATTTTTATCGGGAGAATTGGGTGAACGCTGGGTGGAAGGGAATTTGTGGCTCCTCTCTGATTCCAGAACTTTCTGTCACCAAAATGTGTGGAAAATGTGTTTTTTTAGCCACATTTAAGGTTTGCAAAGGATTCTGGGTAATAAAACCTGGTCAGAGCCCCACAAGTCACCCCATCTTGGATTCCCCTAGGTCTCTAGTTTTCAAAAATGCACAGGTTTGGTAGGTTTCCCTAGGTGCCAGCTGAGCTAGAGACCAAAATCTACAGGTAGGCACTTTGCAAAAAACACCTCTAGATTCTTTAAAAAAAATGTGATGTGTCCACGTTGTGTTTTGGGGCATTTCCTGTCGCGGGCGCTAGGCCTACACCCCACACAAGTGAGGTATCATTTTTATCGGGAGACTTGGGGGAACGCTGGAGGGAAGGAAATTTGTGGCTCCTCTCTGATTCCAGAACTTTCTGTCACCAAAATGTGAGGAAAATGTGTTTTTTTAGCCAAATTTTGAGGTTTGCAAAATATTCTGGGTAACAGAAACTGTTCAGAGCCCCACAAGTCACCCCATCTTGGATTCCCCTAGGTCTCTAGTTTTCAAAAATGCACAGGTTTGGTAGGTTTCCCTAGGTGCCGGCTGAGCTAGAGGCCAAAATCTACAGGTAGGCACTTTGCAAAAAACACCTCTGGTTTCTTTAAAAAAATGTGATGTGTCCACGTTGTGTTTTGGGGCATTTACTGTCGCGGGCGCTAGGCCTACACCCCACACAAGTGAGGTATCATTTTTATCGGGAGACTTGGGGGAACGCTGGATGGAAGGAAATTTGTGGCTCCTCTCTGATTCCAGAACTTTCTGTCACCAAAATGTGAAGAAAATGTGTTTTTTTAGCCACATTTTGAGGTTTGCAAAGGATTCTGGGTAACAGAACCTGGTCAGAGCCCCACAAGTCACCCCATCTTGGATTCCCCTAGGTCTCTAGTTTTAAAAAATGCACAGGTTTGGTAGGTTTCACTAGGTGCCGGCTGAGCTAGAGGCCAAAATCTACAGGTAGGCACTTTGCAAAAAACACCTCTGGTTTCTTTAAAAAAATGTGATGTGTCCACGTTGTGTTTTAGGGCATTTCCTGTTACGGGCGCTAGGCCTACACCCCACACAAGTGAGGTATCATTTTTATCGGGAGACTTGGGGGAACGCTAGATGGAAGGACATTTGTGGCTCCTCTCTGATTCCAGAACTTTCTGTCACCAAAATGTGTTTTTTTAGCCAAATTTTGAGGTTTGCAAAGGATTCTGGGTAACAGAAACTGGTCAGAGCCCCACAAGTCACCCCATCTTGGATTCCCCAGGTCTCTAGTTTTCAGAAATGCACAGGTTTGGTAGGTTTCCCTAGGTGCCGGCTGAGCTAGAGGCCAAAATCTACAGGTAGGCACTTTGCAAAAAACACCTCTGTTTCTTTAAAAAAATGTGATGTGTGCACGTTGCGTTTTGGGGCATTTCCTGTCGTGGGCGCTAGGCCTACCCACACAAGTGAGGTATCATTTTTATCGGGAGACTTGGGGGAATGTTGGGTGGAAGGAAATTTGTGGCTCCTCTCTGATTCCAGAACTTTCTGTCACCAAAATGTGAGGAAAATGTGTTTTTTTAGCCAAATTTTGAGGTTTGCAAAGGATTCTGGGTAACAAAACCTGGTCAGAGCCCCACATGTCACCCCATCTTGGATTCCCTTAGGTCTCTAGTTTTCAGAAATGCACAGGTTTGGTAGGTTTCCCTAGGTGCCGGCTGAGCTAGAGGCCAAAATCTACATGTAGGCACTTTGCAAAAAACACCTCTGGTTTCTTTAAAAAAATGTGATGTGTCCACGTTGTGTTTTGGGGCATTTACTGTCACGGGCACTAGGCCTACACCCCACACAAGTGAGGTATAATTTTTATCGGGAGACTTGGGGGAACGCTGGATGGAAGGAAATTTGTGGCTCCTCTCTGATTCCAGAACTTTCTGTCACCAAAATGTGAGGAAAATTTGTTTTTTTAGCCAAATTTTGAGGTTTGCAAAAGATTCTGGGTAACAGAAACTGTTCAGAGCCCCACAAGTCACCCCATCTTGGATTCCCCTAGGTCTCTAGTTTTCAAAAATGCACAGGTTTGGTAGGTTTCCCTAGGTGCCGGCTGAGCTAGAGGCCAAAATCTACAGGTAGGCACTTTGCAAAAAACACCTCTGTTTTCTTTCAAATAATGTGATGTGTGCACGTTGCGTTTTGGGGCAATTCCTGTCGCGGGCGCTAGGCCTACCCACACAAGTGAGGTATCATTTTTATCGGGAGACTTGGGGGAACGCTGGGTGGAAGGAAATTTGTGGCTCCTCTCTGATTCCAGAACTTTCTGTCACCAAAATGTGTGGAAAATTGGTTTTTTTAGCCAAATTGTGAGGTTTGCAAATGATTCTGGGTAACAAAACCTGGTCAGACCCCCACATGTCACCCCATCTTGGATTCCCCTAGGTCTCTAGTTTTCAGAAATGCACAGGTTTGGTAGGTTTCCCTAGGTGCCGGCTGAGCTAGAGGCCAAAATCTACAGGTAGGCACTTTGCAAAAAACACCTCTGTTTTCTTTCAAAAAATGTGATGTGTGCACGTTGCATTTTGGGGCAGTTCTGTCGCGGGCGCTAGGCCTACCCACACAAGTGAGGTATCATTTTTATCGGGAGAATTGGGTGAACGCTGGGTGGAAGGAAATTTGTGGCTCCTCTCTGATTCCAGAACTTTCAGTCACCAAAATGTGTGGAAAATGTGTTTTTTTAGCCACATTTTGAGGTTTGCAAAGGATTCTGGGTAATAAAACCTGGTCAGAGCCCCACAAGTCACCCCATCTTGGATTCCCCTAGGTCTCTAGTTTTCAAAAATGCACAGGTTTGGTAGGTTTCCCTAGGTGCCGGCTGAGCTAGAGACCAAAATCTACAGGTAGGCACTTTGCAAAAAACACCTCTGGTTTCTTTAAAAAAATGTGATGTGTCCACGTTGTGTTTTGGGGCATTTACTGTCGCGGGCACTAGTCCTACACCCCACACAAGTGAGGTGTCATTTTTATCGGGAGACTTGGGGGAACGCTGGATGGAAGGAAATTTGTGGCTCCTCTCTGATTCCAGAACTTTCTGTCACCAAAATGTGAGGAAAATTTGTTTTTTTAGCCAAATTTTGAGGTTTGCAAAAGATTCTGGGTAACAGAAACTGTTCAGAGCCCCACAAGTCACCCATCTTGGATTCCCCTAGGTCTCTAGTTTTCAGAAATGCACAGGTTTGGTAGGTTTCCCTAGGTGCCGGCTGAGCTAGAGGCCAAAATCTACAGGTAGGCACTTTGCAAAAAACACCTCTGTTTTCTTTTAAAAAATGTGATGTGTGCACGTTGCGTTTTGGGGCAGTTCTGTCGCGGGCGCTAGGCCTACCCACACAAGTGAGGTATCATTTTTATCGGGAGACTTGGGGGAACGCTGGATGGAAGGAAATTTGTGGCTCCTCTCTGATTCCAGAACTTTCTGTCACCAAAATGTGAGGAAAATGTGTTTTTTTAGCCAAATTTTGAGGTTTGCAAAAGATTCTGGGTAACAGAAATTGTTCAGAGCCCCACAAGTCACCCCATCTTGGATTCCCCTAGGTCTCTAGTTTTCAGAAATGCACAGGTTTGGTAGGTTTCCCTAGGTGCCGGCTGAGCTAGAGGCCAAAATCTACAGGTAGGCACTTTGCAAAAACACCTCTGTTTTCTTACAAAAAATGTGATGTGTGCACGTTGCGTTTTGGGGCATTTCCTGTCGTGGGCGCTAGGCCTACCCACACAAGTGAGGTATCATTTTTATCGGGAGACCTGGGGGAACGCTGGGTGGAAGGAAATTTGTGGCTCCTCTCTGATTCCAGAACTTTCTGTCACCAAAATGTGAGGAAAATGTGTTTTTTTAGCCAAATTGTGAGGTTTGCAGAGGATTCTGGGTAACAAAACCTGGTCAGAGCCCCACATGTCACCCCATCTTGGATTCCCCTAGGTCTCTAGTTTTCAGAAATGCACAGGTTTGGTAGGTTTCCCTTGGTGCCGGCTGAGCTAGAGGCCAAAATCTACAGCTAGGCACTTTGCAAAAAAAACCTCTGTTTTCTTTAAAAAAATGTGATGTGTGCACGTTGCGTTTTGGGGCAGTTCCTGTCGCGGGCGCTAGGCCTACCCACACAAGTGAGGTATCATTTTTATCGGGAGACTTGGGGGAACGCTGGGTGGAAGGAAATTTGTGGCTCCTCTCTGATTCCAGAACTTTCTGTCACCAAAATGTGTGGAAAATGGGTTTTTTTTAGCCAAATTGTGAGGTTTGCAAAGGATTCTGGGTAACAAAACCTGGTCAGACCCCCACATGTCACCCCATCTTGGATTCCCCTAGGTCTCTAGTTTTCAGAAATGCACAGGTTTGGTAGGTTTCCCTAGGTGCCGGCTGAGCTAGAGGCCAAAATCTACAGGTAGGCACTTTGCAAAAAACACCTCTGTTTTCTTTCAAAAAATGTGATGTGTGCACGTTGCGTTTTGGGGCAGTTCTGTCGCGGGCGCTAGGCCTACCCACACAAGTGAGGTATCATTTTTATCGGGAGAATTGGGTGAACGCTGGGTGGAAGGAAATTTGTGGCTCCTCTCTGATTCCAGAACTTTCTGTCACCAAAATGTGTGGAAAATGTGTTTTTTTAGCCACATTTTGAGGTTTGCAAAGGATTCTGGGTAATAAAACCTGGTCAGAGCCCCACAAGTCACCCCATCTTGGATTCCCCTAGGTCTCTAGTTTTCAAAAATGCACAGGTTTGGTAGGTTTCCCTAGGTGCCGGCTGAGCTAGAGACCAAAATCTACAGGTAGGCACTTTGCAAAAAACACCTCTGTTTTCTTTCAAAAAATGTAATGTGTGCAAGTTGCGTTTTGGGGCAGTTCTGTCGCGGGCGCTAGGCCTACGCACACAAGTGAGGTAACATTTTTATCGGGAGATTTGGGGGAACGCTGGGTGGAAGGAAATTTGTGGCTCCTCTCTGATTCCAGAACTTTCTGTCACCAAAATGTGTGGAAAATGGGTTTTTTTAGCCAAATTGTGAGGTTTGCAAAGGATTCTGGGTAACAAAACCTGGTCAGACCCCCACATGTCACCCCATCTTGGATTCCCCTAGGTCTCTAGTTTTCAGAAATGCAAAGGTTTGGTAGGTTTCCCTAGGTGCCGGCTGAGCTAGAGGCCAAAATCTACAGGTAGGCACTTTGCAAAAAACACCTCTGTTTTCTTTCAAAAAATGTGATGTGTGCACGTTGCGTTTTGGGGCTGTTCTGTCGCGGGCGCTAGGCCTACCCACACAAGTGAGGTATCATTTTTATCGGGAGAATTGGGTGAACGCTGGGTGGAAGGAAATTTGTGGCTCCTCTCTGATTCCAGAACTTTCTGTCACCAAAATGTGTGGAAAATGTGTTTTTTTTAGCCACATTTAAGGTTTGCAAAGGATTCTGGGTAATAAAACCTGGTCAGAGCCCCACAAGTCACCCCATCTTGGATTCCCCTAGGTCTCTAGTTTTCAAAAATGCACAGGTTTGGTAGGTTTCCCTAGGTGCCGGCTGAGCTAGAGACCAAAATCTACAGGTAGGCACTTTGCAAAAAACACCTCTAGTTTCTTTAAAAAAAATGTGATGTGTCCACGTTGTGTTTTGGGGCATTTCCTGTCGCGGGCGCTAGGCCTACACCCCACACAAGTGAGGTATCATTTTTATCGGGAGACTTGGGGGAACGCTAGATGGAAGGAAATTTGTGGCTCCTCTCTGATTCCAGAACTTTCTGTCACCAAAATGTGAGGAAAATGTGTTTTTTTTAGCCAAATTTGGAGGTTTGCAAAGGATTCTGGGTAACAGAAACTGGTCAGAGCCCCACAAGTCACCCCATCTTGGATTCCCCAGGTCTCTAGTTTTCAGAAATGCACAGGTTTGGTAGGTTTCCCTAGGTGACGGCTGAGCAAGAGACCAAAATCTACAGGTAGGCACTTTGCAAAAAACACCTCTGTTTTCTTTAAAAAAAATGTGATGTGTCCACATTGCGTTTTGGGGCATTTCCTGTCGCGGGCGCTAGGCCTACCCACACAAGTGAGGTATCATTTTTGTCGGGAGACTTGGGGGAACGTTGGATGGAAGGAAATTTGTGGCTCCTCTCTGATTACCAGAACATTCTGTCACCAAAATGTGAAGAAAATGTGTTTTTTTAGCCACATTTTGAGGTTTGCAAAGGAGTCTGGGTAACAGAACCTGGTCAGAGCCCCACAAGTCACCCCATCTTGGATTCCCCTAGGTCTCTAGTTTTCAGAAATGCACAGGTTTGGTAGGTTTCCCTAGGTGCCGGCTGAGCTAGAGGCCAAAATCTACAGGTAGACACTTTGCAAAAAACACCTCTGTTTTCTTTAAAAAAATGTGATGTGTCCACATTCCCTTTTGGGGCATTTCCTGTCGCGGACGCTAGGCCTACCCACACAAGTGAGGTATCATTTTTATCGGGAGACTTGGGGGAACGTTGGGTGGAAGGAAATTTGTGGCTCCTCTCTGATTCCAGAACTTTCTGTCACCAAAATGTGTGGAAAATGTGTTTTTTTAGCCAAATTTTTAGGTTTGCAAAGGATTCTGAGTAATAAAACCTGGTCAGAGCCCCACAAGTCACTCCATCTTGGATTCCCCTAGGCCTCTAGTTTTAAAAAATGCACAGGTTTGGTAGGTTTCCCTAGGTGCCGGCTGAGCTAGAGGCCAAAATCTACAGGTAGGCACTTTGCAAAAAACACCTCTGTTTTCTTTCAAAAAATGTGATGTGTCCACATTCCCTTTTGGGGCATTTCCTGTCGCGGACGCTAGGCCTACCCACACAAGTGAGGTATCATTTTTATCGGGAGACTTGGGGGAACGCTGGATGGAAGGAAATTTGTGGCTCCTCTCTGATTCCAGAACTTTCTGTCACCAAAATGTGTGGAAAATGTGTTTTTTTAGCCAAATTTTTAGGTTTGCAAAGGATTCTGGGTAATAAAACCTGGTCAGAGCCCCACAAGTCACTCCATCTTGGATTCCCCTAGGCCTCTAGTTTTCAAAAATGCACAGGTTTGGTAGGTTTCCCTAGGTGCCGGCTGAGCTAGAGGCCAAAATCTACAGGTAGGCACTTTGCAAAAAACACCTCTGGTTTCTTTAAAAAAATGTGATGTGTCCACGTTGTGTTTTGGGGCATTTACTGTCGCGGGCGCTAGGCCTACACCCCACACAAGTGAGGTATCATTTTTATCGGGAGACTTGGGGGAACGCTGGATGGAAGGAAATTTGTGGCTCCTCTCTGATTCCAGAACTTTCTGTCACCAAAATGTGAGGAAAATGTGTTTTTTTATCCAAATTTTGAGGTTTGCAAAAGATTCTGGGTAACAGAAACTGTTCAGAGCCCCACAAGTCACCCCATCTTGGATTTCTCTAGGTCTCTAGTTTTCAGAAATGCACAGGTTTGGTAGGTTTCCCTAGGTGCCCGCTGAGCTAGAGGCCAAAATCTACAGGTAGGCACTTTGCAAAAACACCTCTGTTTTCTTTAAAAAAATGTGATGTGTGCACGTTGCGTTTTGGGGCATTTCCTGTCGTGGGCGCTAGGCCTACCCACACAAGTGAGGTATCATTTTTATCGGGAGACTTGGGGGAACGCTGGGTGGAAGGAAATTTGTGGCTCCTCTCTGATTCCAGAACTTTTTGTCACCAAAATGTGAGGAAAATGTGTTTTTTTAGCCAAATTTTGAGGTTTGCAAAGGATTCTGGGTAACAAAACCTGGTCAGAGCCCCACATGTCACCCCATCTTGGATTCCCCTAGGTCTCTAGTTTTCAGACATGCACAGGTTTGGTAGGTTTCCCTAGGTGCCGGCTGAGCTAGAGGCCAAAATCTACAGGTAGGCACTTTGCAAAAAACACCTCTGTTTTCTTTCAAAAAATGTGATGTGTGCACGTTGCGTTTTGGGGCTGTTCTGTCGCGGGGGCTAGGCCTACCCACACAAGTGAGGTATCATTTTTATCGGGAGAATTGGGTGAACGCTGGGTGGAAGGAAATTTGTGGCTCCTCTCTGATTCCAGAACTTTCTGTCACCAAAATGTGTGGAAAATGTGTTTTTTTAGCCACATTTAAGGTTTGCAAAGGATTCTGGGTAATAAAACCTGGTCAGAGCCCCACAAGTCACCCCATCTTGGATTCCCCTAGGTCTCTAGTTTTCAAAAATGCACAGGTTTGGTAGGTTTCCCTAGGTGCCGGCTGAGCTGGAGACCACAATCTACAGGTAGGCACTTTGCAAAAAACACCTCTAGTTTCTTTAAAAAAAATGTGATGTGTCCACGTTGTGTTTTGGGGCATTTCCTGTCGCGGGCGCTAGGCCTACACCCCACACAAGTGAGGTATCATTTTTATCGGGAGACTTGGGGGAACGCTGGATGGAAGGAAATTTGTGGCTCCTCTCTGATTCCAGAACTTTCTGTCACCAAAATGTGAGGAAAATGTGTTTTTTTAGCCAAATTTTGAGGTTTGCAAAAGATTCTGGGTAACAGAAACTGTTCAGAGCCCCACAAGTCACCCCATCTTGGATTCCCCTAGGTCTCTAGTTTTCAAAAATGCACAGGTTTGGTACGTTTCCCTAGGTGCCGGCTGAGCTAGAGGCCAAAATCTACAGGTAGGCACTTTGCAAAAACACCTCTGTTTTCTTTCAAAAAATGTGATGTGTGCACGTTGCGTTTTGGGGCATTTCCTGTCGTGGGCGCTAGGCCTACCCACACAAGTGAGGTATCATTTTTATCGGGAGACTTGGGGGAACGCTGGGTGGAAGGAAATTTGTGGCTCCTCTCTGATTCCAGAACTTTTTGTCACCAAAATGTGAGGAAAATGTGTTTTTTTAGCCAAATTTTGAGGTTTGCAAAGGATTCTGGGTAACAAAACCTGGTCAGAGCCCCACATGTCACCCCATCTTGGATTCCCCTAGGTCTCTAGTTTTCAGACATGCACAGGTTTGGTAGGTTTCCCTAGGTGCCGGCTGAACTAGAGGCCAAAATCTACAGGTAGGCACTTTGCAAAAAACACCTCTGTTTTCTTTAAAAAAATGTGATGTGTGCACGTTGCATTTTGGGGCAGTTCCTGTCGCGGGCGCTAGGCCTACCCACACAAGTGAGGTATCATTTTTATCGGGAGACTTGGGGGAACGCTGGGTGGAAGGAAATTTTTGGCTCCTCTCTGATTCCAGAACTTTCTGTCACCAAAATGTGTGGAAAATGTGTTTTTTTAGCCAAATTCTGAGGTTTGCAAAGGATTCTGGGTAACAAAACCTGGTCAGACCCCCACATGTCACCCCATCTTGTATTCCCCTAGGTCTCTAGTTTTCAGAAATGCACAGGTTTGGTAGGTTTCCCTAGGTGCCGGCTGAGCTCGAGGCCAAAATCTACAGGTAGGCACTTTCCAAAAAACACCTCTGTTTTCTTTCAAAAAATGTGATGTGTGCACGTTGCGTTTTGGGGCAGTTGTGTCGCGGGCGCTAGGCCTACCCACACAAGTGAGGTATCATTTTTATCGGGAGACTTGGGTGAACGCTGGGTGGAAGGAAATTTGTGGCTCCTCTCTGATTCCAGAACTTTCTGTCACCAAAATGTGTGGAAAATGTGTTTTTTTAGCCACATTTTGAGGTTTGCAAAGGATTCTGGGTAATAAAACCTGGTCAGAGCCCCACAAGTCACCCCATCTTGGATTCCCCTAGGTCTCTAGTTTTCAAAAATGCACAGGTTTGGTAGGTTTCCCTAGGTGCCGGCTGAGCTAGAGGCCAAAATCTACAGGTAGGCTCTTTGCAAAAAACACCTCTGGTTTCTTTAAAAAAATGTGATGTGTCCACGTTGTGTTTTGGTGCATTTACTGTGGCGGGCGCTAGGCCTACACCCCACACAAGTGAGGTATCATTTTTATCGGGAGACCTGGGGGAACGCTGGATGGAAGGAAATTTGTGGCTCCTCTCTGATTCCAGAACTTTCTGTCACCAAAATGTGAGGAAAATGTGTTTTTTTTAGCCAAATTTTGAGGTTTGCAAAAGATTATGGGTAACAGAAACTGTTCAGAGCCCCACAAGTCACCCCATCTTGGATTCCCCTAGGTCTCTAGTTTTCAAAAATACACAGGTTTGGTAGGTTTCCCTAGGTGCCGGCTGAGCTAGAGGCCAAAATCTACAGGTTGGCACTTTGCAAAAAACACCTCTGGTTTCTTTAAAAAAATGTGATGTGTCCACGTTGTGTTTTGGGGCATTTACTGTTGCGGGCGCTAGGCCTACACCCCACACAAGTGAGGTATCATTTTTATCGGGAGACTTGGGGGAACGCTGGATGGAAGGAAATTTGTGGCTCCTCTCTGATTCCAGAACTTTCTGTCACCAAATGTGAGGAAAATGTGTTTTTTTAGCCAAATTTTGAGGTTTGCAAAAGATTCTGGTTAACAGAAACTGTTCAGAGCCCCACAAGTCACCCCATCTTGGATTCCCCTAGGTCTCTAGTTTTCAGAAATGCGCAGGTTTGGTAGGTTTCCCTAGGTGCCCGCTGAGCTAGAGGCCAAAATCTACAGGTAGGCACTTTGCAAAAACACCTCTGTTTTCTTTCAAAAAATGTGATGTGTGCACGTTGCGTTTTGGGGCATTTCCTGTCATGGGCGCTAGGCCTACCCACACAAGTGAGGTATCATTTTTATCGGGAGACTTGGGGGAACGCTGTGTGGAAGGAAATTTGTGGCTCCTCTCTGATTCCAGAACTTTCTGTCACCAAAATGTGAGGAAAATGTGTTTTTTTACCCAAATTTTGAGGTTTGCAAAGGATTCTGGGTAACAAAACCTGGTCAGAGCCCCACATGTCACCCCATCTTGGATTCCCCTAGGTCTCTAGTTTTCAGACATGCACAGGTTTGGTAGGTTTCCCTAGGTGCCAGCTGAGCTAGAGGCCAAAGGTTTGGTAGGTTTCCCTAGGTGCCAGCTGAGCTAGAGGCCAAAATCTACAGGCAGGCACTTTGCAAAAAACACCTCTGTTTTCTTTAAAAAAATGTGATGTGTGTACGTTGCGTTTTGGGGCAGTTCCTGTCACGGGCGCCAGGCCTACCTACACAAGTGAGGTATCATTTTTATCGGGAGACGTGGGGGAACGCTGGATGGAAGGAAATTTGTGGCTCCTCTCTGATTCCAGAACTTTCTGTCACCAAAATGTGTGGAAAATGTGTTTTTTTAGCCAAATTGTGAGGTTTGCAAAGGATTCTGGGTAACAAAACCTGGTCAGAGCCCCACATGTCACCCCATCTTGGATTACCCTAGGTATCTAGTTTTCAGAAATGCACAGGTTTGGTAGGTTTACCTAGGTGCCGGCTGAGCTAGAGGCCAAAATCTACAGGTAGGCACTTTGCAAAAAACACCTCTAGTTTCTTTAAAAAAAATGTGATGTGTCCACGTTGTGTTTTGGGGCATTTCCTGTCGCGGGCGCTAGGCCTACACCCAACACAAGTGAGGTATAATTTTTATCGGGAGACTTGGGGGGACGCTAGATGGAAGGAAATTTGTGGCTCCTCTCTGATTCCAGAACTTTCTGTCACCAAAATGTGAGGAAAATGTGTTTTTTTAGCCAAATTTTGAGGTTTGCAAAGGATTCTGGGTAACAGAAACTGGTCAGAGCCCCACAAGTTACCCCATCTTGGATTCCCCAGGTCTCTAGTTTTCAGAAATGCACAAGTTTGGTAGGTTTCCGTAGGTGCCGGCTGAGCTAGAGGCCAAAATCTACAGGTAGGCACTTTGCAAAAAACACCTCTGTTTTCTTTAAAAAAAATGTGATGTGTCCACATTGCGTTTTGGGGCATTTCCTGTCGCGGGCGCTAGGCCTACCCACACAAGTGAGGTATCATTTTTATCGGGAGACTTGGGGGAACGCTGTGTGGAAGGAAATTTGTGGCTCCTCTCTGATTCCAGAACTTTCTGTCACCAAAATGTGAGGAAAATGTGTTTTTTTACCCAAATTTTGAGGTTTGCAAAGGATTCTGGGTAACAAAACCTGGTCAGAGCCCCACATGTCACCCCATCTTGGATTCCCCTAGGTCTCTAGTTTTCAGACATGCACAGGTTTGGTAGGTTTCCCTAGGTGCCAGCTGAGCTAGAGGCCAAAGGTTTGGTAGGTTTCCCTAGGTGCCAGCTGAGCTAGAGGCCAAAATCTACAGGCAGGCACTTTGCAAAAAACACCTCTGTTTTCTTTAAAAAAATGTGATGTGTGTACGTTGCGTTTTGGGGCAGTTCCTGTCACGGGCGCTAGGCCTACCTACACAAGTGAGGTATCATTTTTATCGGGAGACATGGGGGAACGCTGGATGGAAGGAAATTTGTGGCTCCTCTCTGATTCCAGAACTTTCTGTCACCAAAATGTGTGGAAAATGTGTTTTTTTAGCCAAATTGTGAGGTTTGCAAAGGATTCTGGGTAACAAAACCTGGTCAGAGCCCCACATGTCACCCCATCTTGGATTCCCCTAGGTCTCTAGTTTTCAGAAATGCACAGGTTTGGTAGGTTTACCTAGGTGCCGGCTGAGCTAGAGGCCAAAATCTACAGGTAGGCACTTTGCAAAAAACACCTCTAGTTTCTTTAAAAAAAATGTGATGTGTCCACGTTGTGTTTTGGGGCATTTCCTGTCGCGGGCGCTAGGCCTACACCCCACACAAGTGAGGTATCATTTTTATCGGGAGACTTGGGGGGACGCTAGATGGAAGGAAATTTGTGGCTCCTCTCTGATTCCAGAACTTTCTGTCACCAAAATGTGAGGAAAATGTGTTTTTTTAGTCAAATTTTGAGGTTTGCAAAGGATTCTGGGTAACAGAAACTGGTCAGAGCCCCACAAGTTACCCCATCTTGGATTCCCCAGGTCTCTAGTTTTCAGAAATGCACAGGTTTGGTAGGTTTCCGTAGGTGCCGGCTGAGCTAGAGGCCAAAATCTACAGGTAGGCACTTTGCAAAAAACACCTCTGTTTTCTTTAAAAAAAATGTGATGTGTCCACATTGCGTTTTGGGGCATTTCCTGTCGCGGGCGCTAGGCCTACCCACACAAGTGAGGTATCATTTTTATCGGGAGACTTGGGGGAACGTTGGGTGGAAGGAAATTTGTGGCTCCTCTCTGATTCCAGAACTTTCTGTCACCAAAATGTGAAGAAAATGTGTTTTTTTAGCCACATTTTGAGGTTTGCAAAGGATTCTGGGTAATAAAACCTGGTCAGAGCCCCACATGTCACCCCATCTTGGATTCCCCTAGGTCTCTAGTTTTCAGAAATGCACAGGTTTGGTAGGTTTACCTAGGTGCCGGCTGAGCTAGAGGCCAAAATCTACAGGTAGGCACTTTGCAAAAACACCTCTGTTTTCTTTAAAAAAATGTGATGTGTGCACGTTGCGTTTTGGGGCATTTCCTGTTGTGGGCGCTAGTCCTACCCACACAAGTGAGGTATCATTTTTATCGGGAGACTTGGGGGAACGCTGGGTGGAAGGAAATTTGCAGCTCCTCTCTGATTCCAGAACTTTCTGTCACCAAAATGTGAGGAAAATGTGTTTTTTTTGGCCAAATTTTGAGGTTTGCAAAGGATTCTGGGTAACAAAACCTGGTCAGAGCCCCACATGTCACCCCATCTTGGATTCCCCTAGGTCTCTAGTTTTCAGAAATGCACAGGTTTGGTAGGTTTCCCTAGGTGCCGGCTGAGCTAGAGGCCAAAATCTACAGGTAGGCACTTTGCAAAAAACACCTCTGTTTTCTTTCAAAAAATGTGATGTGTGCATGTTGCGTTTTGGGGCAGTTCCTGTCGCGGGCGCTAGGCCTACACCCCACACAAGTGAGGTATCATTTTTATCGGGAGACATGGGGGAACGCTGGGTGGAAGGAAATTTGTGGCTCCTCTCTGATTACAGTACTTTCTGTCACCAAAATGTGAGGAAAATGTGTTTTTTTAGCCAAATTTTGAGGTTTGCAAAGGATTCTGGGTAACAGAAACTGGTCAGAGCCCCACAAGTCACCCCATCTTGGATTCCCCAGGTCTCTAGTTTTCAGAAATGCACAGGTTTGGTAGGTTTCCCTAGGTGCCGGCTGAGCTAGAGGCCAAAATCTACAGGTAGGCACTTTGCAAAAAACACCTCTGTTTTCTTTCAAAAAATGTGATGTGTGCACGTTGCGTTTTGGGGCTTTTCCTGTCGTGGGCGCTAGGCCTACCCACACAAGTGAGGTATCATTTTTATCGGGAGACTTGGGGGAACGCTGGGTGGAAGGAAATTTGTTGCTCCTCTCTGATTCCAGAACTTTCTGTCGCCAAAATGTGAGGAAAATGTGTTTTTTTAGCCAAATTTTGAGGTTTGCAAAGGATTCTGGGTAACAAAACCTGGTCAGACCCCCACATGTCACCCCATCTTGGATTCCCTTAGGTCTCTAGGTTTCAGAAATGCACAGGTTTGGTAGGTTTCCCTAGGTGCCGGCTGAGCTAGAGGCCAAAATCTACAGGTAGGCACTTTGCAAAAAACACCTCTGTTTTCTTTAAAAAAATGTGATGTGTGCACGTTGCGTTTTGGGGCAGTTCCTGTCGCGGGCGCTAGGCCTACCCACACAAGTGAGGTATCATTTGTATCGGGAGACTTGGGGGAACACTGGGTGGAAGGAAATGTGTTGCTCCTCCCTGATTCCAGAACTTTCTGTCACAAAAATGTGTGGAAAATGTGTTTTTTTAGCCACATTTTGAGGTTTGCAAAGGATTCTGGGTAATAAAACCTGGTCAGAGCCCCACAAGTCACCCCATCTTGGATTTCCCTAGGTCTCTAGTTTTAAAAAATGCATAGGTTTGGTAGGTTTCCTTAGGTGCCAGCTGAGCTAGAGGCCAAAGGTTTGGTAGGTTTCCCTAGGTGCCAGCTGAGCTAGAGGCCAAAATCTACAGGCAGGCACTTTGCAAAAAACACCTCTGTTTTCTTTAAAAAAATGTGATGTGTGTACGTTGCGTTTTGGGGCAGTTCCTGTCACGGGCGCTAGGCCTACCTACACAAGTGAGGTATCATTTTTATCGGGAGACGTGGGGGAACGCTGGATGGAAGGAAATTTGTGGCTCCTCTCTGATTCCAGAACTTTCTGTCACCAAAATGTGTGGAAAATGTGTTTTTTTAGCCAAATTGTGAGGTTTGCAAAGGATTCGTGGTAACAAAACCTGGTCAGAGCCCCACATGTCACCCCATCTTGGATTCCCCTAGGTCTCTAGTTTTCAGAAATGCACAGGTTTGGTAGGTTTACCTAGGTGCCGGCTGAGCTAGAGGCCAAAATCTACAGGTAGGCACTTTGCAAAAAACACCTCTGTTTTCTTTAAAAAAATGTGATGTGTGCACGTTGCGTTTTGGGGCAGTTCCTGTCGCGGGCGCTAGGCCTACCTACACAAGTGAGGTATCATTCTTATCGGGAGACGTGGGGGAACGCTGGATGGAAGGAAATTTGTGGCTCCTCTCTGATTCCAGAACTTTCTGTCACCAAAATGTGTGGAAAATGTGTTTTTTTAGCCAAATTGTGAGGTTTGCAAAGGATTCTGGGTAACAAAACCTGGTCAGAGCCCCACAAGTCACCCCATCTTGGATTCCCCTAGGTGTCTAGTTTTCAGAAATGCACAGGTTTGGTAGGTTTCCCTAGGTGCCGGCTGAGCTAGAGGCCAAAATCTACAGGTAGGCACTTTGCAAAAAACACCTTTGTTTTCTTTCAAAAAATGTGATGTGTGCACGTTGCGTTTTGGGGCATTTCTTGTCGTGGGCGCTAGGCCTACCCACAGAAGTGAGGTATCATTTTTATCGGGAGACTTGGTGGAACGCTGGGTGGAAGGAAGTTTGTGGCTCCTCTCTGATTCTAGAACTTTCTGTCACCAAAATGTGTGGAAAATGTGTTTTTTTAGCCAAATTTTTAGGTTTGCAAAGGATTCTGGGTAATAAAACCTGGTCAGAGCCCCACAAGTCACTCCATCTTGGATTCCCCTAGGCCTCTAGTTTTAAAAAATGCACAGGTTTGGTAGGTTTCCCTAGGTGCCGGCTGAGCTAGAGACCAAAATTTACAGGTAGGCACTTTTCAAAAAACACGTCTAGTTTCTTTAAAAAAATGTGATGTGTCCACGTTGTGTTTTGGGGCATTTCCTGTCGCGGGCGCTAGGCCTACACCCCACACAAGTGAGGTATCATTTTTATCGGGAGACTTGGGGGAACGCTGGATGGAAGGAAATTTGTGGCTCCTCTCTGATTCCAGAACTTTCTGTCACCAAAATGTGAGGAAAATGTGTTTTTTTAGCCAAATTTTGAGGTTTGCAAAGGATTCTGGATAACAGAAACTGGTCAGAGCCCCACAAGTCACCCCATCTTGGATTCCCCTAGGTGTCTAGTTTTCAGAAATGCACAGGTTTGGTAGGTTTCCCTAGGTGCCGGCTGAGCTAGAGGCCAAAATCTACAGGTAGGCACTTTGCAAAAAACAACTCTGTTTTCTTTCAAAAAATGTGATGTGTGCACGTTGCGTTTTGGGGCATTTGTTGTCGTGGGCGCTAGGCCTACCCACACAAGTGAGGTATCATTTTTATCGGGAGACTTGGGGGAACGCTGGATGGAAGGACATTTGTGGCTCCTCTCTGATTCCAGAACTTTCGGTCACCAAAATGTGAGGAAAATGTGTTTTTTTAGCAAAATTTTGAGGTTTGCAAAGGATTCTGGGTAACAGAAACTGGTCAGAGCCCCACAAGTCACCCCATCTTGGATTCCCCTAGGTGTCTAGTTTTCAGAAATGCACAGGTTTGGTAGGTTTCCCTAGGTGCCGGCTGAGCTAGAGGCCAAAATCTACAGTTAGGCACTTTGCAAAAAACACCTTTGTTTTCTTTCAAAAAATGTGATGTGTGCACGTTGCATTTTGGGGCAGTTCCTGTCGCGGGCGCTAGGCCTACCTACACAAGTGAGGTATCATTTTTATCGGGAGACTTGGGGGAACGCGGGGTGGAAGGAAGTTCGTGGCTCCTCTCTGATTCTAGAACTTTCTGTCACCAAAATGTGTGGAAAATGTGTTTTTTTAGCCAAATTTTGAGGTTTGCAAAGGATTCTGGGTAATAAAACCTGGTCAGAGCCCCACAAGTCACTCCATCTTGGATTCCCCTAGGTCTCTAGTTTTAAAAAATGCACAGGTTTGGTACGTTTCCCTAGGTGTAGGCTGAGCTAGAGGCCAAAATCTACAGGTAGGCACTTTGCAAAAAACACCTCTTGTTTCTTGAAAAAAATGTGATGTGTCCACGTTGTGTTTTGGAGCATTTCCTGTCGCGGGCGCTAGGCCTACACCCCACACAAGTGAGGTATCATTTTTATCGGGAGACTTGGGGGAACGCTGGATGGAAGGAAATTTGTGGCTCCTCTCTGATTCCAGAACTTTCTGTCACCAAAATGTGAGGAAAATGTGTTTTTTTAGCCAAATTTTGAGGTTTGCAAAGGATTCTGGATAACAGAAACTGGTCAGAGCCCCACAAGTCACCCCATCTTGGATTCCCCTAGGTGTCTAGTTTTCAGAAATGCACAGGTTTGATAGGTTTCCCTAGGTGCCGGCTGAGCTAGAGGCCAAAATCTACAGGTAGGCACTTTTACAAAAAACACCTTTGTTTTCTTTCAAAAAATGTGATGTGTGCACGTTGCGTTTTGGGGCATTTCCTGTCGTGGGCGCTAGGCCTACCCACACAAGTGAGGTATCATTTTTATTGGGAGACTTGGGGGAACGCTGGGTGGAAGGAAATTTGTGGCTCCTCTCTGATTCCAGAACTTTCTGTCACCAAAATGTGAGGAAAATGTGTTTTTTTAGCCAAATTTTGAGGTTTGCAAAGGATTCTGGGTAACAAAACCTGGTCTGAGCCCCACATGTCACCCCATCTTGGATTCCCCTAGGTCTCTAGTTTTCAGAAATGCACAGGTTTGGTATGTTTCCCTAGGTGCCGGCTGAGCTAGAGGCCAAAATCTACAGGCAGGCACTTTGCAAAAAACACCTCTGTTTTCTTTAAAAAAATGTGATGTGTGCACGTTGCGTTTTGGGGCAATTCCTGTCGCGGGCGCTAGGCCTACCCACACAAGTGAGGTATCATTTTTAACGGGAGACTTGGGGGAACGCTGGGTGGAAGGAAATTTGTGGCTCCTCTCTGATTCCAGAACTTTCTGTCACCAAAATGAGTGGAAAATGTGTTTTTTTAGCCAAATTGTGAGGTTTGCAAAGGATTCTGGGTAATAAAACCTGGGCAGAGCCCCACAAGTCACCCCATCTTGGATTTCCCTAGGTCTCTAGTTTTAAAAAATGCATAGGTTTGGTAGGTTTCCCTAGGTACCAGCTGAGCTAGAGGTCAAAATCTACAGGTAGGCACTTTGCAAAAAACACCTCTGTTTTCTTTCAAAAAATGTGATGTGTCCACATTCCGTTTTGGGGCATTTCCTGTTTGTGGGCGCTAGGCCTACCCACACAAGTGAGGTATTATTTTCATCGGGAGACTTGGGGGAACGTTGGTTGGAAGGAAATTTGTGGCTCCTCTCTGATTTTAGAACTTTCTGTCACCAAAATGTGAAGAAAATGTGTTTTTTTAGCCCCATTTTGAGGTTTGCAAAGGATTCTGGGTAACAGAACCTGGTCAGAGCCCCACATGTCACCCCATCTTGGATTCCCCTAGGTCTCTAGTTTCCAGAAATGCACAGGTTTGGTAGGTTTCCCAAGGTGCCAGCTGAGCTAGAGGTCAAAATCTACAGGTAGGCACTTTGCAAAAAACACCTCTGTTTTCTTTCAAAAAATGTGATGTGTCCACATTCCGTTTTGGGGCATTTCCTGTTTGTGGGCGCTAGGCCTACCCACACAAGTGAGGTATCATTTGTATCGGGAGACTTGGGGGAACACTGGGTGGAAGGAAATGTGTTGCTCCTCCCTGATTCCAGAACTTTCTGTCACAAAAATGTGTGGAAAATGTGTTTTTTTAGCCACATTTTGAGGTTTGCAAAGGATTCTGGGTAATAAAACCTGGTCAGAGCCCCACAAGTCACCCCATCTTGGATTTCCCTAGGTCTCTAGTTTTAAAAAATGCATAGGTTTGGTAGGTTTCCTTAGGTGCCAGCTGAGCTAGAGGCCAAAGGTTTGGTAGGTTTCCCTAGGTGCCAGCTGAGCTAGAGGCCAAAATCTACAGGCAGGCACTTTGCAAAAAACACCTCTGTTTTCTTTAAAAAAATGTGATGTGTGTACGTTGCGTTTTGGGGCAGTTCCTGTCACGGGCGCTAGGCCTACCTACACAAGTGAGGTATCATTTTTATCGGGAGACGTGGGGGAACGCTGGATGGAAGGAAATTTGTGGCTCCTCTCTGATTCCAGAACTTTCTGTCACCAAAATGTGTGGAAAATGTGTTTTTTTAGCCAAATTGTGAGGTTTGCAAAGGATTCGTGGTAACAAAACCTGGTCAGAGCCCCACATGTCACCCCATCTTGGATTCCCCTAGGTCTCTAGTTTTCAGAAATGCACAGGTTTGGTAGGTTTACCTAGGTGCCGGCTGAGCTAGAGGCCAAAATCTACAGGTAGGCACTTTGCAAAAAACACCTCTGTTTTCTTTAAAAAAATGTGATGTGTGCACGTTGCGTTTTGGGGCAGTTCCTGTCGCGGGCGCTAGGCCTACCTACACAAGTGAGGTATCATTCTTATCGGGAGACGTGGGGGAACGCTGGATGGAAGGAAATTTGTGGCTCCTCTCTGATTCCAGAACTTTCTGTCACCAAAATGTGTGGAAAATGTGTTTTTTTAGCCAAATTGTGAGGTTTGCAAAGGATTCTGGGTAACAAAACCTGGTCAGAGCCCCACAAGTCACCCCATCTTGGATTCCCCTAGGTGTCTAGTTTTCAGAAATGCACAGGTTTGGTAGGTTTCCCTAGGTGCCGGCTGAGCTAGAGGCCAAAATCTACAGGTAGGCACTTTGCAAAAAACACCTTTGTTTTCTTTCAAAAAATGTGATGTGTGCACGTTGCGTTTTGGGGCATTTCTTGTCGTGGGCGCTAGGCCTACCCACAGAAGTGAGGTATCATTTTTATCGGGAGACTTGGTGGAACGCTGGGTGGAAGGAAGTTTGTGGCTCCTCTCTGATTCTAGAACTTTCTGTCACCAAAATGTGTGGAAAATGTGTTTTTTTAGCCAAATTTTTAGGTTTGCAAAGGATTCTGGGTAATAAAACCTGGTCAGAGCCCCACAAGTCACTCCATCTTGGATTCCCCTAGGCCTCTAGTTTTAAAAAATGCACAGGTTTGGTAGGTTTCCCTAGGTGCCGGCTGAGCTAGAGACCAAAATTTACAGGTAGGCACTTTTCAAAAAACACGTCTAGTTTCTTTAAAAAAATGTGATGTGTCCACGTTGTGTTTTGGGGCATTTCCTGTCGCGGGCGCTAGGCCTACACCCCACACAAGTGAGGTATCATTTTTATCGGGAGACTTGGGGGAACGCTGGATGGAAGGAAATTTGTGGCTCCTCTCTGATTCCAGAACTTTCTGTCACCAAAATGTGAGGAAAATGTGTTTTTTTAGCCAAATTTTGAGGTTTGCAAAGGATTCTGGATAACAGAAACTGGTCAGAGCCCCACAAGTCACCCCATCTTGGATTCCCCTAGGTGTCTAGTTTTCAGAAATGCACAGGTTTGGTAGGTTTCCCTAGGTGCCGGCTGAGCTAGAGGCCAAAATCTACAGGTAGGCACTTTGCAAAAAACAACTCTGTTTTCTTTCAAAAAATGTGATGTGTGCACGTTGCGTTTTGGGGCATTTGTTGTCGTGGGCGCTAGGCCTACCCACACAAGTGAGGTATCATTTTTATCGGGAGACTTGGGGGAACGCTGGATGGAAGGACATTTGTGGCTCCTCTCTGATTCCAGAACTTTCGGTCACCAAAATGTGAGGAAAATGTGTTTTTTTAGCAAAATTTTGAGGTTTGCAAAGGATTCTGGGTAACAGAAACTGGTCAGAGCCCCACAAGTCACCCCATCTTGGATTCCCCTAGGTGTCTAGTTTTCAGAAATGCACAGGTTTGGTAGGTTTCCCTAGGTGCCGGCTGAGCTAGAGGCCAAAATCTACAGTTAGGCACTTTGCAAAAAACACCTTTGTTTTCTTTCAAAAAATGTGATGTGTGCACGTTGCATTTTGGGGCAGTTCCTGTCGCGGGCGCTAGGCCTACCTACACAAGTGAGGTATCATTTTTATCGGGAGACTTGGGGGAACGCGGGGTGGAAGGAAGTTCGTGGCTCCTCTCTGATTCTAGAACTTTCTGTCACCAAAATGTGTGGAAAATGTGTTTTTTTAGCCAAATTTTGAGGTTTGCAAAGGATTCTGGGTAATAAAACCTGGTCAGAGCCCCACAAGTCACTCCATCTTGGATTCCCCTAGGTCTCTAGTTTTAAAAAATGCACAGGTTTGGTACGTTTCCCTAGGTGTAGGCTGAGCTAGAGGCCAAAATCTACAGGTAGGCACTTTGCAAAAAACACCTCTTGTTTCTTGAAAAAAATGTGATGTGTCCACGTTGTGTTTTGGAGCATTTCCTGTCGCGGGCGCTAGGCCTACACCCCACACAAGTGAGGTATCATTTTTATCGGGAGACTTGGGGGAACGCTGGATGGAAGGAAATTTGTGGCTCCTCTCTGATTCCAGAACTTTCTGTCACCAAAATGTGAGGAAAATGTGTTTTTTTAGCCAAATTTTGAGGTTTGCAAAGGATTCTGGATAACAGAAACTGGTCAGAGCCCCACAAGTCACCCCATCTTGGATTCCCCTAGGTGTCTAGTTTTCAGAAATGCACAGGTTTGATAGGTTTCCCTAGGTGCCGGCTGAGCTAGAGGCCAAAATCTACAGGTAGGCACTTTTACAAAAAACACCTTTGTTTTCTTTCAAAAAATGTGATGTGTGCACGTTGCGTTTTGGGGCATTTCCTGTCGTGGGCGCTAGGCCTACCCACACAAGTGAGGTATCATTTTTATTGGGAGACTTGGGGGAACGCTGGGTGGAAGGAAATTTGTGGCTCCTCTCTGATTCCAGAACTTTCTGTCACCAAAATGTGAGGAAAATGTGTTTTTTTAGCCAAATTTTGAGGTTTGCAAAGGATTCTGGGTAACAAAACCTGGTCTGAGCCCCACATGTCACCCCATCTTGGATTCCCCTAGGTCTCTAGTTTTCAGAAATGCACAGGTTTGGTATGTTTCCCTAGGTGCCGGCTGAGCTAGAGGCCAAAATCTACAGGCAGGCACTTTGCAAAAAACACCTCTGTTTTCTTTAAAAAAATGTGATGTGTGCACGTTGCGTTTTGGGGCAATTCCTGTCGCGGGCGCTAGGCCTACCCACACAAGTGAGGTATCATTTTTAACGGGAGACTTGGGGGAACGCTGGGTGGAAGGAAATTTGTGGCTCCTCTCTGATTCCAGAACTTTCTGTCACCAAAATGAGTGGAAAATGTGTTTTTTTAGCCAAATTGTGAGGTTTGCAAAGGATTCTGGGTAATAAAACCTGGGCAGAGCCCCACAAGTCACCCCATCTTGGATTTCCCTAGGTCTCTAGTTTTAAAAAATGCATAGGTTTGGTAGGTTTCCCTAGGTGCCAGCTGAGCTAGAGGTCAAAATCTACAGGTAGGCACTTTGCAAAAAACACCTCTGTTTTCTTTCAAAAAATGTGATGTGTCCACATTCCGTTTTGGGGCATTTCCTGTTTGTGGGCGCTAGGCCTACCCACACAAGTGAGGTATTATTTTCATCGGGAGACTTGGGGGAACGTTGGTTGGAAGGAAATTTGTGGCTCCTCTCTGATTTTAGAACTTTCTGTCACCAAAATGTGAAGAAAATGTGTTTTTTTAGCCCCATTTTGAGGTTTGCAAAGGATTCTGGGTAACAGAACCTGGTCAGAGCCCCACATGTCACCCCATCTTGGATTCCCCTAGGTCTCTAGTTTCCAGAAATGCACAGGTTTGGTAGGTTTCCCAAGGTGCCGGCTGAGCTAGAGGCCAAAATCTACAGGTAGGCACTTTGCAAAAAACACCTCTGTTTTCTTTCAAAAAATGTGATGTGTGCACGTTGCGTTTTGGGGCATTTCCTGTCGTGGGCGCTAGGCCTACCCACACAAGTGAGGTATCATTTTTATCGGGAGACTTGGGGGAACGCTGGGTGGAAGGAAATTTGTGGCTCCTCCCTGATTCCAGAACTTTCTGTCACCAAAATGTGAGGAAAATGTGTTTTTTTAGCCACATTTTGAGGTTTGCAAAGAATTCTGGGTAATAAAACCTGGTCAGAGCCCCACAAGTCACCCCATCTTGGATTCCCCTAGGTCTCTAGTTTTCAAAAATGCACAGGTTTGGTAGGTCTCCCTAGGTGCCGGCTGAGCTAGAGGCCAAAATCTACAGGTAGGCACTTTGCAAAAAACACCTCTAGTTACTTTAAAAAAATGTGATGTGTCCACGTTGTGTTTTGGGGCATTTCCTGTCACGGGCGCTAGGCCTACACCCCACACAAGTGAGGTATCATTTTTATCGGGAGACTTGGGGGAACCCTGGATGGAAGGAAATTTGTGGCTTCTCTGTGATTCCAGAACTTTCTGTCACCAAAATATGAGGAAAATGTGTTTTTTTAGCCAAATTTTGAGGTTTGCAAAGGATTCTGGGTAACAGAAACTGGTCAGAGCCCCACAAGTCACCCCATCTTGGAAACCCCTAGGTGTCTAGTTTTCAGAAATGCACAGGTTTGGTAGGTTTCCCTAGGTGTCGGCTGAGCTAGAGGCCAAAATCTACAGGTAGGCACTTTGCAAAAAACACCTTTGTTTTCTTTCAAAAAATGTGATGTGTGCACGTTGCGTTTTGGGGCATTTCCTGTCGTGGGCGCTAGGCCTACCCACACAAGTGAGGTATCATTTTTATCGGGAGACTTGGGGGAACGCTGGGTGGAAGGAAATTTGTGGCTCCTCTCTGATTCCAGAACTTTCTGTCACCAAAATGTGTGGAAAATGTGTTTATTTAGCCAAAGTGTGAGGTTTGCAAAGGATTCTGGGTAACAAAACCTGGTCAGAGCCCCACATGTCACCCCATCTTGGATTTCCCTAGGTCTCTAGTTTTAAAAAATGCATAGGTTTGGTAGGTTTCCCTAGTGCCAGCTGAGCTAGAGGCCAAAATCTACAGGTAGGCACTTTGCAAAAAACACCTCTGTTTTCTTTCAAAAAATGTGATGTGTCCACATTGCGTTTTGGGGCATTTCCTGTTTGCGGGCGCTAGGCCTACCCACACAAGTGAGGTATCATTTTTATCGGGAGACTTGGGGGAACGTTGGGTGGAAGGAAATTTGTGGCTCCTCTCTGATTCTAGAACTTTCTGTCACCAAAATGTGAAGAAAATGTGTTTTTTTAGCCACATTTTGAGGTTTGCAAAGGATTCTGGGTAACAGAACCTGGTCAGAGCCCCACATGTCACCCCATCTTGGATTCCCCTAGGTCTCTAGTTTTCAGAAATGCACAGGTTTGGTAGGTTTCCCTAGGTGTCGGCTGAGCTAGAGGCCAAAATCTACAGGTAGGCACTTTGCAAAAAACACCTTTGTTTTCTTTCAAAAAATGTGATGTGTGCACGTTGCGTTTTGGGGCATTTCCTGTCGTGGGCGCTAGGCCTACCCACACAAGTGAGGTATCATTTTTATCGGGAGACTTGGGGGAACGCTGGGTGGAAGGAAATTTGTGGCTCCTCTCTGATTCCAGAACTTTCTGTCACCAAAATGTGTGGAAAATGTGTTTATTTAGCCAAAGTGTGAGGTTTGCAAAGGATTCTGGGTAACAAAACCTGGTCAGAGCCCCACATGTCACCCCATCTTGGATTTCCCTAGGTCTCTAGTTTTAAAAAATGCATAGGTTTGGTAGGTTTCCCTAGGTGCCAGCTGAGCTAGAGGCCAAAATCTACAGGTAGGCACTTTGCAAAAAACACCTCTATTTTCTTTAAAAAAATGTGATGTGTCCACATTGCGTTTTGGGGCATTTCCTGTTTGCGGGCGCTAGGCCTACCCACACAAGTGAGGTATCATTTTTATCGGGAGACTTGGGGGAACGTTGGGTGGAAGGAAATTTGTGGCTCCTCTCTGATTCTAGAACTTTCTGTCACCAAAATGTGAAGAAAATGTGTTTTTTTAGCCACATTTTGAGGTTTGCAAAGGATTCTGGGTAACAGAACCTGGTCAGAGCCCCACATGTCACCCCATCTTGGATTCCCCTAGGTCTCTAGTTTTCAGAAATGCACAGGTTTGGTAGGTTTCCCTAGGTGCCGGCTGAGCTAGAGGCCAAAATCTACAGATAGGCACTTTGCAAAAAACACCTCTGTTTTCTTTCAAAAAATGTGATGTGTGCACGTTGCGTTTTGGGGCATTTCCTGTTGTGGGCGCTAGGCCTACCCACACAAGTGAGGTATCATTTTTATCGGGAGACTTGGGGGAACGCTGGGTGGAAGGGAATTTGTGGCTCCTCCCTGATTCCAGAACTTTCTGTCACCAAAATGTGAGGAAAATGTGTTTTTTTAGCCAAATTTTGAGGTTTGCAAAGGATTCTGGGTAACAAAACCTGGTCAGAGCCCCACATGTCACCCCATCTTGGATTCCCCTAGGTCTCTAGTTTTCAGAAATGCACAGGTTTGGTAGGTTTCCCTAGATGCCGGCTGAGCTACAGGCCAAAATCTACACGTAGGCACTTTGCAAAAAACACCTCTGTTTTCTTTCAAAAAATGTGATGTGTGCACGTTGCGTTTTGGGGCAGTTCCTGTCGCGGGCGCTAGGCCTACCCACACAAGTGAGGTATAATTTTTATCGGGAGACTTGGGGGAACGCTGGGTAGAAGGAAATTTGTGGCTCCTCTCTGATTCCAGAACTTTCTGTCACCAAAATGTGTGGAAAATGTGTTTTTTTAGCCAAATTTTGAGGTTTGCAAAGGATTCTGGGTAATAAAACCTGGTCAGAGGCCCACAAGTCACCCCATCTTGGATTTCCCTAGGTCTCTAGTTTTCAAAAATGCATGGGTTTGGTAGGTTTCCCTAGGTGCCAGCTGAGCTAGAGGCCAAAATCTACAGGTAGGCACTTTGCAAAAAACACCTCTGTTTTCTTTCAAAAAATGTGATGTGTGCACGTTGCGTTTTGGGGCATTTCCTGTCGTGGGCGCTAGGCCTACCCACACAAGTGAGGTATCATTTTTATCGGGAGACTTGGGGGAACGCTGGGTGGAAGGAAATTTGTGGCTCCTCCCTGATTCCAGAACTTTCTGTCACCAAAATGTGAGGAAAATGTGTTTTTTTAGCCACATTTTGAGGTTTGCAAAGAATTCTGGGTAATAAAACCTGGTCAGAGCCCCACAAGTCACCCCATCTTGGATTTCCCTAGGTCTCTAGTTTTCAAAAATGCACAGGTTTGGTAGGTCTCCCTAGGTGCCGGCTGAGCTAGAGGCCAAAATCTACAGGTAGGCACTTTGGAAAAAACACCTCTAGTTACTTTAAAAAAATGTGATGTGTCCACGTTGTGTTTTGGGGCATTTCCTGTCACGGGCGCTAGGCCTACACCCCACACAAGTGAGGTATCATTTTTATCGGGAGACTTGGGGGAACCCTGGATGGAAGGAAATTTGTGGCTTCTCTGTGATTCCAGAACTTTCTGTCACCAAAATATGAGGAAAATGTGTTTTTTTAGCCAAATTTTGAGGTTTGCAAAGGATTCTGGGTAACAGAAACTGGTCAGAGCCCCACAAGTCACCCCATCTTGGAAACCCCTAGGTGTCTAGTTTTCAGAAATGCACAGGTTTGGTAGGTTTCCCTAGGTGTCGGCTGAGCTAGAGGCCAAAATCTACAGGTAGGCACTTTGCAAAAAACACCTTTGTTTTCTTTCAAAAAATGTGATGTGTGCACGTTGCGTTTTGGGGCATTTCCTGTCGTGGGCGCTAGGCCTACCCACACAAGTGAGGTATCATTTTTATCGGGAGACTTGGGGGAACGCTGGGTGGAAGGAAATTTGTGGCTCCTCTCTGATTCCAGAACTTTCTGTCACCAAAATGTGTGGAAAATGTGTTTATTTAGCCAAAGTGTGAGGTTTGCAAAGGATTCTGGGTAACAAAACCTGGTCAGAGCCCCACATGTCACCCCATCTTGGATTTCCCTAGGTCTCTAGTTTTAAAAAATGCATAGGTTTGGTAGATTCCCTAGGTGCCAGCTGAGCTAGAGGCCAAAATCTACAGGTAGGCACTTTGCAAAAAACACCTCTGTTTTCTTTCAAAAAATGTGATGTGTCCACATTGCGTTTTGGGGCATTTCCTGTTTGCGGGCGCTAGGCCTACCCACACAAGTGAGGTATCATTTTTATCGGGAGACTTGGGGGAACGTTGGGTGGAAGGAAATTTGTGGCTCCTCTCTGATTCTAGAACTTTCTGTCACCAAAATGTGAAGAAAATGTGTTTTTTTAGCCACATTTTGAGGTTTGCAAAGGATTCTGGGTAACAGAACCTGGTCAGAGCCCCACATGTCACCCCATCTTGGATTCCCCTAGGTCTCTAGTTTTCAGAAATGCACAGGTTTGGTAGGTTTCCCTAGGTGTCGGCTGAGCTAGAGGCCAAAATCTACAGGTAGGCACTTTGCAAAAAACACCTTTGTTTTCTTTCAAAAAATGTGATGTGTGCACGTTGCGTTTTGGGGCATTTCCTGTCGTGGGCGCTAGGCCTACCCACACAAGTGAGGTATCATTTTTATCGGGAGACTTGGGGGAACGCTGGGTGGAAGGAAATTTGTGGCTCCTCTCTGATTCCAGAACTTTCTGTCACCAAAATGTGTGGAAAATGTGTTTATTTAGCCAAAGTGTGAGGTTTGCAAAGGATTCTGGGTAACAAAACCTGGTCAGAGCCCCACATGTCACCCCATCTTGGATTTCCCTAGGTCTCTAGTTTTAAAAAATGCATAGGTTTGGTAGGTTTCCCTAGGTGCCAGCTGAGCTAGAGGCCAAAATCTACAGGTAGGCACTTTGCAAAAAACACCTCTATTTTCTTTAAAAAAATGTGATGTGTCCACATTGCGTTTTGGGGCATTTCCTGTTTGCGGGCGCTAGGCCTACCCACACAAGTGAGGTATCATTTTTATCGGGAGACTTGGGGGAACGTTGGGTGGAAGGAAATTTGTGGCTCCTCTCTGATTCTAGAACTTTCTGTCACCAAAATGTGAAGAAAATGTGTTTTTTTAGCCACATTTTGAGGTTTGCAAAGGATTCTGGGTAACAGAACCTGGTCAGAGCCCCACATGTCACCCCATCTTGGATTCCCCTAGGTCTCTAGTTTTCAGAAATGCACAGGTTTGGTAGGTTTCCCTAGGTGCCGGCTGAGCTAGAGGCCAAAATCTACAGATAGGCACTTTGCAAAAAACACCTCTGTTTTCTTTCAAAAAATGTGATGTGTGCACGTTGCGTTTTGGGGCATTTCCTGTTGTGGGCGCTAGGCCTACCCACACAAGTGAGGTATCATTTTTATCGGGAGACTTGGGGGAACGCTGGGTGGAAGGGAATTTGTGGCTCCTCCCTGATTCCAGAACTTTCTGTCACCAAAATGTGAGGAAAATGTGTTTTTTTAGCCAAATTTTGAGGTTTGCAAAGGATTCTGGGTAACAAAACCTGGTCAGAGCCCCACATGTCACCCCATCTTGGATTCCCCTAGGTCTCTAGTTTTCAGAAATGCACAGGTTTGGTAGGTTTCCCTAGATGCCGGCTGAGCTACAGGCCAAAATCTACACGTAGGCACTTTGCAAAAAACACCTCTGTTTTCTTTCAAAAAATGTGATGTGTGCACGTTGCGTTTTGGGGCAGTTCCTGTCGCGGGCGCTAGGCCTACCCACACAAGTGAGGTATAATTTTTATCGGGAGACTTGGGGGAACGCTGGGTAGAAGGAAATTTGTGGCTCCTCTCTGATTCCAGAACTTTCTGTCACCAAAATGTGTGGAAAATGTGTTTTTTTAGCCAAATTTTGAGGTTTGCAAAGGATTCTGGGTAATAAAACCTGGTCAGAGGCCCACAAGTCACCCCATCTTGGATTTCCCTAGGTCTCTAGTTTTCAAAAATGCATGGGTTTGGTAGGTTTCCCTAGGTGCCAGCTGAGCTAGAGGCCAAAATCTACAGGTAGGCACTTTGCAAAAAACACCTCTGTTTTCTTTCAAAAAATGTGATGTGTGCACGTTGCGTTTTGGGGCATTTCCTGTCGTGGGCGCTAGGCCTACCCACACAAGTGAGGTATCATTTTTATCGGGAGACTTGGGGGAACGCTGGGTGGAAGGAAATTTGTGGCTCCTCCCTGATTCCAGAACTTTCTGTCACCAAAATGTGAGGAAAATGTGTTTTTTTAGCCACATTTTGAGGTTTGCAAAGAATTCTGGGTAATAAAACCTGGTCAGAGCCCCACAAGTCACCCCATCTTGGATTTCCCTAGGTCTCTAGTTTTCAAAAATGCACAGGTTTGGTAGGTCTCCCTAGGTGCCGGCTGAGCTAGAGGCCAAAATCTACAGGTAGGCACTTTGCAAAAAACACCTCTAGTTACTTTAAAAAAATGTGATGTGTCCACGTTGTGTTTTGGGGCATTTCCTGTCACGGGCGCTAGGCCTACACCCCACACAAGTGAGGTATCATTTTTATCGGGAGACTTGGGGGAACCCTGGATGGAAGGAAATTTGTGGCTTCTCTGTGATTCCAGAACTTTCTGTCACCAAAATATGAGGAAAATGTGTTTTTTTAGCCAAATTTTGAGGTTTGCAAAGGATTCTGGGTAACAGAAACTGGTCAGAGCCCCACAAGTCACCCCATCTTGGAAACCCCTAGGTGTCTAGTTTTCAGAAATGCACAGGTTTGGTAGGTTTCCCTAGGTGTCGGCTGAGCTAGAGGCCAAAATCTACAGGTAGGCACTTTGCAAAAAACACCTTTGTTTTCTTTCAAAAAATGTGATGTGTGCACGTTGCGTTTTGGGGCATTTCCTGTCGTGGGCGCTAGGCCTACCCACACAAGTGAGGTATCATTTTTATCGGGAGACTTGGGGGAACGCTGGGTGGAAGGAAATTTGTGGCTCCTCTCTGATTCCAGAACTTTCTGTCACCAAAATGTGTGGAAAATGTGTTTATTTAGCCAAAGTGTGAGGTTTGCAAAGGATTCTGGGTAACAAAACCTGGTCAGAGCCCCACATGTCACCCCATCTTGGATTTCCCTAGGTCTCTAGTTTTAAAAAATGCATAGGTTTGGTAGATTCCCTAGGTGCCAGCTGAGCTAGAGGCCAAAATCTACAGGTAGGCACTTTGCAAAAAACACCTCTGTTTTCTTTCAAAAAATGTGATGTGTCCACATTGCGTTTTGGGGCATTTCCTGTTTGCGGGCGCTAGGCCTACCCACACAAGTGAGGTATCATTTTTATCGGGAGACTTGGGGGAACGTTGGGTGGAAGGAAATTTGTGGCTCCTCTCTGATTCTAGAACTTTCTGTCACCAAAATGTGAAGAAAATGTGTTTTTTTAGCCACATTTTGAGGTTTGCAAAGGATTCTGGGTAACAGAACCTGGTCAGAGCCCCACATGTCACCCCATCTTGGATTCCCCTAGGTCTCTAGTTTTCAGAAATGCACAGGTTTGGTAGGTTTCCCTAGGTGTCGGCTGAGCTAGAGGCCAAAATCTACAGGTAGGCACTTTGCAAAAAACACCTTTGTTTTCTTTCAAAAAATGTGATGTGTGCACGTTGCGTTTTGGGGCATTTCCTGTCGTGGGCGCTAGGCCTACCCACACAAGTGAGGTATCATTTTTATCGGGAGACTTGGGGGAACGCTGGGTGGAAGGAAATTTGTGGCTCCTCTCTGATTCCAGAACTTTCTGTCACCAAAATGTGTGGAAAATGTGTTTATTTAGCCAAAGTGTGAGGTTTGCAAAGGATTCTGGGTAACAAAACCTGGTCAGAGCCCCACATGTCACCCCATCTTGGATTTCCCTAGGTCTCTAGTTTTAAAAAATGCATAGGTTTGGTAGGTTTCCCTAGGTGCCAGCTGAGCTAGAGGCCAAAATCTACAGGTAGGCACTTTGCAAAAAACACCTCTATTTTCTTTAAAAAAATGTGATGTGTCCACATTGCGTTTTGGGGCATTTCCTGTTTGCGGGCGCTAGGCCTACCCACACAAGTGAGGTATCATTTTTATCGGGAGACTTGGGGGAACGTTGGGTGGAAGGAAATTTGTGGCTCCTCTCTGATTCTAGAACTTTCTGTCACCAAAATGTGAAGAAAATGTGTTTTTTTAGCCACATTTTGAGGTTTGCAAAGGATTCTGGGTAACAGAACCTGGTCAGAGCCCCACATGTCACCCCATCTTGGATTCCCCTAGGTCTCTAGTTTTCAGAAATGCACAGGTTTGGTAGGTTTCCCTAGGTGCCGGCTGAGCTAGAGGCCAAAATCTACAGATAGGCACTTTGCAAAAAACACCACTGTTTTCTTTCAAAAAATGTGATGTGTGCACGTTGCGTTTTGGGGCATTTCCTGTTGTGGGCGCTAGGCCTACCCACACAAGTGAGGTATCATTTTTATCGGGAGACTTGGGGGAACGCTGGGTGGAAGGGAATTTGTGGCTCCTCCCTGATTCCAGAACTTTCTGTCACCAAAATGTGAGGAAAATGTGTTTTTTTAGCCAAATTTTGAGGTTTGCAAAGGATTCTGGGTAACAAAACCTGGTCAGAGCCCCACATGTCACCCCATCTTGGATTCCCCTAGGTCTCTAGTTTTCAGAAATGCACAGGTTTGGTAGGTTTCCCTAGATGCCGGCTGAGCTACAGGCCAAAATCTACACGTAGGCACTTTGCAAAAAACACCTCTGTTTTCTTTCAAAAAATGTGATGTGTGCACGTTGCGTTTTGGGGCAGTTCCTGTCGCGGGCGCTAGGCCTACCCACACAAGTGAGGTATAATTTTTATCGGGAGACTTGGGGGAACGCTGGGTAGAAGGAAATTTGTGGCTCCTCTCTGATTCCAGAACTTTCTGTCACCAAAATGTGTGGAAAATGTGTTTTTTTAGCCAAATTTTGAGGTTTGCAAAGGATTCTGGGTAATAAAACCTGGTCAGAGGCCCACAAGTCACCCCATCTTGGATTTCCCTAGGTCTCTAGTTTTCAAAAATGCATGGGTTTGGTAGGTTTCCCTAGGTGCCAGCTGAGCTAGAGGCCAAAATCTACAGGTAGGCACTTTGCAAAAAACACCTCTGTTTTCTTTCAAAAAATGTGATGTGTCCACATTGCGTTTTGGGGCATTTCCTGTTGCGGGCGCTAGGCCTACCCACACAAGTGAGGTATCATTTTTATCGGGAGACTTGGGGGAACGTTGGGTGGAAGGAAATTTGTGGCTCCTCTCTGATTCCAGAACTTTCTGTCACCAAAATGTGAAGATAATGTGTTTTTTTAGCCACATTTTGAGGTTTGCAAAGGATTCTGGGTAACAGAAACTGGTCAGAGCCCCACAAGTCACCCCATCTTTAATTCCCCTAGGTCTCTAGTTTTAAAAAATGCACAGGTTTGGTAGGTTTCCTTAGGTGCCGGCTGAGCTAGAGGCCAAAATCTACAGGTAGGTACTTTGCAAAAAACACCTCTGTTTTCTTTAAAAAAAATGTGATGTGTCCACGTTGTGTTTTGGGGCATTTCCTGTCGCGGGCGCTAGGCCTACCCACACAAGTGAGGTATAATTTTTATCGGGAGACTTGGGGGAACGCTGGATGGAAGGAAGTTTGTGGCTCCTCTCTGATTCCAGAACTTTCTGTCACCAAAATGTGAGGAAAATGTGTTTTTTTAGCCAAATTTTGAGGTTTGCAAAGGATTCTGGGTAACAGAAACCTGGTCAGAGCCCCACAAGTCACCCCATCTTGGATTCTGCTAGGACTCTAGTTTTCAGAAATGCACAGGTTTGGTAGGTTTCCCTAGGTGCCGGCTGAGCTAGAGGCCAAAATCTACAGTTAGGCACTTTGCAAAAAACACCTCTGTTTTCTTTCAAAAAATGTGATGTGTGCACGTTGCGTTTTGGGGAGTTCCTGTCATGGGCGCTAGGCCTAGCCACACAAGTGAGGTATCATTTTTATCGGGAGACTTGGGGGAACGCTGGATGGAAGGAAATTTGTGGCTCCTCTCTGATTCCAGAACTTTCTGTCACCAAAATGTGAGGAAAATGTGTTTTTTTAGCCGAATTGTGAGGTTTGCAAAGGATTCTGGGTAATAAAACCTGGTCAGAGCCCCACAAGTCACCCCATCTTGGATTCCCCTAGGTCTCTAGATTTAAAAAATGCACAGGTTTGGTAGGTTTCCCTAGGTGCCGGCTGAGCTAGAGGCCAAAATCTACAGGTAGGCACTTTGCAAAAAACACCTCTGTTTTCTTTAAAAAAATGTGATGTGTCCACGTTGCGTTTTGGGGCGTTTCCTGTCACGGGCGCTAGGCCTACCCACACAAGTGAGGTATCATTTTTATCGGGAGACTTGGGGGAACATAGATTAGCAAAACAAGTGTTATTGCCTCTTGTCTTTTTCTACATTTTTTCCTTCCAAATATAAGAGAGTGTGTAAAAAGACAACTATTTGAGAAATGCCCTGTAATTCACATGCTAGTATGGTCACCCCGGAATTCAGAGAGGTGCAAATAACCACTGCTCCTCAACACCTTATCTTGTGCCCATTTTGGAAATACAAAAGTTTTCTTGATAGCTATTTTTGACTCTTTATATTTCAGCAAATTAATTGCTGTATACCCGGTATAGAATGAAAATGCACTGCAGGGTGCAGCTCATTTATTGGCTCTGGGTACCTTGGGTTCTTGATGAATCTACAAGCCCTATATATCCCTGCAACCAGAGGGGTCCAGCAGACGTAACGGTATATTGCTTTCAAAAATCTGACATTGCAGGAAAAAGTTACAGAGTAAAACGTAGAGAAACATTGCTGTTTTTTTACCTCAATTTCAATATTTTTCTTTTTCAGTTGTTATTTTCTGTAGGAAACCCTTGTAGGATTTACACAAATGACCCCTTGCTGAATTCAGAATTTTGTCTACTTTTCAGAAATGTTTAGGTTTCTGGGATCCAGCATTGGTTTCACGCCCATTTCTGTCACTGACTGGAAGGAGGCTGAAAGCACAAAAAATTGTAAAAATGGGGTATGTCCCAGTAAAATGCCAAATTTGTGTTGAAAAATTGGGTGTTCTGATTCAAGTCTGCCTTTTCCTGAAAGCTGGGAAGCTGGTGATTTTAGCACCGCAAACCCTTTGTTGATGCCATTTTCAGGGAAAAAAACACAAGCCTTCTTCTGCAGCCACTTTTTCCCATTTCTTTGAAAAAAACGAAATTTTTACTGTATTTCGGCTAATTTCTTGGCCTCCTTCAGGGGAACCCACAAAGTCTGGGTACCTCTAGAATCCCTAGTATGTTGGAAAAAAAGGACGCAAATTTGGCTTGGCTAGCTTATGTGGACAAAAAGTTATAAGGGCCTAAGCGCAAACTGCCCCAAATAGCCAAAAAAAGGCCTGGCACAGGAGGGGGAAAAGGCCTGGCAGCGAAGGGGTTAATCAGTCCTGGTATTTCCTACAGAATATTTGGAAAATTGCACAGGACTAACATATAAACAGGCAAGTGCCCAGTTCTCATTTGCAATGCCAACATTGGACAATTGTAGAGAGGTGTATTTGCTTCAATCTGGCTCCCAATGAGGAATGTTTCTAAATATTCTAGGGGCATTTCAACATATTTGTTCCCATGTCTTACGCGGTATTCCCCTCTTTAGATCCCCCTCGAAGCAGGACTGAAATGGGTTCAGGGGACTCTGTTTGGAGTCCTGTATTGTATGGTTTCGGAGATCAATCCCTTTGTGTCTTCAAATGTGCAGACTAGTTTTTCCGAATGAGTGGAAAGTCAGGTAGCGGCTAGTGTGTTTGTTGGACGCAAAGCCCAGTGTCTCAGGTGGCAAAATGGCGGAATGTCTCAGAAATTCTAAAAAAATTTTTACATTGTTTGAAAGACTTGAAGCTTTCACTTTGAAAGAGGTGTCATAATGTTCTGCTGTCTCCCCAATCCATTGAGGAAAGAACTGTGAATCTAGAGCGGGCCTGAAGTTTTTTCTGGCTAGAAACAGGTTTGGAAAGGCCTTTCTTGACACCAACCTGGTCACAAATCTCAAGAACTGTTTTAGTCGGAGTAGTGGGAAAGCAATGCTAGGCCCCAAAAGAAATGACACGCAACTGTCCTATCCATATGGAACCAGTTTTTATTTTGCTCTCTCTCACCACGCATTCTGATATGCAGTGAAGGTGTGCCATCCAACAGTATTCCATAAGGTTTAGTTGGATTATGTTTTTTATCTCACATATTCAATATGCCTTTAAACTAAATAACCACATTATGAGCTATGCAGTTTATTCCTAAAATCCTCATGGTATTTTACAGTTTTCTCTGCTACTTTGGACTGTTTATATTACTGTCAAACTGTGAATCTTACTGTGTGTCTATTTTTCACTGCTAGCACGTTGTTCACCTCTAGAAAGACCCATGTGTACTGCGAGCACTGTAATTCCTATTATGTTTGGTGCCACTGAACACTGTGCTAGAGATGTCTTTTTTGAAATAATTATCTAACTTCTGATGCCTAAAAGAAGAATGCCACATCCATGCTGTTTCTTTCTACATTCTATACAGATGACTCATTCAGAACCTGCACAGTTGAAGACAACTGTTTACTACTTGATACTGAGTCTCATACCGAAAACCCAAAAGAAAAATAGAACAATATTGTTATAGACAGCTTAAGCTATTTGTCACAGATGGTACTGCCCAGTATTAAACAAGTGTTGGCTTTGGATCAGCTTCTTGCTTATGATTGGGTGGCGTTCTTGTCTATCACAGTTACCTGCTCTTTATTGAATGTCTTTCCTCTCTAATGTTATGTTTCCCCTTTCTCTGAAGCATTTTTTTCCTTATTCTCACTTTTGATTGTCTGAGTTGCATCCTTGCATTCCATGCTGGAAATTGAAACATTTATTATGGGATATTATAACTTGGGTACAGCAGAAAAAGGACGTTGTCATGGCGGGTGAAGTCAATGACAGACAGCCTGTACATTATGTTGTCAATATGAGCCCCAAAGAAATTGTCAACAAGGAAAATTATAGTAGCACAACTGCTCAGTTTACTAAATAGATGACTGCCTTTTGAGCTAGCAGTGGGAGTTAAGCAGTGTTTGGGCTGAGAAAGGTGAGGTATGTTAAGGATCTGTGTCCTAAGATGACTATCTACGAACTGTTCTAAGAGGTGTGGACTTCATAACTAAGGGCATGTCTTTATTTATGTGCTTGAAACCAAGGACATAGCTGTCAGTGCGATGAGTGCAAGGGGCACTAGGACCACATGCAGACCAGGTGTACGTGTGATCACAGGACACCACTTCCGGTCACTAGACATCGGACACCAGTTACAGTCAAGAGGAGGGGCAGGACACTACTGGCCAGCACCTCGGGGAGAGGGACGTGCCTACCTGTGCGGGCACCACAGAAAGAAATAAAGAACGTGTGCACACCCCTATCGGCCTCCTTGTGTCATCCTTTGAGGCTCGGGGAGCAATAGACACAACATCTGGTGACAAGAGTGGGATCCGCCCTCTGGACAAGAACCAGGCAGCCACTCCCTGCTTCTGGATCAGCATTGGTGCCTATACAAATCCAATACACCAGGGCGACCTCAAGAGCCCCTGGTTGCGTGTCTACCTGCAACAATAGAGAGCTCACAACCAAGCGATAAGCACCGCTGGACTTTCGTCACTGACTGAACCTCCTGCATTGATCTCCGACTCACTTATGATCTCGCAAGAGTGTGATTCCCTTGGCGGCCATCTTAAAGTCAGGAGGAAGAGCCAAAGAGCTGTGTGAAAGCAACAGCGGCCATTTTAAAGTCAGGTGCCCACAGTACTGAGAATCGTAACCACTGTCAGACACCCTGTGGAAACACAAATGCAGTGAGTGCATAAAATATTAAAGAAATACAGCAGAAGTGAAAAATCTGGCAAATAAATTGCAATTGTGACAACAATTTTAGATTACAAATAACAGTCACAACTATTTCATTTTATAACCATGACTGAAGAATGCAATGAAGGCTCAGTTCCAAGCACAGTGTTCAGGCACCCTCTGCCGTTTGACCTCTCTGACTCTCAAACAAACGACACTCATTGGAAGAAATAGATCAGGCGTTTTGAACACTAAAAATCACATGGATGACCAGGCAAAGGACCTATTTCTGAACCTAGTGGGGGATGATGTTGAAGACCTGCTCTTAACGTCCCCTCCTGAGTCAATTACCACATACAAAGGCCTGATAAATTGCCTCACAGACAGTTTCGACCCCCAGTGAAATGTCGTCTTCAAACGATACACGTTCAACACAGCATGCCACTGAGCAGATGAATCCCTCGACAACTTTGCGACCCTGCTGTGCAAACTGGTCACCTACTGCGAAACAAATTCCACAATGAGGCAGCTATCATGCTGCGCATCATCAAAGTGTGTCACTCAACTGGATTACGCACAAAAATACTGAAAGAATCATACATGCTGGACAAAATACTGACCATGGGATCACAGGACGTTAACACCGCTAGGGCCGCAAGTGAATGGAACTGTGGAAAAGTTCATGAAAAACATAAAGAAGGCGGTCCAATGATCAAAGTTGGTGCAGTTCTCTGTGGGACAAGCACTGTGCCAAGTACTTCAGGATTACTGCAACACCCTACACAATTCCACAGTGAGGTGCCCATCAGAACTGGTACTGGGGAGAACAAGCAGGACCCGTCTGCCTCACCTGGATGCCAATGCCCAATCTGAACACAGTGAAATTGTCAAGTGTGACCAAGAGGCCAAGAGGAAAATTACATGACAAGCTGAAGCACAACATCATGCCATAATATCTGGACTAGAACTGGGAGATCTAGTCCTTGTATGCCAACAGCAAACATGAAAATCAGACAGCCCTTTCTCGAGCCAGCCTCTGAAGATATCTAACATCAAAGGGTCAATGATCACTGTAGCGGCAGGGCCTCATTCCATCACTAGGAACAGCTCTCACTTCAGAGAGTTCAGAGTGTTAGATGAGGATGAAGGAGAGGCATGGCCATGTCCCGGACAGAAATCTCTGAGTGAAGACACTGGAGAGCCAATGTCAGCAGCTCTGCCGAATGGGGAGGGCCCTTTCCAGGCCAAGGATGCAGGAGGATAGAAGGACCATGGAAAGGAGAGCTCTCATCTAACAAGACTGAGGAGGAAGCCCAAAAGACTGATTGAGGAACTATCATGACTGACTGGAAGTAAAACTGCTGAGATAGTCTCTCTCGGTCTCTCTCTCTCTCTCTCTCTCTCTCTCTCTCTCTCTTTCTCTCTCTACATATCTCTCTCTCATCTATATGTCTCTAAATATTGGTTGCATGAAGAGAGCATGAAACATGCCCAGTGTTACCAACAACGGTGAGTGTGGGAATTGTGTATATTTCATCAACAAAGGGGAGAGATGTCAGAACAACGAGCACAAGGGGCACTAGCACCACACGCACTCTAGGTGTACGTGTGGTCACCGGACACCAGTTCTGGTCGGGAGGAGGGGCAGGACACTACTGGACAGCAACTTCAGGAAGAAGGATGTGCCTATCTGTGTGGACACTGCAGAGAGAAATAAAGAAGGTGTGCACACCCCTACTGGCCTCCTTATGTCACCCTATGGGGCTCAGGGGGCATAATAACACGACAATATCCTTATTCAAGTGACTAAAAATATTAGCTTCTCTTCATCCAGATCCTCTTCCTCCTACTCCTCCTGGTTCTCATCCTTCTCACAGTTGTGTTCCTCTTCATCACCAGATGGTCTCCTTTCCTTCCTGGTGCTGAAGCATTTTCTTACTCAGAATTATGCTTTAAACAAGGTCAATAAATCTTTTCATCCAGCATAAGGCATCAGAATTTCACAACAAACCAAATTAGAGTGACATTATGGCCTATTTTGCCACACAAGGAAAACTCCAGTTTGAAATAAGCTTAAGGAGTTTTATTAAAAACTCAGACTCAATGTCATGTAGACAATTCTCAAAACAAAATGATAAAGGCACGGAATCACCAAGGGTTGACCAAGGTGATGAAAAAGATTCAAACAAACTTCAAAAGGACTTAACATTCAACAATGAAAATACAAACCAGCAACAAAATAACCTGCTGCACAGAAAACAAGAGCTGTTCGGTTCGTTTAAGCATTAAGGCAATTTACAATTTTTCTAAGCTTGGCTAACTAAGGCAAGGGAAAGCCCTACAGATTAGCAAGCCACAAGTTAACATGTGCTGGACTAAACATATGCGGACAAAAAGGAAAAGGAAAAAGGACAAAAATAATTTGGAAAAATGACATCTGGGGCAAAAGATGACTAACCAAAGTTGGCAAAAAGTAGATAAAAAGGGAAGTGTCAGCAAGTCATAAGCTCTGTCAAGAGTCTGCTTCTTGGGGCCAGGGGAAATGTTTCTGAGTCTCAGCAAAGCATTGGAATAAAGGGTAAGGGTAAAGAGGAGTGTACCTTACAGAGTCCAACGGGTCTAGAATGAAGAGTACGCTGAAGAAGGGTAAGGAGCAGGATGCGAGGCTGTATGCTGGCAGTTCATCGAGAGAACGGTACACTAAAATTCATAGTGCAATATGATCCATTCATACATGACTCTACATGACGCAGAAGGTGTAATTGGTCAATCATAGGCAGTCATGCGACATGTAACTGCAGCATCAGGAAAGATTCCCAAGTCCATCATGAGAAAAGGCAACCATTTTAGATCATCCGTACAAGTTGAAACAAATGTAGACATTTACATCCACAATTCCTGAATGTACTGGGCTCAAGGTTAATTTATCAGGCTCACTATGTGTAGAACAATAGGACATACATTACCAAACTAGCATTTCATGGGAATGAAGTCTGAAAAGAATGACAAAGCTGTTTTTCTCTTGTTAACATGTCATTCCTTTAAATTCAGAGGCCTTGTAAATTAATATGGCTGAACTAAAGCAAATGGAATTAACATGACACATTCATTTATGCAAATAATACACATATAACATTTAGAATGATAAATTCAACATTATTAAGCTTTCTCATTGTCATGTTACAGCAGATGTAAAACAAATTAACTCTGTTAATACATTACTTTAAGTATAGTGCAGAACTGCAATCTTCTGCTGTTGCATGAAACGTTTAAAACATTACTTTTCTGAGATTCATTGTTGTTTTAATGCAAACTATTAATTAACATCATGTAGATTAAGAAATAATTAATTGATTATACATGAAGTGTAAGGCTATACCACCACACTTTACTTTAGTAGCCTACAGTGAGTGCAAATTAATATAGGCTTTCAATGCACCACTTTACAACAAATCTATTAATACTTCAACTAACAAAATGCATAGTCTGTCACATATAGATGATAACTGTGACACCAAAGGTAGCAATAAAATTTCTGCTACATCACTGGTCTTTCACTTTCTCCTCCTTCTTAACATCATCATGGTCTCCGCATCCTGTTGGTCTTGTCATCTTCCTCTTATTCTTGATCCTCCTCCTCTATGCTTTCCTCTTGACCCTCCTCATCCCCCTGGCCATCCATTGGATCCTAATCACGTTCCTCCTAGTTCAGATTTTTGCTCTCCTGGTCCTTTTTTTTCTTATCCTCCTGATCTTTCTGATCCTGTTCACCTTACCTTGTTCATCCCCTGCTCACCCTCCTCCACCTCTTCTTCCTGGTTTCATTTTCCTCTTTTTGCTATCATACCTGGTCTTTCTTCTTCTGTTTCCGTTCAACATATTTATATTCAGTTCCATTCATCAGCCTCTCTGTTCTGCTCCTTCTGGTCTCAAAGGGGTCCTCTTGGTCCTGATCCTCCAGATCCTACTCATCCTGATCTTGTTCATGTTTCTCCTCGCCTTCTCAGTCCTGGTCATTCATATATTTTTCGTCCTCCAGTTCTGGGTTTCTGTCAGGTTGGCCCTGTTCCTTGTCCACCTGGATCTTGTCTTCTTGATCATCCTTGTCTGATGTTAGCCACGCAGTTAGGCCTAATTTATATGTATCATGCATGTAATATGAGGAAAGCCCTGCCACATACGTCAAGGCAGCTGGTTTGAAAAGGGATGGGAAGATTCTTATAGATTCTATTGTGCACCATATGATAGCTATGCACAGAGGCCACAAAGGGTGAGTATTTTATAGTATTAAAGTGAATTATACCCATCGAATCTGAGTGAATTGACACCCTAGGACTTGCAGGTTTCCACCTATTGAAAAGAAGCAATTTTTATAAGGATCAGCCTTTTGTGCAGAATAGCAAAAGATTCCTCCAGCCCTCAAAAACAATTGTTCACCGGTGATCATAAATGTGTAGTGCGCAGTATTTTCCTTTATGTACACCTTTTAAGTATTACAGTAGTGAAAGACTGTCATAGCACATAGAACTGCATTTAGTGATGAAGTGGTTAAGGTAATGAACAACAAAACACCTTTTCATGTTTGGCTTGATAGCACAGCTGTCAGACTAAGGACCTGATTATGACCTTGGCAGATGGAATACACGTCACAAACATGATGGATATCCTGTCCGCCAAGGTCGTAATCATGCCCTAACTTATTGATAACAATGCATTAAAATATGAATATGGTGGGTGTTGGCTACGTCCAGGGATATATTATTGTTTCACCTCATGATATTGCTTGTTTGGTTAGCATTCTGCCTGCTATAGCTTGCTTGCATTAAAATGCAAGTGGGATTGTTTTACACCCCGAAGGTGTCCTCAATCCCACACGTTCAATTCTATAAATCATACACGCATTGCATACGAACAGCACTTCTTTTTCATGGCAGCAGGCATTTATAATTGTTAGTCAGGACATTGTGCCAACTGGAGCCTTCCCTATACTAGATAGACAAGATTTGGAAAAACTATTGGGGCTTCTTTTTATACATCAACACAGGCATGCACAAATGCTGTTTACGTACTCTTTATGTAGGTCTGTAAGTCAGACCCATTGGCTTAGCCAGTGCTTGTTTCATACATATTTCTTAAAGGTCGCCTACTACCATGCTTTGCCTCAGAGATAAAATACTAGTCAAGAGAGATTAGATTTGGAATGCACTAGGGCTCCTTGGGAAATAAATGGCTCAGGTTAAAAAATACTCTTGTCACTGAGGATGCTCCTTTATAATCTTTTACAAAGGGTGTTTGATTTGCTTTGTGTTTGAGACACCTCCTCTCATTTCTAGGAACAGTAAACCCTTTAAATCACGGCTGTATTCACTGTTAACTCCTTAACCAGGTTGTTTTGTCTTATATGCCTTTCAAAAATAATATTCTTGCCTTTTCTGTATAGGTGCATTGGCTATATTTTGGGACACGTTGGCATTATTTATGCATTTTTCTTTGCTCTACAAGGGTACCTTAGATCTCTTGACACTTTTAGGTGCAGAGACCCCTGCAATTCATATAGTGACATCAAATATTCCTTTAGATTTAGGTTTGGCACTCCCCTCTTCCTCTCTTCTCTTTCTAGGCAGCTTTTCCTTTCATCGGACCTCCGTGACCGGTAGTGCCCCGTGGGAGACAAGAACGTCTGTACTCGCAACATGCAACAGAAAGAGACAGAAGGATAGCAAGTGACACAACAACATAACTTTAGAGGCATTTTACCACATTGTGGGGCATATTTACTAGAAGTGGCGCAGCGCTATTGCAGGACCCAAAGTTTCAAAAGGAGGTGTTGTCTCGTATGGACAGGATGGGCCTCCGCGACGATGAGGGACTCGTTTTGACTGTACGGATTTATGATTTAAAGAAGGCTGCAAATGAGAAGATGTGCCTGGATGGTGTACTGATAATCCACCAACGACGTGGTGGCTGGCATCAGCCTTACTGCACCCCCATAAGGGTGTGGAGCATTCTTATAAGCAGAGTCTGAAATATGCACATGCGACCACCCTATCAGTGCACCCACGGCTTTACTGACTGCATTTGTGCAAGGGCACCCTGCAATTCGGCTCTTAAAAGTTGGTCTGAGGGCTTCAATTAAGGTGACTGCAGCTGCCAACGAGCCCAGAGACTGAAGGGGTTTTCAGGCTCCTCCAAGATGTTGTAAGACAAACTTCAAACAGCTCTAGGCCGTAATAGGATGCGTGGTGCTGGTTTGCAGCACAGCTGGTGTGTGCACGTACAGCACGAACTGGCACCATGTGTGGCCAACCACAACAGGAGTGTAAGTTATCAGTACCTTAAGCAGTCGTGCTAATAGAGCAGTTAAATGAAAGTACATTCTTAAAATGATTGAAAATATTAACGTGTCTCGAGATGCTTTTCCGTCCGCTTGGCTACAAGTCTTACTACATAGGAAGGGTGGCCAGCGCGAAATTACATGCCCCCCAAAACTGAGAGTCCCAACAAAGTTTGACTGATAATGTAGGTAGGCGTTAAACGCTTGAATGTGTGGTCTAGTGCAGGGATGGAGTTGTATACTATGCTACATTCGACTTCCTGTGCTCAGGTGGAGAAAGGGGTGGGAGGGCTGATGGTCCAGCCAGATTAGCCTTTCTGTATCCAGTCTCATCCATGGATGATTATTGCACATGATTATAAACTGTGATTAAGCAGCGAAATATATGTGTAAACGGCGAGGCAATGATTAATGTTCATCTTCCATAACGTTAAAGACTAATACAAAAGTTTTACAAAGAAACAGTAATGAAAATGCATAGCTTGAGCTGAAACTCTGTTGTCTACGCACAGCCCCGAAGGAACCAGAGCCACTATTTGCATTTTCATTTATGAGTTGTATTGAAAATATTATTCGATTTTCCTAATCGGCTTTTCCACACGTCCATGTTGCATTCATCTGGCAATGACGCCTTTGGTTTTGTGCTGTGGTGTTAACGAGCTTTCTCATAAACCCGTTTGGTTATTGGAATCATGAAGAATTTTTTATTGTGGATGGCTATTAGAATTTTTTCGTTAAAACACAAGCTTAGTTTTGTTTCTAAAGCAATTTGGTCAGGCAACATTATAAAAAAATGCGAATTTATTATTTGTCTTGTGTTACATAGTACGTGAGAATGAGTGAGTCGTTGAATGGATGAGTGGATGAGTGATTGGATAATTATTTGGTGTAGGGATGAGTGAGTGAATGAGAAAGTAAGTGGATGAAATGTTGGCAGATAAGCCTCCATTAGGTGCATAGCAAGCGAGCCTGACCGCTACAATGGGTTTGAGGGGGTTCCCCCCACCACTAGAAAATTCGGGAAAAATGGCAAAAACAGTGCATGCTAAAACACATTTGTCATTATATATTCAATTGTATTAGGTTTTAAAGCACTCTAAATGATGACCTTACAGTGCACCAGGAAATAGATATCTTTAAAGGGTTCTTCAGTTAACCCCCACTCTCTAACAATGCCTCTCATCTCTCCATAGCCCCTCTCTAACATGTATAGCATCTGTTTTATAGTGCCTCTCTTACTAGCGTAGTGTGTTGGAGCACTTTACATCAAACACACATAGACATGAATCATACATGTGTAAATCAGTGTATGGAAAATGTTGCATAACACAAGGAGCACTACAAGCTGCATGATTCACGTCATCTTTACTGGTAGGTATTTTTTAAGAGTGCTTGGTCTAGGGAAGTATAAACTCAGCATTCAGAATGCAAGACAATCTTTACTATTAGTAACTTATGTCTACCCAAACAAACCCTTTTGTTTTGCCCAATTAGGATAATCAAAGACTGGGAAAAACATAACTTTCTAACCTGTAGCATGCAGTTTGCAGACAGCTGTTTGATGGCAGTTCATAGCTCACTATGCCAGATTATGATTGTACTTTATGAACTGCACAGTAACAAAAGGATCTCTGTGACAAAAGCAGTATTCCATTGAGCATTGCACATAAAATACTGTTCTGTGATCTGTACAGCATACACTCTTTGCAGCAGGCATAGTAACCCTCTGCTTTACCTTAGATAAGCCAAAACTACCACAAGATAAAACTCTGATGTCTCTCCAGCAGGTACATTAATCCCCAGAGGTATCTTGGCAATTTTATTGTTGCCTGAAAACAGTTGGATTTACAAGGAACTCTGCAGTGCTTTTAAAACTGCTGCAGTAATACACAACCGCCACCAACCCCAGTAATAAAAGCAGCACCCACTACTCCAGCCTCCCGCGGTGGCTAGTATGGCCTTGGCATGAATGGATGCAGACATTGATTTTATAAGCTGATGTCTCAACATCCCAGTCAACTTCTACAAATAACAAAATTAAGCCTGAGCTCTTTCAAACAGATGAAGTTTCAAGACAAAGCACTAAAAACAGCAGAAGACAACTTATTTTTATTATAAAATGCTGCACCTTCTACAGTGGTTTGATGCAAAATGATGGAGCCGCCCCCATTATCTCCCTTTACTGCAGAATGTGATGAGGGGCCTCTGAGTCTCCAGCATCTAGCCACTATACACTGGCCTTGGGCTGAACTGGGGCCTCCTGAAGGGTTGGGGGACCCTGCAGGACAGCAGGGGCCTATGTTATGCAATTGAGCCGCTAGACAAGCATATAGCATAGTGGAATCACCATGAAAATGCGTTACCATTGACCTTGTGGGTCGAAATGGCTGGAATGGGCTAGGAGGATTAGCCACTAGTGGCTATGTCTGACTTTGATAGAACTTAAGAGCATCCTTCAGGATGAAGGCACATTTGTGCTCCTCTGCTATACTGTAGTTCTCTTTATCCAAGTCCACCCCAGCTGTCCTCTTGTAGAAGACCTTCTGGCCATCACCATAATGAGGAAATTATAGAGCAGGAACAAGGAGGGAGATTGTTGTACATCTTAGGAAGTATTCTGTTGACAATAAGAGACTCCCATTCCTTGATTTTTATTGCATTCTAATGAAGCTCAATACATTTCTCATCTGGCCCTAAATCTGTCAGCAACAAGGGGACCCTCCAATTCATGATGTTTCCTGTTTGGAAATTCCAGTGTGAGTGACTGCTCATGAAGCCAAAGGACTTTGAGTTTGATTGACCAAGCCTCAGTTCTGTTATAAAATGTCTTTATAATGGTTCAAGATCAGGGATGCTATGCCTATTCCATGCATGGCAAAATGTGGTACCCCATGAGAACAAGATTTAGGGACTGAAATCAGCGGCATTTATTGTTCTATTCAGTTACAATTTCAACATTTCATGATTTTCTATTCAGTTACAATTTCAACAGGCAATTTCAACATTTCATGATTTTCTCTATATAATGTTGATGTTTTCATTTTTGAGGCTACTGAAGTCTGATGAAGTCACATGTGCTTCAAGTATACTTTCAAGTGTATTTTCAATAAGTACAACAATAAATAGCAGACAGAAATTGGGAAGAGCAGCATTATATCAAAGAAAATGGGAGACTTCTGCTAAAATCAAAAAATTATGGTACAGAGAAATTGCTGGAAAGCACTTCAGATCCTGCACCCCCAACCAGACATTAAATTCTGCTGAGAGTCTTACTTCTTGTGAGGGATAGAAAAAGGATTATCTGAAGAGCAGGTAAAAGGGTGAGGCCGCAAGTACCCTGGTATGAAATACTAGCATGAGACCAGCGAGCGGCAGGATGAAAAGGTGCCACTGGGTGCTCAGAACTTGTAAGACCACCACAGGTGTCATATGATGATGTGTATTTAAATCATTGAAATAGCATAATAGGATATTTAAGGTCTGACCTCAATATAGTCAGGCAAAACCTTGCAAGGTCAGACTGCCACCCTGGGTAAGATTAGGTCCTAACCTGCAAAGGACAATTTATCATGGTGGTCAATTTAATGTTAGGCCTATACTCAAGTCTTGGCAAAAAGCATTAAGAAAAGACTTAAGTAGTGAAAAATAATCTCACAGAATGTAACTTTATGTACAGAATATTGATAATAGAGTGTACATTGTAAGTGTAAAATAATCCATCATGCTTTTCAATGCAAGCAATCAATGATTTGCAAAATGATGCATAGAATACCTTGTTTGGCAATAGCATGAGGAGAGACAGAACTAATGCTCTCAGACAGATTCAAAGCCCACTTTCTATTTTTGAAAGATTTGACAACACAAGTTCCCAGGCCAGCGGCGGCTCCTCTGCTATGGAGGAGGAGCATTGCCCCCACCAGCTGAAAACCTTTAACAACAAACCCCATGGGGGGACCACGGGGGAGGATGAGGCGAAGTGCACCAGGCACTCCCCTCAGTGTGCTTGTGTGTTTGATCAGCCATCTCGAGCCAGCCAAACACACATGCGCACTTTGCTCTCTCCAACCTGGCACTGTGTTGGTGGGCTGGAGAGAGCAGGCACAGGCTTCCAGACTGCCTGGGAGTGCCCTGGCTGGGCACTCTGGCCAATCCTAAAGCTGCTTTCATGCAGCTTTAGGATTGGCCACAGGGCAGGCTGGGAGCCTGTACCTGCTGAGGGGACGAAGGAGCGGCAATGCAGGTTTTTATTTTCACTATATTATTAATATTCCCCCTGTCGTGCGCCACCTGAACCCTTTTAAGCCCCGTGAGCCGCGACTGTCCCAGACATGCAAAGCTGTCAAGACTCACATCTAAAACAATGAAAGGGAATAACACAAACATATTGAAGGACATACATCTATTTTTAATTACATAACGTATAGATATCTATGAGAAATTTAAATTTTCTGCAGCACGGTGACAGAAATATGTGCAGTGTTTATATTTAGCCTCCAGATGTTTCTGATGTATTTAGATAAAAACTCAGAATTGTAGGAATTATATAGAAATCACTGACTGAAATTCAAAAGGAGAAACAGAAACCAAGGGATACAAATTTCAGGCAATTAGGAGACAGAATTCTTAACCATGAAATACATACGAATAAATGTTCATCTGTAATCACAGAAACATTTAATACATATTTGGCAGTTCAATTACAGGGTCAAAGTGGGAGCTATGCCAAAACACTTTAAGACCTGTTACTAGGCTTCCAACCTTATAGTTCCCAATTCATCTAAATAAAAGTTTCAAAATTCATCGCCATATATTTGCCACATGGAAAAGCATTATAGCCAGCTTCTTCAACATATACATGTAGTTCCTGACCTCTCTCATATGAGAATGTCTCTATAGTATTCAATATACCAAATGCACCCAGATCCGTCAGAAAGAACAACACTGCCATAACATTTGGCAAATCAGTCCTTACTCTCCACTGTAAAGGGATGGCTTGTGAGTCCTCATTTAAATTTTTGCTCCCCCAAATTGAAAGCTTTCTCACATACCTTATGATTTTCCAGTATGACCCCCTTCACATAACCATCCACAACATTATAGTTTCAACCCCCCTCCCCAAACTCTCTCTCAGGTTTGGTTCTGGTACAAGCTTGAATTCTCTCAGAGAGGTCCCTGATGGCATGCTTCTCTGGCTCTTCCTGAAATGAATCCTCCATACTGTTGCCCCACTCCTCACTGGTAGCTACCATTTTGACAACATTGCAGCCTGCCTGTACAAACTTCACTGACTCTATCTCAATGTCTTCATCACAAAGAAACCAAACTGTCTCTGTGACAGAATAATCCATTCACAACAGAAATATGTGCAGTGTTTATATTTAGCCTCCAGATGTTTCTGATGTATTTAGATAAAAACTCAGAATTGTAGGAATTATATAGAAATCACTGACTGAAATTCAAAAGGAGAAACAGAAACCAAGGGATACAAATTTCAGGCAATTAGGAGACAGAATTCTTAACCATAAATACATACAAATAAATGTTCATCTGTAATCACAGAAACATTTAATACATATTTGGCAGTTCAATTACAGGGTCAAAGTGGGAGCTATGCCAAAACACTTTAAGCCCTGTTACTAGGCTTCCAACCTTATAGTTCCCAATTCATCTAAATAAAAGTTTCAAAATTCATCGCCATATATTTGCCACATGGAAAAGCATTATAGCCAGCTTCTTCAACATATACATGTAGTTCCTGACCTCTCTCATATGAGAATGTCTCTATAGTATTCAATATACCAAATGCACCCAGATCCGTCAGAAAGAACAACACTGCCATAACATTTGGCAAATCAGTCCTTACTCTCCACTGTAAAGGGATGGCTTGTGAGTCCTCATTTAAATTTTTGCTCCCCCAAATTGAAAGCTTTCTCACATACCTTATGATTTTCCAGTATGACCCCCTTCACATAACCATCCACAACATTATAGTTTCAACCCCCCCCCCCCCCCCAAACTCTCTCTCAGGTTTGGTTCTGGTACAAGCTTGAATTCTCTCAGAGAGATCCCTGATGGCATGCTTCTCTGGCTCTTCCTGAAATGAATCCTCCATACTGTTGCCCCACTCCTCACTGGTAGCTACCATTCTGACAACATTGCAGCCTGCCTGTACAAACTTCACTGACTCTATCTCAATGTCTTCATCACAAAGAAACCAAACTGTCTCTGTGACAGAATAATCCATTCACAACAGAAATATGTTCAGTGTTTATATTTAGCCTCCAGATGTTTCTGATGTATTTAGATAAAAACTCAGAATTGTAGGAATTATATAGAAATCACTGACTGAAATTCAAAAGGAGAAACAGAAACCAAGGGATACAAATTTCAGGCAATTAGGAGACAGAATTCTTAACCATAAATACATACAAATAAATGTTCATCTGTAATCACAGAAACATTTAATACATATTTGGCAGTTCAATTACAGGGTCAAAGTGGGAGCTATGCCAAAACAATTTAAGCCCTGTTACTAGGCTTCCAACCTTATAGTTCCCAATTCATCTAAATAAAAGTTTCAAAATTCATCGCCATATATTTGCCACATGGAAAAGCATTATAGCCAGCTTCTTCAACATATACATGTAGTTCCTGACCTCTCTCATATGAGAATGTCTCTATAGTATTCAATATACCAAATGCACCCAGATCCGTCAGAAAGAACAACACTGCCATAACATTTGGCAAATCAGTCCTTACTCTCCACTGTAAAGGGATGGCTTGTGAGTCCTCATTTAAATTTTTGCTCCCCCAAATTGAAAGCTTTCTCACATACCTTATGATTTTCCAGTATGACCCCCTTCACATAACCATCCACAACATTATAGTTTCAACCCCCCCCCCCCCAAACTCTCTCTCAGGTTTGGTTCTGGTACAAGCTTGAATTCTTTCAGAGAGGTCCCTGATGGCATGCTTCTCTGGCTCTTCCTGAAATGAATCCTCCATACTGTTGCCCCACTCCTCACTGGTAGCTACCATTCTGACAACATTGCAGCCTGCCTGTACAAACTTCACTGACTCTATCTCAATGTCTTCATCACAAAGAAACCAAACTGTCTCTGTGACAGAATAATCCATTCACAACAGAAATATGTGCAGTGTTTATATTTAGCCTCCAGATGTTTCTGATGTATTTAGATAAAAACTCAGAATTGTAGGAATTATATAGAAATCACTGACTGAAATTCAAAAGGAGAAACAGAAACCAAGGGATACAAATTTCAGGCAATTAGGAGACAGAATTCTTAACCATAAATACATACAAATAAATGTTCATCTGTAATCACAGAAACATTTAATACATATTTGGCAGTTCAATTACAGGGTCAAAGTGGGAGCTATGCCAAAACACTTTAAGCCCTGTTACTAGGCTTCCAACCTTATAGTTCCCAATTCATCTAAATAAAAGTTTCAAAATTCATCGCCATATATTTGCCACATGGAAAAGCATTATAGCCAGCTTCTTCAACATATACATGTAGTTCCTGACCTCTCTCATATGAGAATGTCTCTATAGTATTCAATATACCAAATGCACCCAGATCCGTCAGAAAGAACAACACTGCCATAACATTTGGCAAATCAGTCCTTACTCTCCACTGTAAAGGGATGGCTTGTGAGTCCTCATTTAAATTTTTGCTCCCCCAAATTGAAAGCTTTCTCACATACCTTATGATTTTCCAGTATGACCCCCCTTCACATAACCATCCACAACATTATAGTTTCAACCCCCCCCCCCCCCAAACTCTCTCTCAGGTTTGGTTCTGGTACAAGCTTGAATTCTCTCAGAGAGGTCCCTGATGGCATGCTTCTCTGGCTCTTCCTGAAATGAATCCTCCATACTGTTGCCCCACTCCTCACTGGTAGCTACCATTCTGACAACATTGCAGCCTGCCTGTACAAACTTCACTGACTCTATCTCAATGTCTTCATCACAAAGAAACCAAACTGTCTCTGTGACAGAATAATCCATTCACACACACCCCCACACCATAATGTCAAGCTCCACCTTTCTCTCAGTAGCCTCATCACACAAAGCAAATCAGTTTACAACACATCATAAAAAAACACTCAAAGTTGGTGGATGCGCTCCCTCCTCGGCCTAGGGATTGGGGTCCAGGGAGGTGGTGGTCCCCAGGTCTCTGGAGCGCCAGCACACCGCCCCTAAGTATTTTTAATTTATTTGCCCTTGAGAGGAGGTGGTCCCTGGGGCTTTTAAATCCCCTAGGAGGGGGGCCCCATGCTCCCCCTTCTTATTAATTATATTGGCCATGCCCCTGGGACCTGCCCTACTTGGGGGCAAAAGTATTAAGAAGCACAAGAGTCCACACTTTTCTTTTTAGAATTTAAAGCAAAAAAAAGCTGATCCACCTGTGGATTTTGTCGAAAATGTAAAATAAAAATAGCTTAACAGGGGTTGTCTGCAGGGCCTGGCTGCACGCTCTGTGAACAACCTCCACTTTGGCCTTGCGCGGGGTGGTTGGATTAACGTACGGTAATTAAACTTACTTTATGTTATAGTTAGGAAACATAATAAAAAAACTTAGAAATTCACTTAAAGAACAAAGGTTACAGGGAGGTTATAGCTAGGTTCTGAATTTACTCACACAAAAATATAGAAGTTCTGTGATTATAATTATGATTATTTCAAGTAATTATAACTCATGCCCTAAGGTAACTATAACTCACGCCCTCACCATGCACTGCTAATTACCCCACATATTACATCACTCATGATATCTTTGATAACATAATTGAATGTATCAATATAACATTTGCAGTAAAGTAGAAAGTCAGTGAAAAAAACAAAGGTTACAGGGACATTACAATTAGGTTGATGTTTTACCCATACAAAACCATTGAATTTCAGCAGTTATAGTTATACTTATAGTTATAGTTATCTGAAGAAACTATAAATTGTGCCGAAAAGTAACTTTGGGCAATGAGTTTCTTAAGAAATTAACACAACTCTTGAATTAAGGAAATTGGAGATAAAAATAATTGTTGGCCTAAATAGAATATATACTATAGGCCGATGATGAAATGTTGGTTCATGTTGAATAGTTATACTGAGGTTGCCCTTTTGCTGTTAAAGAGGGATACAAGGTAAACCCTAAGGGTTTCTGCGGTGGGTAATGACATTAATTACCTGTCTTCATTATGTAAAGTTGAAATCTGAGTCCGTTTTCCATTTTATTACTGGAAAAGCACTATGGGTGACAAAAAGGTGATTTTTTTTTTTTTTCCTGACCCATGATCAAGGGGATTTTGTTCCTGAAACGTGTTGGGCATTTTTGTTGCCATTAAACTGATTTGAATAAAAGCCTTACATTCTAAGAAAGAGTGGCCGCGACTGCTTTGCGACGGGACCCCGGATGGAGGGTGCATCCTGTCGAAATTATATCATCTTCACCAGTACCATTTTTCAATCACACATAACAATCAATGATATATGTGGCAGTCCACTCAATGTAACCCCCCCACATTAACAATATTAGATCCTAAAATTAACTTAATAAAGTTCCTTATTAGTGCAAACTTTTTACTCTACTGCCGGGTGAAATACATTTACTGTTGGAGTTCACCCCCAACCTTTGGTGACAGGAGCAGTGTTGTAACAAAGACGCCGCAGCCCTGGTATGCGCAATCAGGGCCTTGAGCTTCAGAGGCTCCCCTCAGCACAGTATACTAGCCGGAGACCTCCTGAGTAAGTCCAGAAAGGGGGACCATCCATTTACTGTGCAGGGGAGCCCCCTCAAGTTTTCGTTACGCCACTGGAGTGGGTGTGGAAGGAGGAAAGGAGGGGTATTAAAAATAATTTATCACTTACTCACACAGAAGCTCAGGCATCTCCCAGCAGTTGTGGCTGAACCTGTACATCAGCATTACTTCCCCAAGTAGTTGAAAATTCAATTCTAACCTGCGTTATATAGTTTTACAAAATGGTGTGAGCTGTGTATGAGCTCCCACTGTGCCCTAACAGGAGATTCACCAGGAACAATCAATTCAATCTGGCTCATCTTTAGTAGTTAAATCTGAGCATCAAGGTAAACTTCAAGCAAGATATGTGAGGTACTGTGATTAACAAGCCAACTAATCAATAATACAATTAATGTATTAAAGAAGATACATAGAACCTTGGCCACCTCAGCCAGGGTTTTAGGGAAAACATATGATTTCAGTCCAATCATCTGCTCTTCTAAGTGTGCTTAGGCATGTTCATACTTCTGCAGGGATAGGCAGAATGCAAATTGATATGTCTTTGCCTCTCACCATGTCAACCCTGGAAGCATCATAGAAACAGAATAAATTAGTGTGTCACTAGCTAATTTGGAGAGGAAATTCATTGTTATCTTTGTGCTTGAAAATAACAAGAGCCACTATCATTCAAAAGATTCTTGTGTACTTCAAGGCCTCTATGCCCTGGAGGACATATCATCTACACTCCATAAATTGCCTATTGATTTCCTCTAATATTCTTTTATATTGTCTTTACAGCCGTTTCACTACTGGCATTTGAGACAGCCTTAGCTGTTCTGTCCCACTGTACTATTATGTTTCCCAAAAAATCTTTTGGTCTGCTGGTTTCATTTATTGGTCTGCTAAATAGTCATTCACATATTGGTCGGCTAAATTGTCATTACAGCTGATTTCCGCTAACCACCATGGGGCAATTGGTCAGCCCACTTTACTTATTAGTTCCCTTCACCTTAGGGAGTGCAAATGCCTGCGCATATTGTTTGTATCCATCTAAAAATAGTTATTTTCTTGTCTTTTAAGTTGCAAGCCAAGTTTAAACTGTGACTTTGATTTACTTCAAATACCAGCTACTTGTTTTGCCTGCACTCCTTTTTAAAGTTTATGTTGCTGTTTAAAATACACCACTTGTAATAAAACAGTTGAATCGATTATTTAAAAAAAAAAAGTTGTGTCACATATTTTGAATTAAGAATAAAATAATAATTTCACTAGGATGCCAAGGTCAGACCTATTGGCTTTGCAAATGCTTGTTTACCATTTAGTTAATCTCATTTTTCAGTCAGTTATTTAGCGCATACTCTGCCTTTTTATGCTCAAAATTAAAACAAATCCCAAGTCCTTCTTTTCTATGCTGCCCAGTTGTCTCTCTGTTGTTTTGAAAAAACAATCAGTCAAGGAATCAATCACAGCATTTGTAAAGCACAGCACTTTCACCCCGAAGGGTATCTGGGCACTGAGGGCGCCATGTCTCTCTTGAAAAGCCACCACGTCTTGAGTGTCCTTCTGAAGTTTTGCCAGGGGGGTGCTGTTCAGAGGTGGAGCGGCAGGCTGATCCAGGACTAGGCTGCTGTGTAAACAATATACAACATGGCTTATTCTTTCTAGATTAATTTGTTCACTGCCTCAAACATTTTTATGGCACTTGATGAATCACATTTATTTAAGTCATTACTTATGTCATAAGGGAAGATTAACTGTATTTAAGTATGCTTTAATGTACAGGAGTTAGTGAAAAATGTGATATGATTAGATCTTATTACTAGTTTTTCCTCCCTATCCTCTACACATCTTTCTTGCAACCCATTTACATTGAGAACCTGTCAAAAAACCTGAACAGGCTGACATGGTTTCACATTTACTGTAAATTCTGGAGAGGAAATACAATTTGGTGCAATATTGTTTGAAAAAGAGACCCACTACTATTTATTTGATTTCTTTAATCAATTAGTTGAAAAGGGTGCCTTTTGGTTCACATTCATTATAGTGCAAATGTAGCTCTTTAAGATGTTGATGAGCCATAAAGTTTGCCAGATTACTCCACCTTGTGTCAGCTTTATGGTTCATTTGAAATTTGTCAGGATTTTAGAGAGCATCATCTATTTAATTTCTCAACTGCTGAGGCAATTCACTTTTAGATAATTTGGCCTTCTGATCACTGGCCATATTGCCGTTCCACTTAATACTGTAATCAATAACCAATCACAGGAAGTTTTCTTCTTAAAGTAAGTCAATCAATCATCAATCAATCAAGGATTTATAGAGCGCACTAATCACCCGTTAGGGTCTCAAGGCGCTGGGGGAGGGGGGTAGCTACTGGTCGTAGAGCCATGTCTTGAGGCGTTTCCTGAATGTCAAGAGGTCTTGGGTCTGGCGAAGGTGGAGCGGGAGGGAGTTCCAGGTCTTGGCGGCTAGGTGAGAGAAGGATCTTCCTCCGGCGGTAGTGCGGCAGATGCAGGGGATGGAGGCGAGGGCGAGGCTGGTGGAGCGAAGATTGCAGGTGAGGGTGTGGAAGGTGAGTCTGTCGTTGAGGTAGGCTGGGCCTGTGTCGTGGAGGGCCTTGTGTTCGTGGATGAGGAGTTTGAAGGTGATCCTCTTTGATACTGGTAGCCAGTGAAGGTCTCTGAGGTGGGGGGAAATGTGGTCATGGCGTATGATGTCCAGAATGAGGCGGGCGGATGCGTTCTGGATTCTTTGCAGCTTTATTAGGAGTTTGGTTGTTATTCCTGCATATAGGGCATTTCCGTAGTCCAATCGGCTGCTGACCAGGGCGTGGGGGATAGTTTTCCTGGTTTCGACGGGAATCCACTTGAAGATTTTGTGGAGCATGCAGAGAGTGTTGTAGCAGGAAGAGGAGATGGCATTGACCTGCTGAGTCATGCTGAGTGTGGAGTCCAAGATGAAGCCTAGGTTGCATGCATGGGTGGTGGGTGAGGGCGCGGTTCCTAGGGAGGTGGGCCACCTGGAGTCATTCCAAGTTGAGGGGTTGGTGCCAAAGATGAGGATTTCTGTCTTCTCTGTGTTTAACTTGAGGTGGCTTGATTCCATCCAGCCGGCGATGGCGTGAAGTCCGTTGTGGAGGTTGTTCTTTGCAGTTGTAGGGTCTTTCGTGAAGGAGAGGATGAGCTGAGTGTCGTCTGCGTAGGAAATTATGTTGATGTGGTGGGTTCGTGCAATGTTGGCGTGGGGGGGCCATGCAAACGTTGAAGAGCGTGGAGCTGAGTGAAGATCCTTGGGGAACACCACAGATGATTCTGGAGGCTTCTGACAGGAATGGTGGGAGGCGGACTCTCTGGGTTCTTCCTGAGAGAAATTACGAGATCCAGTTGAGTGCCTTGTCGCGGATTCCAGCGTTATGGAGGCGTGTGCGGAGAGTGTGATGACATACAGTGTCGAAAGCTGCGGAGAAGTCCAGGAGGATGAGTGCTGCTGTTTCTCCTTCATCAAGCATGGTCCTAATGTCGTCTGTGGCAGCAATGAGTGCAGTTTCGGTGCTGTGGTTTCTGCAAAATCCGGATTGGGAGGTGTTGAGTACCTTGCTGTCTTCCAGGAACCGGGATAGTTGGCTGTTTACAATTTTTTTTATGACCTTGGCTGGGAAGGGGAGGAGGGAGATTGGCCGGTAATTCTTGGGGTCGTCTGAGTCTGCCTTTGGTTTCTTCAGCAGGTCGTTGATTTCTGCGTGCTTCCATCTTATTGGGAAGGTGGCTGACTTGAAGGAGCTCTTGATGGTTTTGCAGAGATGGGGGGCGATGATGATGTTTGCCTTATTGAAGATATGGTGTGGGCACGGGTCCGATGGTGATCCGCAGTGGATGGAGGCCATGGTGGTGGCAGAGTCCTCTATGTTGACGGGGGTCCAGGTGTGGAGGAGGTGGGTGTTGCTTGGAGCGTTGGGTTCTTGGGTGTTTGTAATCAGCTGGTGAGTCTGGGGTTTGAAGCTATTGTGGATTTCTTCTATCTTTCGACAGAAGTGGGTTACTAGTGAGTTGCAGAACTCCTGTGATGCCGGGGGTTCGTTGGAGCAGGCCCTGGGGGTGGAGAGCTCATTGACGATGCCGAAGAGCTCTTTACTGTTGTGGGCATTGGCGTCGATGCAGTTTTTGAAGTGGGTCCTTTTGGTGGTGCGGATCAGTTGGTGATGTTTGCGTAGGGCATCCTTGAAAGCGATGTGGTTGGAGTTGTTAGGGTCAAGGTGACAGATTTTTTCCATTCTGAGACATAGCCGTTTGGATTCCTGTAGTTCTGGGGTGAACCAGCTGGCCTTGATTCTGTGGGAGGTTTTTTTTTTTTTTTTGAGTTGTGCATGGGTGTTGGCGCAATCTTCTATCCAGCGATGCAGGGTGGTGGTGGCTGTGTTGGGGTCAGGGGTCCCTGGAGGTGGGGCCGGGCGAGAGTGGAGATCAGTTGATCCGTTGATATTTTGCTCCAGTTGCGTCGGGGGGGTTGTGTGCGGTGGTGGTGGGTGACTGGTTTCTGGTAGGAGAAGTGGATGCAGCGGTGGGCTGTCCAGCTGAGTTCGGTGGTGTGGCTGAAAGAGACGTGGTTGCTGGCTGAGAAGATGGGGTCGAGTGTGTGGCCTGTGGCGTGGGTGGGTGTAGTGATGAGTTGCTTGAGTCCGAAGTTGGCGAGGTTGTCGATTAGGTTGGTGGTGTTGATATCGTTGTTATTTTCTAGGTGGAAGTTTAGGTCACCGAGGAGGATGTAGTCTGTTGAGGCGAGGGCTTGGGAGCTGATGGCGTCGGCGATGTCGTCGCAGAATTGCGGTCTGGGTCCAGGGGGTCTGTAGACCAGTGTTCCTCTGCGTATGTTGTTGGCGTTTATGTGGATTTTGAAGTGGAGGTGCTCAGCGGAGTTGATGGTGTCATGGGAGTTGGTGGAGACTCTTATGGTGTTTTTGTGGACTATGGCGATTCCTCCTCCTGGTCTGTTGATTCGGTCTCTTCTGGTGATCTTGTAGTTTTCTGGTATGGCTATGGCTACGTCTGGTTCTGAGGCCGAATTCATCCAGGTTTCGGTGAGGAATGCGACGTCGGGCGAGTATGTGGTCAGGAGGTCCTAGAGTTCAATTGCATGTTTGTGGACGGAGCGAGTGGTAAGTAGGATGCATTTTAGGCGGTTGTCTGTTTTGATTTGGAATTTGTAGGTTAGGTTGCAGGTGAAATTGCAGGCTTTGCAGGAGAAGGGTCCTTTGGTGCACATCGGTGTGGACTGGAAGCAGATAGAGGAGCGTCCTGGATTAACAGCGTGGAGTTCGTTGGCAGTGTAAAGGTGTTTGTTGGCGCGGGAGGCGTGTTGGCCAGGGGGTCTGGTGCTGGGCGCGGTCTTGGCGCGGACAGGCGCAGAGGGGCTTGCCTTTGACGCGCCTTTGGTGAGCTAGCGGCGCCTCCGCGCTGCGGCCAGCATAAGAGGGGAGGTGGTGATAGCTGGGAGGAGGGAGGGAAACCTCCAATGGGAGTGTGGGGGCGGGGCAGCAGGAGTCAGGAGCGGGAAGAGGTCAGAGGAGGAGGGAGGGGGACAGGGCCTTCCGGGAGAGGAGAAGCCAAGAAGCCCAAACAAGCCCAAACAAGCCCAGACAAGCCCAGACAAGCCCAAAACAATGGCAGAACTTACCAGAGCAGTGGCAAGGAGGAATCGACCTAACTGCAAGGATGCAGGGTCAGAGGTCACGTAAGTAGTTATTTTGATCTGGGTTAATGTGCTTATTTATGATATTATGTTCAGCTGGCCTCTTGAGGCGTTAAAGATTGCTCAGCTCTCACAGTCACAAATTGAGTCTATCAATCTATGCTAAATATTGAACCCTGATTTATGAAATAGCATCAGTCCACCCTTCATTGTTTCCCCACTCGAGGGCACTTGCTGGTTTGATTAGATCACCATAGATATTTAACAATATTTTAAGTGCTGATCAGGTTTCCTGTAGTAGCACTATTGTATTTGTGCATGCTTGGATAATCCATCTCCAATCTGACTTTCCCAGGCTGGAAGCTAGAGTAGATACATTCTAGCTCAGTTGGGATAGGCCAAAGCATACGTAAGTACTTAAAACTATTACTGAATGGCTCATTGAATGGAGCTTTACATTGCACATCTTTAAATACTATGTTACTAGTAGACTGGGGAATTAGGCCTGCCTTCTGTGGATGAAACTCATAAATGTATCGGGCTGGTATCGAGTAAGCAGTTCCAATTTAATTGTATAGATAAAATGCTTGTCAATATGTTATGAACATTTCCTTGGTTTTCAAACAACATCTGCAACTCCAGAAAATTCTACCATCCTTTTCTGTGGCATTCGGTCCCGTAAATGCTTGCTGTTTTAAACATCAGAGGAAAAATTGTTTTACCTACTACTCGCATACACACAAATCCTTTGCACACATACACTACTTCCTAATGCCGGCAACACAATTCCAGAGGGTATCTGAGGCATACATGCTCCCCAGGGGTCTTTCAGACCACTCCCAAGTGGGTCTCAAGGTGGACTTAGCTATTCAGAAGCCAACAATGAAATGGCACATGACAACAGACCCCTAATTTAAAGGTCACTTGAAGAATTCCATACATACGTTCTTTAAGCTAAATATAGACTCTGTTGACTCTTCCTAGATTTTGTGGGAAGCATTTTAAGCCACATTGGGAGGGTGAGTGACAAGCTACCAAACGGGTGAGAAGAGGCATAAAGTCTAGAGGTTAGCCCTTTTGGAGTCCTAGACTATTAACGTGGAACATCAGTATAGGTTGCATTCAGGCCAAACTACTCATGCAGGGGCCTCCAACCTTTTTTTTGTAGTAAAACCTACTTGTGCTGGTAAAAATCATCCAAAAATATTAATTTTATTAGAGTTTTAATACTGACCACATCAGACAAGTTTACATGTTTGTCTTAAATATAAACCTTTCAGTTTTTGTAGTCTGGGATACACACAGGAGAGCCATATTTATGGGTAGCTCTAGAGCTATTAGTAGTTCACAAGCTACTCATTGGAGACCCCTGACTTACAGAAACCTGACCCATGCATAGCAGGAATTGCACCAATTGTCAACTGTTGAGGCCACAGATATTTAGCTGGCAATGCTGTAACTATCACTTTGGAGAGAAATCAAACTCCTTCTTGCATTGACTACTTACCAGTATTGGACATCGGACTCTGATCCCTTATCTAACAGAACCTAAAATGGCCATAATCGGGACAAAGAAGGAGATGGCCCAAACATTTGCTGCAGATTATAAGGAGTTGTACTCACCAGCCAACCTAATCTCACCCAAAGAGGTGAAGCAGTTTGTGGGCAATCTCCTACTACAGTGATTGTCTGGGGAGGAGACAGACTCGCTGAAGGGGTGGTGAGATTAATAAGGATGAACACTGTGAAGTATTATATAAGTTTAAAAAAATGGCAAGACCCCAGGGCTTAATGTCCTGCTGGCGGAATTCTTCAAACCGTTCATGTGCCAAGTGAAGACACCCCTGTTGGCAATGGTCAGAGAGGCCTATGAAGAAGACCAACTTCCCCCAGCCCTGTGAAGGGCAGGAAAATGTTTTTTCCCAAACAAAACCGACCTTTCGATTAATGCTCCTCTTATCGTCCAATGTTGCTCTTACTGTAAAATATTAGCCAAAGTGCTAGCTGATAGATTATTGCCAGTCATTTTCTCCCAGGTACACACCGATTAATCAGGGCTCTTGTGCCACAGGGTGACCAGACATAGCATCAGGAAACTTTACAATGCACTGGCTCTGACAGGCTCCAAAGCTCAGGATTGGTCTATCTGGTGGATGTGGAAAAAGGATTTGGTTCCGTAAGTTGGACATATCTTTTTACACTACTTCATTGTCTAAAGTTTGGCCTCAAATGTATTCTTTATACTAAACTCCCGTATACTGATCCATTGACAGAGGTACAGGTGGGCCAGAAATACTCAGATCCATTTCTGATTGGAATGGGCAAAAAAATACATGAGTGCCAGCTGTCTCCTCTCCTCAGCCTTCACCATTGCAATAGAACCACTGGCAGAATGGATCATAATTGATGCTCAGATTCCTGGGTTTGAATGGGGTATGGGTGTCTCTGATAGAATCGTTCTTTATGCCGATTGTGTCTTGTTTATAACTAAACCAAAGTTGTCAGACACCCAAGCCCTATAAATCTGCATATTCTAGGAAGTATCTGGCTAGAAAATGAACATAGACAAATTATGAATCTACCTGACCAACCCTTTTCCTCAAGACACTACCTAGACGGAATGCCTACATTTGGAGAGAGAGAGAGGATTTTTTATACTTTGGGGTACATGTGACTCAAATTGTAGGTAGGGCATGGGAAAGGAATGTCTCACCCTCCTACATAAACTGTCTACTGACATTCAGTTATGGTCCTCATTGCCTCTAGCTCTGCTTGGTATATTGGCCATTTTAAAAATAGTGTCTCTGCCTCAATTCCAGGTGCTTTGTTCCTTCATGTGGGATGGGCGACACCCTTGCATTACTTTGAACAAATGCTTTAAATCTACCTACAGGGGGCACCATAGCTGCTGACAGTAGGGGAAACATAATTTATTTGTTATTGTAGTTACATGGTTGTATCTTTTCAGCCTTTGCTATTTTTGCCACAACTGTTTGTATAGTTGCATGACAAAATCAATAACATTTAGTATACAAAAAGAAAGACTCTACAAAAATCCAATAAGGAAATCGGAAATATGCATTTTTAGACTTTTAATTAAAAATAACACTAAAAAGCATTAGGCACCAGCCATGGTAAAATGGTAGTGGAAGATTGGGACCAAGGTGCAATTTGAAGCCGACCACGATGGAGCACAGGTTTGTTATAGGGACCAGGTTCGGCCTACTTGGAGCTTTTGCCTAGGGACTTTGTCTCAAAAATGGAAGTCCAAAATCTTCAGTGAAGAAAGCCTGTAGGATGTAGCAATGGGGACTCCACAAGGATATATCCCTTCTCTGTGAGGTGTCACTGAATTGGACTGGCCGCTGTGGAAAAGCGGGAGAAACCTGGATCTGCAGCCCAGCTGCAACACACCTTGGTTGGATTGGTGTGGCAGGTATGTCCTGGTCCTCCAGGGGTCTTCAGAGCCAAAACATTTCTATGTCTCTGGTCTCTGGCTATCAGCGATAGTAAGAGAAGTCCACCCAGACACAGCTCCTCAAAACCACTTAGGGACCGGACTCTCTCCAGCATTGGCCATGGCAGTGTCTAGGGCAGATCCAGTTGAAATTGATCATCTGGGAATCTTCAGAAAAGGCTTTGTGTAACTTGTTGTGTTCCTGTATGAGGTCAGCCTATGACCCTTGGAGTCCACTTCTGTGCCTTTGGTACAAAAGAGAGAGAAGATCCAGTCCTTTGAGGCTCTTGTCAGGTCTCAGACAGCTAGTTCAGCACTCTTTGGAGCTTCTCTAGGCACGGTAGTGTTCTGAGGAGGGTACTGGGAATGCCACATGTATGCCTGACACCAATCTGTGGGTAGGGGTGACTACTGGATCCTCCCTAAACAATGGGGTAAATGTTCTGAGGGGTTACCATACCACCTCTTGCAGCATTTCCTGTGTGCCCTACTCCAAACAAATATGCTGCACCCTTCTCTGCCTAAGTCCAAAATGATGAAACAATTCCCTCCTTGTGCAAAAACGTTGTGCCATCTCAGAGGTGTTATCAAGGAAATGAACAATCCCTCCTCTGGGGTCACCTTTAACCAGTTCTGCGAGCACCTGTCTCCCTACACCCAGACCTTGGTCTCTGCTCTGGGAGCAGTTTTCATACCACTCAGGGCATATGCACTTAGAGGGCTCCAGCTGGAGACTAATGCAAATTATCCTCCTGAGGCTTCAGGCAGGGAAAATGTCACTTTCTAAAAGTACATTTTCCATAATATTTATTAACATCCTGACTGGGATTTTAATACATATTATAGGGTCCAATAATTAAATTTCTAGTTGTTTCCTAACCACGGATAGCAATAATTAAATGTATTACTGCTTTCCACTTCAGCAATCAATGACTGCTTAATGTTAAATCTTTTGGCTGAAAAATATGCCTTCAAAAGGAAACAGACCCTTTATGTGTCACATATAAATTTGTCAACAGTGTTTGACACAATAAATCGAGCACTACTTGGGGAAAAATGCATATGGAATTGCCCACCTGGCTTATTAAAGCTGATAATTCAATTGCATGAGGGTTTATGGACAAGGGTTGAACTAGGGGGCAATGGAGCATGGTCAGAAAAATAGTGGCTCCTATTGGCTTTAGACAGGGGTGCATCTTGGCTCTGCTCCTGTTCTCAATTTATATTGCTGATGTGATGACAGTATTACATTTCTATTAAACCAGAATCATTTGTTTGTGCTGAACTTAGAAGCAGAGGCTTTTTCATTACTGTGTTATGAAACTGTGCTATTGGACCTTACACCAGTTGGTCTACAGAGGCAACTGGATGCTTTTTCAGAATATTGTATGGCCAATAATCTGCAAATACATATGTCTAAAACCAAGGTAATGGCCTTGTTGAAAGGAAGTGTGTAGACCACCATGCACAAGGGGTGGTTAAGTGGTGATCAAGTGGAGATGGTAAAAGAATATAGATACTTACGACTTCCTTTTAGATATAAGCTGAATTTTAAAGCTCATATAGATTCTCAAAAAGCTCGCTCAAAGGCTGTTGTAGGTGCTTTGCATAGGTTGGATCTCACTCTGGGTCATAAGTCTGTTGAAGTTTTAAGAGAGGCACACAATGCAAAAAAACGTAATTTATTACTGTATTGTTGCAAGGTTATACCAGTAAAGGACATAAATCCTCTGCGGATTATAGAAATTAACATCTGTCTCAGCTTACCTAGAGGCTCTGTGAACAGTGCCCTGAGGCCAGAGCTGGGTCTCACTAACATAATATTTAAATACAAGTAGAGGAGTCTTTTTTGTGTTGCAATTTTTTATTGTTTGCTAAAGTCAGTGCAAGTATATTGTTACATAGCAGCAGTAAACAAACAAAGATCAAGATAAACAAAGGGCAAGGTCACAAGTTCCCCACATTGTTGTCCATAGGGCATAGAAACTAGAGAATTCTACTCAAGGAAGTCCGGGTAAACAAAAACATAATCATGCTCAACAGTGCATTTGAACAGTGGCAGAGGAGACGTAGGAAGAAGATGGCGAAAGCAGGGATAAATAGTAGCAATAGAAAATGATGATGAGACCAACGCAGTAGGGAGGGGGAGGGAAAAAAGGGCAGAGAGGCTTTAGGTTGGTTTGCCGCTAGGGGGTATATCAGCAAGCATGATTGGATCACGGTCTGAGATGAGCCCGCCATGCATGACCATTGAGCTCTTATGCATTATCTCTCCCACTAGTAGGAGTCTATATGGGTAAAGGCTCTGCAGAACTCTACACCTGCAGTGTAAGCTATCCCATGTCTGAGTCTGCCGGGTAAGGCATATTCAAAGGCTAAGGGGGAGACAGTGATCTGACTCTCAGTTGCCTCCAGAGAGAAATCTACGGAGGCCTCTGCAGGGAGAAGTGATATATCTCCAGTTTGTTCAAGGGTTGGGGGAAGTGGGAGGGGGGGACTGGAGGCGAGAGAAAGGAACAGGAAGAGAGGGAGAGATGAGGGGGAAGAACGGGGGCTGGTGTCGTAGAGACAGAAGAGGGTATGGGTAAAATAGAGGGGGGGTGAGGGAGAGAGGGGGGAGGGATGGGGGAGAGGAGGTCAGGTGAGCAATTACAGCGTCTCCAGGATGAGGGAAATGGGTAAAAAAGGGAAAAGGGGGGGGTGAAAAAGGAAGAGAGGAGAAGAAAGTTGGAATGGGGGGAGGGATGAAGTGGAATGTGCTAGCTGGGGACCGGTGGTGGCGGCGGTATGTCCGGGATGTTTGAGAGGAAGGGGCGCACACCTGAGTAAAGATGGCAGCCTGGTTTCGAAGATTATAAATGATTCTTTCGTGTTTAGCTATGGTAGTCATCGCCACTATCCATTCTTCAGGCGTGGGGGAGGTGACAGATCTCCAGTGCCGTAGGATACATATTTTCGTCGTTGCTGGGGCTGTATGTAGTAGCCTTTTTTGCAGTCGTGTTAAGTCCGGGAGGGAATTCATGTCATGTAGCATGATGAGAGAGGGGGGTAAGGGAGCGACATGGATTCTGTCAGGGTGTGTTCTACAACTGTCCACATGGGTCGGACCGATGGGCAGCCACTGAGGATGTGGAGCAGATCACAGTGTGTTTCTGTGCAACGCCAGCATGTTGCGTGTGGAAGAAGGCCGGTCTATTGTAGTTTCGCCGGGGTCCAGTACCAATTGTGTAGTACCTTGAAGAGACAGAATTTTAAGCGGGCTTCTCGCGTGCCTCTGTCCAGCGCATCCACCATGTCTGCCCAGTTCTGTACGTCAAAGACCTGCTGAAGGAGGGTTTGCTATTGGAGGCGCAAAGTGTCCAGTGTAGGGTGTGAGTATAGGTGGCTTGTGATGACGTCGTATAGGCTAGCCATTACTCCTTTGTGTTTCCCCCCTGCCTTCAGGTAAGCTACTATGGGCGAGGGCTGCAGCCCCCGTCGGATAGTGTCAGTGTGTTGGCGCATACAATGCTGGAGTTGTTGGTATCTCCCTTCTTGTTTGAGATGAAGGTGGAATTCCTCCCATAACCTGACAAAGGGTCTAAGCTTACCGTCCTCTAACACCTGTGCTAGGCGGCCTATACCAGTTTCCCTCCATTCTGGACAGTGAAAAGCCTTTCCTCCTATGCGTAGACTGTCATTGTACCATAAGGGGGCCTGCGTGTGGAGGAAGGGGTGGATCCCCAGAAGACGATGGGCCCTCTGCCATGCAACACGTGTCGCCTTCAAGATCGGATTCAAGTCACTAGAGGATGCGGGGGTCATGTGATAAAGTCCATCAAGGCTTCCATTATGGGAGAGTAGTGCCATCTCTACTGGAACCCACAGCTGCGATTCTGCGAGGCTAGGTAGGGTTACAGTTGGTGGGGACAGGTGGAGAGCTAGGGCATAATGCTCCACCGAGGGGAGCGCCATTTCACTGTGAGATCTGCATGCTATTAGCTTCGCTGGCGCAAGCTGTGGGTGCATGGAGCCCCACACAAAGGAACTGATGGCAGTATCAATCGATCTCAACATGGTGAGAGGTATCTGAAGGGGCAGAAGACCCAGAACATAGGTGAATCGCGGCACTGTGACCATCTGTACCACCTGCAACCTGCCCCACATGGATAGGCCCAGTTGGGCCCATTTGTCGAAGTCCAGTCGCATACCTGCAATGAGGGGGTCCAGATTGTCTGCCGCCATATGTTCCAGGCCACGATTGACTAGGACTCTTAGGTATTTGAGGTGCATCGGGGTCCAACGGAACGGGGGAACCCAAGAGTGCTGCTTTCGTCATCACCCACGAAAGTGGGAGGGCTTCGCTTTTGTCCCAATTCACCTGGTATCCGGAGAGAGGGGCAAAGCCATCTATAATCCCTATTGGGGCTGGTAAGGAGTGTTCAAGGTTGGTTAGTGTCAAGAAGATGTCGTCAGCATACAGTTAGAGCTTGGAAGTGCCTCTCTGCAGAGGGAGACCCGCTATCAGTGGGGAGGCACGAATGTCAGCCGCCAGCGGCTCCAACGCTAAGAGGAACAAAAGGGGGAATAGAGGACATCCCTGCCGGGTTCCTCTACTGATGGGGAAGGGATCCGAAAGAAAACCCCCACAGTTGACCCGCGCTGTAGTGTGCTCATAAAGCAATCGGACTTTGTATATGAATTGGTCGCCCAATCCGAATTTCTTCAATGTTGCAAACAGGTACGGCCATACTATGCAGTCAAACGCCTTTTCCACGTCTAAGGACAATGCTAGCCCAGCCTCCAGCATGGCCTGAACCCTCCAGAGAGCATGGCAGAGGGTACGGAGATGATTACGTGAGTTGCGGCCCAGTACGAACCCCACCTGCATCTGGTGTATAAGAGACGGTATGACTTTACGCAGGCTGTTCGCCAGAATACTGGCCAGAATCTTAATGTCTCCATTCAGGAGAGATATGGGTCTGTAGCTGCCACAAAGCAACGGTTTTCGGCCGGGTTTGGGTATAATAGCGATGCCGGCCGTATTGGAGATCACACCTAAAGAGTCCTGCTGCCACGCCATAGTTAGCACTTAATGAAGGACATCTAGTGCTTCTTCCCCCGCCCATTTATAAAATTCCGCAGGAAATCCCTCCTCTCCAAGTGACTTGTGATAGGGGAGATCGGAGACAGCCTGCAAAAGCTCCTGCCGGGTGATCTCCCCCTCTAGCAATCTGCGGCCCTCCTCGGAGAGCGAGGGGAGAGCTATATTCTCAAGAAAAGCATCTATCTGGGCAGGAGGGGACTGCAATTCTGGCGAATAGAGGTGTAGGTAAAAGGCTGCAAATTTGTCGACTATCTCTTGAGGGTGCATGAGGATCTCCCTAGTACATGCCTTAATGACCGGTATAGCCAGGGTTGCCATCCTCTGGCGGAGCTGGGCTGCCAGCAGACATCCAGCCTTCTCCCCCTCCTCATAATGTCGCCCCGTAGGCGTTGCAGCGCATATTCGGTCTGAGGAGTAAAGAGTTCATTCAAAGCCATTTGGGCTCTCCCCAGTTGTCTATGGATGGAGAGGGAGGAATGATCTGTATATTGTCGCGTCAGGTTCCTGATATCAGTTTCTAGGGTCGTTTATCGCGCTTTCCTGTCCTTGTTCACCAGCGCGGCATCGTGCATCATGTGACCTCGTATAGTCGCCTTTGCCGCCGCCCACATAGACGACACTGAGCCAACATTGTCCTGGATGTAAGTGGATGCGTGCGCCTGCAATTGCTCCTTCCCCTGAGGGGTTTGGTAGTGGTGGACAGCGAATCACCATGGCTTACGCCCAGGGGACATCAAGCCCGTCTGGATAACTAAAGGGATCGGGAGTGGTCCGACAGACCTCAGTCTAATATGCGAGCATCCTGCGCCAGTGGCACAATGTTATGTGAGATAAGAAAATAATCCAGTTGGGATTGAGTACTGTGGACCGGAGATTAAAAGGTATATTCCCTATCTGTCGGATGTGTCAGCCTCCAGAAGTCTACTAGACCGTTATCTTGCATAACATCAGACTGTAAGGCCCTGTCTCCTTTATTAATGATGTCCAAAGGTCTGGTTCTATCTAATACCACGGCTCTAGCTAGGTTCTAGTCTCCCCCAATTATGTATCGGGTAGCCCCCTACTTCTGTCAGGAGGCGGTTGAGGCGGAGAAAGAATTCCCAAGTTTCAGTTTAGCGAGCACATATCGTCCCTCTGGGTCGATCCATGATTTGGTGATAGTAAGAGGTAGACTTTTCCATAGTAAGATCGCAACACCGCATTTTCGTGGCACATTGCCTTCAGCATCCTGTGTAGGAGGGCTGCAACTAGACAACACTGTCCCCACCCAATCCCGCCGTAGTTTGTCGGATTAAATTCTGTTCAGATGGGTCTCTTGGAGGAGAGCAATGTCAGCCCGCTTAGTGTTGAGGTATGAGAGTATTTTCTTCCTTTTAATGAAATGGGTGAGACTGTGGACGTTCCAAGAGACAACCCTTAGCGGGGTGGGGGAGGAGGGCGAGTGTCCAGCCATGAAGGAGAGCTAGAAGAAGCGGCAGGGATAGGTGGTGTGTAGGAAAGGGAGGAGTCGATGGAGGGGGGGATTGAGACCTATGTACTAAAAGGCCGAAGAAGTAATGGGTGCAGGGGGGAGATGCAAGGCGGTGGGAGGCGGGAAGGGGATATAGTGTCCAGGGGGTTCCAGCCATCGAAAAGAGAGGAGAAAGGGAGAGTTAGTATGGAGGAGTAGGAAAGGCGGGAAGAGAGAGTGAAATAGAGAGGAAAGGAAAGGGGGCAGAGGTGGAAGGGATGAAGAGGATGAGGTTTAGGAAGACACCAGGAAGGAGGGAAACAAGGGGGTGGGAGGAGAGGTATAAGAGAAAGGAAAAAAAAGAGCGGGAGGAGAAAGAAGGAAGGAAAGAAGAAGAGAAGGTAAAGAAGAGGGGAGGCAAACGAGAAGAAGCTAAGATAACAGTAATAGCAGAGCTAGTCTCAATGTAGGGGGAGAGAGGAGAAAAGTGGAGGGAAGAGGGGAAAGGGAAGGAGGAGGAAAAGGTTGGAGCAAAATAAGAGCCCCAGAGGTCCTAAACTGTAATCTGCGGCTCTACGTCTGAACCTTAAGAGCCCCGACGCCTGACCAGCGGGACCTAAGCCAGGGGAGGGGAGAGCGCTGTGCAGAACCATCTCCGCCCGTGAATGTAAACGTCCCAGGGCCATGGGACCAGAGTCATTCCACATGATAGTCTCCGATAGGGGCCAGTACCGCTCAGTGCCATGGGAGGGCTAGCGTGTCGGAGAGCGCCCTGGCGAGCCCAGCAGGCCTCCCGGGGGCAGGGGGAAAAGGAGCGCCAAGGGCCACTACGGCAGCATCGCCGCTGCATGCACACCGGTGGGGAATGGAAAGGGGGGGGCGGAGCGAAGCGAGGCATGGGCATAGAGAGGAGGCCAAGGAGAAGTACATAACACAACCAGATAAACATTGCTACATTATCACGCATCACCTAATCACTTAAGGTATATGTAGATGGAAACAATCAAACAAGCAACCAATTACTAATGCAATATAGACTGACAGATTAACTAACTAACTGGAAGCCTGCAATATCCAGACGGATGGATTTTGTTTCTGTTTTGTGTCCATCCCCTCCAGCCTACGACCCACTGATATCTCCTGGAGGATAGGATCCATGGTGGACTCCTGAGCTGAGCCTGACATGGTATGGGTCCGGGCAGGCTGTTGGGCCACCGGGGCAGGGATGATGTCTTTGAGTGAAGTAAGGCCTCATAAAAGAGCAGCTGCCTCGCTGGTTCGCCCGGGTTCTTGGGTGACGACCTGCCGCCTGGCATCTCTGGCCCCGCTGATGAGCCTAGTTGCGGTGTCGAACGAAGCCAGGGACGCAAGAAGGCCTCCTCCATGGGTAAAATACGTCATAGTCTGTGTACCAAGATGAAAGGGAGAGGAAATGAAGGGTCTCTGCCCTTTCAGCCAGACACCTAGTGGTTGTCACATCTCAGGCGGAACTCGCAGCATAGTCCGTGCTCACAGAGAAAAAATAGGTTTCAACCAGGGGGCAAGTATGCATGTCTGTTTCAGTGGGGGTATGCCAGCAAAGGAGTTCCTTCCTCTGTGCTTGGGGGTATGAAAACCCCGTAGGGTGGAGTTCACATGTCGCCCAGTCTGTTGTGGGTCGATTCCTGGCTGTTATTGTTGCATCCCTCTCCACCAGTTGCGCTCAGTGAGGGGGGAGGGAGGGAGGCAGGGGGTCATGTGCGATGAACGGTGGTAAAATGGAAGGCTATCAATATGCCCAGCGTGTCCTCCAAGGGTCGAAGTGGAAAATGGGGGGGGCAGGGGGTCAGACAAGGGAATGTCGTCACAGTAAGCCAACCAGTCTCCGCCTGTAGTAGTAGGGCTCCGCTCTGGCCCTGATAATAACTCTCAACCCTTATCCCCTGATGTTATATCCTGCTTCGATGGGAACCATGTGGCCAAGGTCTCTTGGGCAAGGCTGATAGTGTGTAGGGGTGCCCCCTATGGCAGAAGTGCTAGCTCTTATTAGAGTAGATGGGCCCCCATGCTGGAAGGGGAAGAAAGAAGAAGGGTCGTCCCCTCAACCCATCCGCCGCCCCTCTCCTCCTCAGGTGGGCCTGTCCTGTGTGGTGCAGGGTAGTTCTGAGGTCTTCGTCACCACCGGGGGGTGGAAGAAAGGAGCCCTCCCAGCGGGGGATGGAGGTACAAGTGAAGGAAGACGAAAGTGAGGCCCCAGGTTAGCAAAATATGTCTTTATTACAGCAGAAACAAGTAGTAAAACAACTTATAAAAGAGAGTTCGAGAAAGGTTGACCTAGATGATGTGGTGACTAGAGAAAACCTGCAACATCTATTGGAGTCAGACTTTGGTGGGGATATCCAGTCATATTTGTGTGATGTAAAAAACAGTAACATCAGGAAGTGAGCCCTGAAGGTTCGGTTAGGGTAGGTCCTGGCCTTTATAAAATGGAAGTTGGTCAAACTGGTTGGGGCGGATAGTGGTATTAGCCCCTTTTGTCATTATGCACCACTGTCTCTCCAGCATATAATTGTATTTTGCACATGTTTTGACAAAATAGAAAGTCTGCTGCTGACTGTTTTCAGAATTGTACAGGTCCGTCATATTAGTGACTTAATGACAGTAATTTTAAAGAGTAACAATATAAGATTGTGTTTTGCCGATTTGAGTGGGTCACAGCTATAGTTTTATACCTATGGTGTGAGGATAAATGATCTACCCATTCATGAATTGAGGTTTTCATGTAGTAGATTTCAATTAGTAATGTCATCATATATTATAGAATATGAAGAATGAACTGTGTTGGTCACTATCTGTTTTACCATCTATACCATCTATAATTATATTTTGCACATGCTTTTAAGAAAATAAGATGAGGTCTGCTACAGAATCAGAATTATTATAAGGACACGTTAGGGGCTTCATGAAAATAATGTTAATAATATGTAACAATGATGATATTGTTATATTGTAGGTAAATTCTTGTTTGCAGTTTTAAAATGGTTTGTCCCTATGAATTGTGTACAGTTAGAGGTGCATATATATATATATATAGAGCAGAGGAATAATTTATCTACCCATGAATGGGAGTTTTAAGTATATGTTTTATTGTTAATTTTAATAAACATATGGAATATGAATTGCTTGTATTGCCTTATTGGCATGATATCAAACTGTTAATAAACTAAACTAAATTATTTTTGTTAAATTCTTTACATTGTTTTTGTAAGGAACAGCCAGCCTTACCACAGTGAAAATAGCCTTTAGGTGCTAGTCACTCTAAGAACATGTGTAACAATTGTCTACATGTCCTATTTTAAATACTATGGCCCTCGCCGCCCGCCAAGATCGGACCGCCGGGCGGCCGCCAATGCAGCCACACCCCAGCCGCAGCCATTTGGAGATCCCTGCTGGGCTGGCTGGCGAAAACGTAGCTGGGACGGCCCAGCGGGGATCTCGGCCTCAACACAGGAGCCGGCTCCAAATGGAGCCGGCGGTGTTTCGGCCGTGCGACGGGTGCAGTTGCACCCGTTGCGCTTTTCACTGCCAGTGGCATGGGCAGTGCAGGGGCCCCAAGGGGCCCGCGACGCCCGGTACCGCCAGCCTTTTCCTGGTGGTTCAAACCGCCAGGAAAAGGCTGGCGGTAGGGGGACTCGCCTGGCTGCGCTGCGCTGCCCTGGCGGATTACAACCGCCGGGGCCATTGTGGCGGCGGTGCAACAGCGGCGCTTCCGCCACGGTCTTAATGCCCTTGGAAGCACCGCCAGCCTGTTGGCGGTTCTTCCTCTGGAACAGCCCTGGTGGTCTTGGACAGCCAGGGTTGTAATGAGGGCCTATGTATCCTCCTTTTTGGCTATAAGGCCTACTAAGGGGCTACTCATTAATATTTAAAAGGATGGTTTTGACCTGTCAGACAGGTCAATTGTAATTTAAAAACAGTTTCAGTCAGACTACAATGGTAGACCTGAAGCCATGTTTTAATTGCCACTATGGACTTCTGGAAAGTTAATTTTGCTAATTAGGGTTCTGCCAATATGACCAAGTTTGAAGGGGGAGTACAGGTACTTTGCTACTGGTTAGCAGGGGTAAAGAGTTTTACAGTCAGCAAACATCAGGCAGGGCAGAAATCTAGGGGTACACCACACAAAAGATGGTCATTTCTCACACCTGCATATTGTTATGAGAGCATCAGAGAATAATGTGGGTGTAAATTTTAGATGTAAGGTGCAAATTCCTGTGAGAGCGACACAGCCCTTTAAGCTACAATGTTGCTGAAGTAAGTCCCGAAACTGCTGGTTAATAGCAATTGTGTTATACACTTTTTAAAACACCTAGACACCTCAGACTGTATGTATTTTTGTACCTGTTTACATAGGTATTAGTTTATCTCACCACAATTATCAATTAGTATTAAAAATTCCATTCTTCCATTTTATTGTAAATTCCACAAGCATACTGAGACTAATTTTGAAACAAGACTAAATCAAAAAGGCATTGAGTTAAAATGTGACATATTAATTTTAACTCCTTCAGTGGTGTACTATGTGGTCTTTCACAAACTCACGAATATTTGTGCCCCAGCAAGACTTCTATCATTCATCACAACCCTGGGGCTAGTCAAAACAAACAGCACCGTGGGCAGCAGTTAATGCTTCCAAGTCTGCCAAAGGCCTACACAAGCCTTTAGACGCTGGCCAGATGCACCCTCTTCCTCAGACCAGCTTGAGGCTAGAAGAAACCTTTACAAGCAGACTTTATCAGAGTTTCCAAATTACATACTGGGAAGGAAATTTAATTGGTTTAATTAAGAAAGTTTATTTCATGGTAATTCAGTTTGTTATGCTGCTAGACTTGACGTGTCCTCTGGCGCAATGATTTGTTGTAAATATTCATAGGCTGCCTTGATAAAATATATGGAGGGGGGACTTGGCTGCTATGAAAGAACAAAGTGATCAAACCTTCAGAAGACAGGCAAGTGACTAATCATATCCTGCTACAATGCTGTACATGCTGATTAGGTAAAGTCAATACTATTATACAGAGTCCCTTGGCTCCGTTTAGTGTGGCCGTTTTTCATTCTCGGTTGAATCCTCAGTAAAGTTTGCAAGGAATACAAAAGATCATCACAGGCGAAAAAGTGCCTGCCCAAATTCAATCAGATTTTATCGCTGTTCTATTCGCAGTGGCTGAACTTTTCCTTTTTAAGTGAGTTGCTTGTTTTACTGCACTTACTCTGTCCTTTTGCACGCGGCCTTTACTGCATGTGATTTCTGGTCATAGTCTTGGCTCCACAATACCCCCCACCGCCCACAAGCTTGTGAAGGTTAACTCTCACTGGAAGGAGGTAACTGAAATAAAAAACACAACAGAATAAGCAAGAATACCCTGCAGCACAGGCACATTTAGACCACTGTTGCTTCTCTAATTATAAGCGAGATTTAGACCTGATAAAATTATAGATGTAAACTGCAAAACTAAAGGTTGAAAAATGTAAACTGCAATAATAACAAGCTTTCGAAAAATTTTACTTCCAAAAATGTTTCAGATTCCCTTAATCCATTGAAGGATGGACAAAATTGCATGTTTTTTCCACAGTGCAATACGAGTAATTTTCACATAGATTATGTGAAATTACGCGTTTTATACCAAATGGCTGGTATCGTGTATGAAAATTGAAATTGAGTGCATGCTTCGCATACAAAGGTCTTGTGAGAGTCATGTAAAACACAGTGGGGAGGCTTGAAATGATTCATGACTGTGGCACACATTAGTTTCACAGTTCAGGTAACCACCAAAAAAAGAAAAATGATGTGAAATGCAGGAAATTCTATGTTCAGGAATTATGGCAGCTCTTGCATAATAAAAATGTCACTTGGGCCTTAAATTCACACCTATTGCAGGACACGGTTAAATGGCGGTTATCATTGATCCAAAAATGTTTTGAAGGAAAGGCTTGTAGGTATTGCAGTTCCTCTTGTATGAGGTATTTTACGCACCACAAACCTCACCAAGTGGATAGTCAAGTGCTTGTAAAAGTTAAGCCTCTGTGTGATTTTAAAGGTTAAAGGTACCCATATTTATAACACTGATGTATGCGAGTATGTATGATGTAGGAGATATAGGGGATCATTATGAACACGGGGGAAACAAATGCCGTGTTCATGCTGGTGGTCAAAACACCCACCACCAGCGACCCTGGAACCGCGCCGGCCAGATAATGAACCTTTCTGAGAGCCGGCGGGCGGAAACATTGTTTCCACCCGGCAGCTCACAGAAAGGCTCGGCCAGGACATTGAGGGCGGCTCCACATGGAGCTGCCGTCAATGCCTCTGTGCGGCAGGTGCAGTTGCACCCGTCGCGCAGATCACTGCCCGAAAATCGGTCAGTGACCTGCGCGATGGGGATCTGCACCGGGGCCCCTGCACTGCCCATGCAAAGTGTATGGGCAGTGCAAGGGCCTTCAGGGGTGCCCCGGGGCACCCCCTCCACCAGCCTTTTCCTGGCAGGATAAATTAAACATTATTCGCAGGGTAGCGCAGCTACCCTGGTGGATGGTGTTTCAACCCGCCACCAGGCTGCCTGACGGCGGGAGCCTGGCGGTGGGTGACGGCTGCCGCTGGCGGCTGTCACCATGTGCATAATATGGCGGTTCGGCCCGCCATGCCGGCTGGCGGCTTGAGCTAATGAACCTTTCTGAGAGCCGGCTCACAGAAAGGCTCGGCCTGGACATTGACGGCGGCTCTACATGGAGCTTCCGACAGGGCCTCTGTGCGGCAGGTGCAGTTGCACACGTCACGCAGATCACTGCCTGAAAATCGGGCAGTGACCTGCGCGATGGGGCTCTGCACCGGGGGCCCTGCACTGCCCATGCAAAGTGCATGGGCAGTGCAAGGGCCCCCAGGGGTGCCCCGGGGCGCTCCCTCCGCCAGCCTTTTCCTGGCAGGATATCCAGCCAGGAAAAGGCTGGCGGCAAAAGAAACATTATCCGCAGGGTAGCGCCAGGGATGGTGTTTCAACCTGCCGCCAGGCTGCCTGACGGCGGGAGCCTGGCGGTAAGTGCCAGCTGCCGCTGGCAGCCGTCACCATGTGCATAAGATGGCGGCTTGAGCCGCCACTGCTGGCATGGCGACCCGAACTGCCATGTTCAAAATGAGGGCCATAGTTCCTCCGAGGACCTGACAGCTGGGTGCATACATTAAAGTGCTGTTGTCCCACCCACCTCTACCAGAGAAGGGACAGGTAGCAACAATTACCTTCATGGATGGCCTTTTTGCTAGGGTGGGGGTGCTCACGCTATGCCGAGCACAAAAAATGCTTGCAATGGAAGGGGAACGATATACATATTCTAAGAGAATTGAAATTAATGGAGAAATGGCTGGTCTTCAGAAGTTGCACCCATAAGGGACAGCATAAAAGCATGCTTTATTTAGAGCATTGGGTTTCTTAACTCTGTGGTCTCCAGCTAGAGGTGAATTATCACCCTAGGATCCTGAAATCCACCTGCTATGGAAGGAAAGTGTTTCTTTCGGGTTGGGGCACATTTTTGTTTGGTCTTAATTTTGGCATAATTCATTGTTAAGTGTTGATGTTTATAGTCTGTATTTTGTATAATAAATGTGTTCATGTGTTACTGTAAGCTGTGAATTAGGAACATGAAGGCTGATGGGGTCATTATGAGTTTGGTGGACGGAGAGGGCCGTCTACCAAACTCCCACTGTCAGGTTACCCCCAGTGTGACCCCCTCCCCGCAAGCCTCATTAAGAGTTTCCCAGTGGGTCAGCGGGCGGAAACAGAGTTTTCGCCCGCTGGCCCAACGGGAAACAGGCTGGCTCATAATAGAGCCGGCGGCAATGCTGTAATGTGTAGGGTGCAAAGCAGACAGTGAAAGTCTCGACAGGGCTGGCAAGGGGGCCCCTGCACCCTGTCTTCGCCAGCCTTTACATGGTGGGGCTACCACCATGTAATCGCCGGTGGAAAGGGGACTTGTAATCCCCAGGGCAGTGGTGCTTGCAGCGCTGCCCTGGTGGATTAGGACGCCCAGCCCCTTCAGCCCCTCCAGTGGAGGAGAACAGGCGGTGCTGGTGATCCGAAAGTAGCGCAACTGCCACGGTTGAAATGTGGCTGTCGGACCACCACATTGGGGGTGGTCCAACCGCCACCGCAGCTCTGGCAGTCTTAAAACCGCCAGGGTCATAATGAGGCCCTGAATGTAGAATGTGTGACTGTCTTGGTACTGAGATCTTTACAGTCCCCCCGCTCTATTATAAGGGGCAATCCAGTGCAGGGAGAAAACTATTTTCTTTGCCCAGTTCTGCATCTCTAGCAATGTCATATAATGTTCATTTTTGGATCTTTAAAGTATTTTCGGCTTGGAGGTAGTGA